>NC_056595.1:5051690-5376690 GCF_018340385.1 Cyprinus carpio | reverse complement strand
ATCTTCTACATGTACATCTTTGGATTCCTTAAAGTATGTTAATTGAGTACTAAAAACATGTCATCATATTCATCTGAGACTTGGAGATGGAGATGTTTGTTTCATACAAAAACAAAGAACTAAATTGAGCATCCTCAAAGACACTAGTTCACTCTCACTATTGCACACCTTTGACGTCACAAACATCACTTTCACACACTGGCCTGGTCTACATATGGTCTACATTGCAGCTCAAGCATTTCTCTTTCAAAGGCTGGAACCAATGATGCAGTGATTTTGTGTGTGTGTGTGTGTGGGGGGGGTTATGCTGTTATTTTAACATAGGGAGCTGCAATTGCGTGGAACAAGCCAACTTTTTTCAAGTGGGTCAAACCGAGGACAGCCCCCACAACAGCCATCCGATCCCAGGCTGGACTCCAGAGGTGGCCCTGGTCTGAGACCTGTTTGAAGTTCCACCTGCTGAGAGAACTTCACTCAAGAAACATTGTTGGACTCCTCCCTCAAGGCCAGCGGGTTCAGGAGCTAGGGGCTGCTGTGTGTTAAAGTCAACAAAACAGAATCAGGGAAGTCTTTGTGCTTGGAAGGGTTTTTTTTAATTTTTTTATAAAGTGTTTTTGAAGCTGTCCTTTGGCAGGTCAACACTACAAGCACCACATTCAGGATAGTGACCCTAGTGAGAGTGACTGTAGATGACCTCATCGTTCGATTGGCTACCAGTTAATATTTACGAGTCAGTGACATAAAATGTCAACCCTGTTACCTTAAGAATCAATAATTGCAAGCGGTAACATTTGACTCTCTAGCAGTTAATTAATAAAACTGCATGTCTCATACAAAAGAATGTTGTTTGGTTGTGACTCTGTGTGGATGGATGTGGTTAGGAAATCTAAAAAAGATGTCATCTGAGCGGTTAAGTCTTATGCTGTTGTTTTGAGTAATTGGAAACATTGATGCTTTTGAATAAATGACTTTAAACGTTTATAAGCCTCATTCAATTCTCTGAGCCTCTGCAGACAAAATGAAGCCAAAACATAGGCTCAAGAGAGAATCAGTTTAAATGAAAAGGGTCGCAAGCTGACAAATTAGACAGATGAAGATGTTAATTTGACAACCCATTAGATTTATAATTGACATGGTCCATTCTTGCAAATAAAATCCAGAACAACACTACAGCAACCCAAAAAGAAATGACACTTTACAATAGCGAATGCTATATGGTGATCTCACACAAAGTACCTTTCAGTGAATGTCTACTCACTTGGTGGCCATATTTGCAATGCCTCCAGGCAGTTATTTTGGGCATGCAAGACCAAGTCATATCTACTTAAATGGGGAGATCCTAAAATCTCAAAAACTGCTTGTCAGACTCATATTTAGATGACATTTTTCAAATCAACAATAAAATCTGACAAACTATCCCATAAATGTATGCTCAACAATGTTTACAGCTTATTTTTGAGGCTGGTCCAGCCAATGCACATGTACAATCCTAAGTACTATTGGCCATTGGCTCTTATTTAGAAAGCAAGACTTATTCTGCAATATTGCTCATTGCACTTTCTCCCATAGTAATATGTGTGCACTCTCTATGTATTTCTAAAGTCATTACTCACCCTATTAGTTAAAATATATTATCTGATGAGTAAGAAAGAAGTCACCACTGAGACGGTGTTAAATCATTTTTTAAATATCACCATCTCTAAATAAGCCAAGCTAATGTTGATTCGGGTTTTATTACAACTCTGTTGCTTTCCCTTTTTGTTTATACACTCTGTACTGTTACTTTGTTTTTGATTGACCATTTGCATGGCTCATGGTGACTATTATAAGTAACTCTCATTAGAGTATTCGTAGGCTGTTAGGTTAGGGTTTGGGTTAGAATAATAAGTTGACATGCATGCAAAGTTACTTAAAGTCAGTAAAATGTCTGTTGGTGGACCATCAAAATAAAGTATTGCCAGATATTAAAGGGATACTCCACCCCAAAGTGAAAATTTTGTCATTAATCACTTACCCCCATGTCGTTCCAAACCTGTGAAAGCTCCGAAAGTATCATCCGCACCAAAAGGATGTGCTGTTTTCTTTCAAATCAAAGTTAAATGCATGTAGAAACAGCGCATCCTTGTGGCGCGGCTGATACAGAAGAGCATATGCAGGTGATATGGAGAGACACAGAGGAGACTGTTGACAAAAGAATTGTTGAATAAAGTCATAATTTTTGTTTTCTTCACTTACAAAAAGTATTTGCGTCCCTTCATATAACAAAGATTGCATGTCTGATGGCTGATGGAGTATTCTGACGACAACTTTCATACCTTTTATGGACCTTTACACTGTTATGTACTTGGCAGTCTATGGGACAGTCACAGGCCTCCCGGTTTTCATCCAAAATATCTTAAATTGTGTTCCGAAGACGAACAAATAAATTACACAAATACTTAAATGAAAAGTAATTTAGATTAATGACAATTTTTTTATTTTGGGGTGGAGTATCCCTTTAAGTATAAAGTCTACTAATACTGTAATGACTGGTAGTTGATATGTATTTGCAAAGTTATTTATATGTATTACAATGTCAAAAGTGGACTATCAAAATAAAGTGTTACCCTGAACTGTACTATAAAAAGGCAACACCGTTACAGCAATGCATTGTTTGCATTGTTAGCCATAACAGACACAGTGGGTGGGGCATCAAGCCTCAGAGACGGGGAGTGAAGAAATGGTTTATTAAGTGATAAGCAAGCATTAATTTCATAGATTGACCTCTATATATCTTTAGTTGACATGCATAGTAAATAACAGTTAGACTATATTTTAAGATGTTCTTGTTACAGTGCAGTTACCCAAATTAGTACTGAGTATTACTGATTATCAACATGTACTTACTACAGCGTCAGGTTTTGGTTTAGGTTTAGTTGCTTGTAATTCAGCATGTTTTACTGTTATTACTAGAATAATGTAGCATGTAATAAGGACACTATAAAACAGAGTCTTATCTAAATAACTAAAAACTATTGAACATTTCAAATTTGTAGAAATATCACCATTAACATCTTTCTAATAACAGTCTTATAGGGCCATGATGACACTGACAAGGCTAGTAATGTATA
The DNA here is from genome assembly GCF_018340385.1 of Cyprinus carpio. Taxonomy (NCBI): domain Eukaryota; kingdom Metazoa; phylum Chordata; class Actinopteri; order Cypriniformes; family Cyprinidae; genus Cyprinus; species Cyprinus carpio. The sequence goes on along the minus strand of NC_056595.1, from coordinate 5,373,580 downwards.
AAATAACTGTCAAACTGTAAACCTTTTCAATTCTCAGATAATTATAAATGTTTAAATTAAGTTTGAGATGGTGCAATGTAATTTAGTAGCACTTTATCTAATAGAATATTTGAAGACTTAATGTATCTAAAAAATGGTAATGTGTCACTTTCATAGAGTTACTCTTGTTTTTCAGCTACATGATATAAATTAAAATATTTGAATACTGAAAAAAGGTATTTGTAGAAATTCATTAAATGTTTCTAATAAATATCTTTAAGAGTGACCACAAATTCCAGGATAGTTATAACTGTAAAACCAACGACCATGATACTCTCAACATTTATTCTGTATTAGCTTGAGATAATAAAAACAAAAAAAACTCTTAAGACATTATTTGTAAAAAGTTTAAACTTGCTCAAAAATCTAAATAAAAAAATATCCTTTTTAAAATGGAATAGGCATCAGCTTCACACAATGACTTATTCTGAGGGCAACAACATATTTGGTATGACTGGTCTGCTTTATTTCCTGTTTCCTGTTTTGAAGGAGTCATCTATCAAATCCAAACAGACAACAGAATTTGGCCCCATGCTGAATCCATGAGAAGAGGAAGCCATCGCTCATGACAAACACACAGTAACATTCATTCAACATGTGTGTTAAAACCTAACGTGTCTGAGAGCGTGTGTGTGTGTGTGTATGTATGTGTGTGTGTGTGTGTGTGTGTGTGTGTGTGTGTGTGTGTGTGTGTGTGTAAGTGTGTTCTCGGCAGAGGTATTCATTTACTCTCATTCTCTTTGATGGCATGCACTGGACTTCTAGCCCTCCTGTTATGCGGTCTCCTGCAGTGGGGTCAACTCTAGCAGGCCACTAAGTCTCTTAGTCTCCACGTTTTTTCTCTCTCATGGCGCTCTGGGCAAGTACGGGCTTGTACCACCGCCAGCCCGGGGTCCTGTCTCTTTTCTCTTTAGCTCACACTCGTGTCTTGACTCTAATGGCTCTCTTAGCACACTGGAAGCGCTGAGGTGGAACATGTTTAGCCCCTTGCTGTTCTCAGGTTGGATGAAGACAGGACACACTCTTTTTAAGGACCCCCCCTGAGTTTAGCAGGCCACTGCAGTGCCTGAGGTAAATCTATCTGCTCCCTGTTATCCATCTCTCTCATCTGGCCCTGTTTATCCACGTGACACTGGACCGGGGCCAGCGGTGTATGTGTTTATGGCTTTGCCCGTGTTTCCTCTTGATACTGGGAGCCAAGCACATAAGGGCATTGTTTTAACACATCAGTGCAGCACTACAGGCAAATTGAACCATCTGCCTTTGTTTTTCTTTATTTTTATATTTTAGCATCCATTTCAGGCAGGCAAATGTTGATGTTATGGAAAAAGAATAGAGTGAAATGCTGAATGCTGTCCATTAAGTCTGAGATGAGATGTAGAAGTAATGGAGAGGTTTTCCCTCTCTCGGGGGCGAGTGACAGGAGATGTGAGGTGAATACACGTGAAATGCAGCGACTGTGAGGGAACGCGGGAGAAACGGGGGTAATGAACATTGCCATGGGCAGTTAGGTCAAGATGTGAGGGAAACGATGTCAATTAAGGTGGGCAGAATGACTTTTAAACAATCTAATTTACAGCCTGGACAAGCGGAGGGAAATGTGTAGCCTGTGAAGCATGTCAAAAGAAGAACGGTCATTTGGAGGTAAAAGTCAAACACCAACGGCTTGTTTATGGAAATGCAGAGTAGTGTGGAAATCAACTTATGGAGGATGTTAAAATGTTGCTTTATACTGGAACATAAAAGAGTATTACAGACCCCATGCTATTGTTTAGCAAGCACAGTTTTCTTACTTGTGCTGACACAATATTGAAGCAGGAAGATGTCATAGGTCATTTTTAGATAGCGGATAGGCTTTAGTCTACCTCACAGCTATGAGCCATGACTATCCATTAGCATCCCCATTTATCTTCCTCTTTATCTTCCAAAATCTTTTTAAGACAATATCCATTCCAAAATCTTTTTTAAGAAAGAAGTCTTTTTAAAATTAGTTAAGTTGAATTTATATAGATGTTCATCAGAAGTGATGTTAAATAGTTTTGACTTAAAAAAGCCAATTCTACCTAGATGTTACCATGATTACAAAAATTTTTTTACTTATATATTGTTTTCCATTAAGTGAACTTAAGGATGTTTTAGTGATTTTCTTAAATAATATAGTTAATACTCAAAAAAAGCCAATAAATTTTATGATGTTAATAATATTTATATAACATATTATTGTTTTGGCATTATCTGAATGTGAACTGGCAGTTCTTTCTCAAGTATTTTCTTAAAAAATCAATAAATAAATATATATAAATAAATAATATATAATATATATGGCATTATATAAAATGTCTGGCGGTTCTAGATAGATAGATAAATAGATTAAAAAAAAAAAAAATATCCTCAAAAGCCATCTTTTTTTTTTTCTTGGTATGCCTGCAGATTATTGTAATAATCAAAATAAACACATACTATTTTCATAGAAATTTATCAAAATCATAGAACACCTCCTCATCCATAATCTTAATATATTTCAAAATCAAAAAAAACAATAAAAATAAAAACAATAAAAATATAATAAAAAAAAATAATAAAAAAAAAAATAAATAAAAATAATAATAATAATAATAATAATAATAATAATAATAATACATTTTATGTGAACTATATCTTATATAATTATATAATTATATTATATTTTAAACAACCCAGTAATTTCCTTGAACATCTTACCTTTGAGAATTTAAGACAACTTGAAGGTTAACTTTAACAGGTTATTTACAATTCAGGAATTCAAATTCTTATAAAGTAAACAATCTTGAGAAATGTTTTTGGAAGTACAATGTATTCTTAAGATTATCTTAAATTTGGTTCCTAAGAATGTTAAATGTGAATTCGACCTCAGATTACTGAATCTTGCAGCTGGTACTAATGGGGCCATGCGGGAGCAGGCTATTGTCAGTCTACAAAGTATTGAATTGGGCAGGAACTTGGTCATGCCCATGAGTGCAGGATGATATCATAAATAATTCTAGTCTGTTTTCCTAGAATAGGAAGACTATATTTTTTATTAAGAATATCTTCCAAAAGTTACTTTGGTCTTTTTATAGGTGTAGCGTAGGCTAACACATTTGAGAACAAAAACCACAAGTGTTTATAACTGTAGCCTCATTTGCTGTAATTAGATACAGTACCAGCATCTGTCAAACCTTTGAAGAGTATTTGCAATCCAGTTCTAGCTCAGTGCCAAATAATATTTTTTTCAAAAGGTCATACATATTTGTGGTCATGCTGCTTTTCATAAAACAGATGGAGACAATCTGAGTCGACATTTTACATTTAAAAAAAGAACACAAACAAACAACAGGGGTAAGATATACATACACACATATCCATACACTAAGCAAACACAGTGTTTTACACACGCAAGGCTTGACAACCATAAATAACTTTCTTTAGCCTGTGAAAGTGCTTTATTATTTGAAGCTTTTATGTTGCTTTGTCCAAGAAAGAAACAATGATTGATAGTCATTTAATTACATGAGTGATGGCATATTGCAACACAAAGTTGCTCTCAACTTATAAACATGTGACATTATAGCAATAATCTGTAGAATGTGTTATTAAATCAAAAACTATAAAATATGTTTGTATTTAGTAATTGTTCATTCTAAACTGCTGTCTGATTATATAGCACATACTTAGCACTCATGAAACTCGCTTTTGGCGAGTACCCATATGTAGTTTTATCAAAAAAAGGTAAATCAGATACAAATCGAACAAAACCATGACTTGAACAGGCTTGACAAAACTCACCAACATCAGGTTATGTCAACAAAGATAACAGGAGAGTATGGAAATATGAGGAAAATATGACAAAACAAGACACACCTGAAAGTAATCAAGACAATGAACCAATCAGAACAAGACACACAAAGCACAGGAAGCACAGTATCACATGAGGGTCACAGGGAATCACATGCCAAAACAAGAAACATGAGCTGCGTTCACGTCATGTCGTAATTAATGACAAAACATGATGTCTAAAGTAGTAAAGTTTAAATGAATCTGTGGCAGTCAGGTGTTACAGCGGTGCAAATCGTGGTCCAAATCATAGCTCCCAGAACATTCTGAGCATACGAGATGTAATCATGTGTTCTGGAGTATGTTAAAACAATTTCAATAAAAAATCATAAAACTCAGCATTATTTACAGCTTTTAACCATCCCAAAACAATTGTAATTATGCCATGCCGTGAGTGCAGCTATGACTATGACAAACTTTAAAAAGACATGAAAACATGAACAAAGCCTAAAACAGATGTGACAATATGTTATCTATTTTACATAAATTGAGAGCAGCAAATGATTTACTCTAACAAAAAATGAAGTCAACTAAACTAAAGTTCAAGCATTTTTCAAGTATATTCTATGCAGTGAGCTAAAAAAACACATCTTCTGATAGCATACTTGCTTGGGATTAAATTGGCTGACTTTTTAGTTTATACTAAATTGACTTGTAAGTGTACATTAAGTGTAATACTAAACTTTGAGTACCCATCTAGTATTTATATTGTATTTAAACTATACTACAAGTGAACTTAAAAATATACTGTAAGTTGACTAGCTATATACTTCAATCCAACAGCTTAGTTTATGCAAGTACACTATGACATAACCTCTCAGTTAACTACAAGTTTAATAGTTTTTATATTATATACTTCTAAGTTTTCTTTAAGTGAACTATACTTGTGAATAATACTTTACTATTTATATATTATTTTCACACTCCAAGAATACTACTAGGTACTTGTTTAGTTGTTACTATTTATACTTGAAATATGCTGTACCTTTAACTACTTTAAATAGACTTGAATGCTAACTCCTGTATATACTACCACTGAATGTATGCCAATGGTTATTGTATTACACAAAAAGACTTGTTGATGTTTTGTGATGAGATTTAAAATGATATATTCTGGTAATGGCTTACAATAGAGGCTAACAGCCTATGAATCAAGTGTGTTACAATACTGTTAGACCTTGGCAGAATATTCACTAAAATTAGCCAAATCTGTTTCTGTGTAGGTTAACAACACTGTGTACATAAAAGATCAGGTTCAGTTTCAGGTCTTCCACCCCAATGCTGACTTCATACTATTAACTTGAACATGTAAGTTTATGAGATAGTATGTAAAGCAAAGGCTGGAGTACTACCTCAAAGTCAATATGTGTAGAATATATATAATAGGCTACTCAAACAAAAGACTGAATGCTGAGTTATACTTGATCAGCAGATTAAGCTTAAAGCCAAATATACTTGGACTTTTCTATATTCTTTATCAGTCTAAGCTTAAGCATTCATACTTGCGCGTTCATCTGTTTTGGAGGATGCGTGGCTTTGTAGAGTGATTTGCAGGGAGCGTGGGATCTTATGCTTTCAGAGCTCTCCGAAAATCCCCTACCCTACCTTTAATCAGTAATCTGTTACGAATATCTCTGATACGTACATAAAAAGACTGAAAGTGTATTTTTTTATTATTATTATTATTATTATTATTATTATTATTATTATTATTATTATTATTTATTTATTTTTATTTATTTATTTATTTTTTTGGTTAGAAATAATTCTAGTAGCACACTTGAATAAACATCTTTTTTTGTAAAGTAAGAACGGCAATGGAACATTTACACAAAAATTCCTCCTGGTCACGCTTTGCTGGTGTCTGTGTTTAACTTCCTGTGCTGATGATATGAATCATTAGGGATAACTCTAAGTACGCACGAGTCACAATGCAAGGGTGTTTTTAGAAAATAGTGCAGGATACATAACCAGATATGTGAGTATATACAGTTAAACACAGTAGATCCGCCTCGTATTCCATCATGCAACACTGGCCCAGCCCCCCCCACATGTCATGTATGCTATGAACATATGGTAAAACGCTGCAGTCAACATGCACATGGTCACCCATGAGATTCATGCACACTCTTTGCCTCTCTCTGCAAGACTGGTGCAAAGTAAAACCAGCAAAAAATAAACAGTCAAAACAGAGTGGTGAAAAAAAAAGAACCTTTCATACAATAACAAGCCATGTCAGCCATTTTGAGTGACAAATCAGCATGGTGCATGGCACAGGTTTTCCGAACGGTGGAGGAAGGAGCTGACAGCCGTTTGAAAACGTCCTCAGAGAACAGCTTCCTCTCTCGCTCTCTCACTCGTAGGGGTGCTGGGCCGCCATGGCTCCTCACAAAGGGAGAAGACATTATGTTCTGTTCCAGTCCTCTGTCAGAGCGCAGAGTGCTGATTTAGACATAACGAACGGAGACACAGATGCTGGAGTCAAGCTCTTCCTGTGTATGACAGAAGGAGGAGCAGAACGCCAAGCAGCCAGGCCGGAGCTGACGCTGGGCGATACTCAGACCTGCCCATGATCTGCGCGTGCTGCCATGAGCATAAGCACACAACACGCATCGTATGTTTTCAAAAAAAATCAGTCAAACACACAAAAAACTCTGGGTAGTAGGCCATATGACACACTAACCAACACACACAAACTCATAAACATGTACATATTGTGTTCACACTTTGTGTTCATCAAATAATTCTTAAATGTAGCATAGTTTCCAATGAATAAATAAATAGATAAATATTCATTCATTCATATAAGAATGATTTCTGAAAGATCATGTGATAGTGATGACTGGAGTAATAAAAAATACTGGAGTAATGGCTGCTAAAAATTCGGCTTTGCATCCAAGGAACAAATTATATTTTAAAATATATTCAAATTGACGACAGTTATTTTAAATTGCAATATTTCACAATAACACTTATTTTAATAATCATACTATGAACTCTATATTATTGTTTTATTTAAATTAATATAAGAAGAAGAAGAAGAAGAAGAAGAAGAAGAATAGTAGTATTATCATGTCGTAAAAAGGTCACAGCAAATTTACCGTGATATTTACATGGTATGGGTTATGTGTAAAAATTCTGCAATTAAATAAAAATAAAATAAAATACATGGTACTTTTTTGTAAGTGCATGCACTCAGTACACATGTACACAGAAATTCAGGTCATGTTACTTTCTGGAAAAAGTTGCATAAAGCACACACACCGCAGACATGTGTGAAATGACACAACACACAGGGGACGTATGTTCCATCTCACATTAACTGATTCATGCAGCTCAGAAACATTGTTAAAAGATGTACAAACCCATGATGACTTGAACTTGAGACTGGCTACTCATTGCTGCATTAGCTGGTATCAAAAGCGCACTGAGCAACACAATAGTACCTCAGAAATAACTGTAACAAGCATCCCCCAGAGGACTCACTCTTATTTAACTGCTAAATTGACCTGAATGTCATCTGGCGTCTCGGAGGGAATCACTCTCCATTTCCGAACGCCGCACACATGCTTGTAGCTGCTTTGCTCTTCACAACATCTGCGGCTGATGCAGCGGAGCAAGTTTAGCTCCACCACCCAGTGAGAGGCGCATAGACCCCATCAGTAAATCTAACAGCTTACCACCATCAGAAAGACAAGTTACTTACAGTCAGGCCAACTGTGTGTGCAGCGACCGTGTGTCTGTGTGAGACTGTTACAGCCAAAGAATGCTCGACTCAGATCTTGAGATGCTCCAAAAAGTAATTGAGATGTCACATCAAGACACCAATTATGACCATAAAACATCTGTAAGATGGAAAAGTGTCTTGTTGTTCAGTTCAGTGTGTGCCAAAGTTAGGTGGCCAGAGTCTGCAGAACAAAGAAGGCCAATGGTTTGTTTTCAACATAACATAGAGATCTGAGCATACAATCCAACTGATTGAAATGAAAAGCTGAACTAAAAAAAAAAAAATCTATGTCAGTTTGAATTAAATTTCTCAAAAAAGTAAATCTTTGAATCCTACTTCTCAGTTTGATCCCAAGCTGTCTCCTGAGCATGCACTCTGTTGTTGGTGCTGCTGGAGTACACATTTTCACATTTACACATCTTGCTGGAGTTTGAGCTGGCTATTCTTTATATCATCTTCAACTTGTTTGGACTTTGTTTTCTTTCTTCTTTTTATTTCACTTCTTTTGGGCTGAAGCAATGCAACACCCGCTGAGTGCAATGATAGAGCTTGAAAGATCAAAGACGATCTTTAATATAACTCCGACTGGTCTGAAAGAAGAAAGTCATATACACCTATGATGCCTCGGGGGTGAGTAAAACACAGCCTAATTTTCATTTTTGGGGGAACAAACCCTTTAAGTAAACTTCAAGTATATTTTTAAGTAAGTATACAAATATCAATGTACTAGTAGTATACTTGTATGTGTACTATTTCAATACTTCTTGGGACTAAACTGGCCCACTTTCTTGTATATAAAAATATACTTTTAAGTATACTTAAAGGTTTGACTACACAACTAGTTTACATATATGTTTTTAGTTTGTACTATAGCTATACTAAAAGTGAACTTATAGGTACACTTATAGTTTACTAATTAAATATGTAGCATTTTAAGTACACTTTTTAGTCTCAGTGAAGTATTAGTTTAGTAGTTTAATACTGAACGTTTACTCATAAGTTTTCTTTAAGTGAACTTTACATCATACTTTAAATATACTACTATGTCTCTATATAGGGATTTATATATATATATATATATATATATATATATATATATATATATATATATATATATATATATCTATATATATAGTCATATGAATAGGTGGTCTAATGTGGCTAAGTTTCATGAATAAATGAAAAAAAAAGAAAGAAATAACACACATTTTATTCTAGCTTCATGCAGTCTTTTTTTTGTAAACACTTGAATGTGGCTAAGTTTCATGAATAAATGAAAAAGAAAGAAAGAAATAACATTTTGGTAACACTTTAGAATAAGGTTCCATTAGTTAATGTTAGTTAAATACTTTAGTTAACATGAACTAAGCAAAAAACAATCCTTCTACAGCATTTTGGGGAAGTCGTGGCCTAATGGTTAGAGAGTTTGACTTTGGATGGGTTAAATGCAGAGCACGAATTCTGAGTATGGGTCACCATACTTGGCTGTATGTCACGTCACTTATTTATTAATCTTAGTTAATATTAATTTCAACATTTACTAATGCATTATTCAAATCAAAAGTTGAGCTTGTTTACATTAGTTAATGCACTGTGAATTAGCATGAACTAACAATGAATAACTGTATTTTCATTAACTAACATTAACAAATATTAATAAATACAGTAATAAATGTATTGTTCATTGTTTGTTCATGTTAATTAATACATTAACTAACATTAACTAATGGAACCTTATTCTAAAGTGTTACCAACATTTTAAACAAAAAGCTGAAAAGATTATGAATTGGATTCAGAATGATAATCAAAACGCAGAAGGAGTCGATCAACACCCCAAAGCTTTTACAGTCATTACCTCTTCATGGGTCGGCATTTTATTCCATATTGTTACACCGTTTTGATGCTGTTTTATGTCTTAACGTGTTACGTTACATGTGGTAGCATCTGTTGTTTCGGTTTCTTCTTGGCTTGTTTCTGTACAGAAGATGTGTAGCAGCGCCCCCACCGTATAACAACGAACACATGGATTGTCAGAGCACAAGTAGTTATAGCTCAAATGTATTTAGACTTTTTGTAAGTATAAGGCAAGTATACTTATGTCATTTATGTATGTATAATGTCATTTTAAGGATATTTCTTAGAAGTAAATTAAACGCATTTGTGAGAAGTACATAAAAAGTAGACTTTCCTATGTTTTAGTTTAAAAGAAGTATACTGAGGCACACTTGAATAAACATATTTTTCATAAGGGATGGCCAAACCACCGCATCTTGACTGTGTGGTCTCTTTAATTGCCGGTTGGTTGTCGCAATTGTGTTTGAATAAATTCATTCTGGAGTCAGACATGAAGGAAGACACCAAGGATTTACCATAGACATTGCATTTGAAAAAAAATAAAAATATCACGTTTTTTTTAGCTCTTTACATTTTGAGTCCAGATCAATCTAATCGAAACACACCTTACGGTGTCACAATTCATGTATCATCTAAAATAAAAGTGCCTACGTGAATACATCTTTGCTCTGCCATTTGTGTGCTTGGAACTCATACTTACAATATTTTCATCTAAACTTATAAAATTAGTTTGCTTCACATTGCTTCATGGTTGACAGCTTCTTGTCCAATCAAAATCTACAGTATTTTAGAGAAAATTAAACTATCGCAATCACTCAAGATATAAATGGAACTGCTAAAGGATAGCTTTCTCCATTATTATGAGCTTCCTGAGTTAAAAAGAGTTGAGATATATGCTACAAGTAAATAATATGTTAAGAATCTGCAATCAGATTGAGCTAAATTTGCATTGATGAAAATCTTTGAATGTAAACATTGTTAGTGAGAACAGGAAAGCAGGACAAAAGGGTTATGGAGGGTAAAAACAAGCTGTGGGAAATGAGCAAGAGAGAGAGAGAAATGAGAGAATGTAGGGAAAAGAGAGACATTAGTGGCTTCAACCAGCTGCCAAATGATGGTTGTGATTGCCGGAGTTGGAGTGTAGAAACAGAAGGTGTGAGGGGTGATTATCCAGCCTCCATCCCTGATGAACAGATGTTAATAACAAAGCAGCACATTCATTGTGTTTAATAGCCAAATGCAGGAGGCTAGGCTGGGCCTATCTCTCCTCCTCTCCCAGAGAGATGGGCTTGGTGCGCTCGCGTTGGCAGCTAGCTAGTCATAATGAGCCAGATATTTGCAAGAAAAGGTAATGATAATCAGTCACAGAGCTGAACGCGAACACAGATGATGGAATCATGGAACAGAAATGCAGACGTCGTGCCCTTGGTTTTTTTATTGTCTTTAGCCACGTCCTAAATGATAAGTTATTAAAACCATGTGAGGTAGTTGCTAATTGTAGCATTCATATGGAGTTACTCACAGTATGGCCTTGTGTCAAGCATGACGTCAACACCGAGGGAACTTTGGAGACCGACCGAGGGTGTGAAAGCAAATGGTTTTGAACCGCTTTCCTTGTGAAACAATGCACCGAGGCGACTGAGGCAGGCAAGCACAACGAAGGGTTAACAGGCTGTGCAAAAACGCATTATGGCAGCATCCGTGTATAGCTTGTTTATGAAAGATAAAGTGAACAACCAACAGCTGCAAATGAAATGCCATTCCGTGTTCCGTAAGAGTACACAATTTACTTATAAAACATTAAAATGCCACCAAATGCCATGAATTATTTAAAACGGTGCAGATGCAGCAAATTGAATAGCGTTGCTGTGTTTCTCTGAGCGGGAAGGCTCCATTTGTCATGTACTATTGTGTCTTTTAACTCAGCATTTTATTTGTGGTACTATGTAATTCATTTTGGATAAATGCATCTACCAAATAAGTTCATCCTAAAGCAAAGTTGCCATTCCAAGCAAGCTAAAGGGGGTTGGTGGTGACATCTCCTGACCCTCTAAGGTAAATAGGACATTCGCAAGGTGGAAAGGCAGTATTTTATGCCTGACGATCCCACACTTATGCTCTTGAAATGATGCCTTGTGTCCAATAAGAAGAGGCAGTGGTAATGGCTGCACTTGAGAGATAAGGAGGCAGGGCAGGCGTTCTGACTGGTAGGCCTTTTGTAAGGGCTAAATGTCCTTTATTGTGTCAGTCAGATTACAGAGTGTGAGGACCACAGAGAGATGGATGATTAGATGAAGGACTCATGCCTGTCTAAGTGTTTCTTCCCTGTGACATACAAAGGGTGCTCTAGAAAATGTGAAATATTTTACATAATGATTTTCAATTATGCATAAAAAATAATAATGTTACATTTTCTCATGCAAAAGATTCTTTCTTTTTTAAGTTTTTAAATGAACATGTGGCTTTTGTGTGTGTGTGTGTGTGTGTGTGTGTGTGTGTGTCGAAGCCAATAAGACATGCTTGACACAATGTTTCTTTAATCTACACTCACATCTGATTGTGTTGCAGAGGAAGGAGCTAGTGTGCGCTCTCTCAGAATCAGGGCGTAATGGTCAGGAGAAATGTTTTTTTTTATATATATACGGTCAGAATTTTATTTTAGTGTATTTTATAGCAATAAAATCATTCACAACCAACCAATCATGTAAGCCACAATAAAGAAATTAACACACACATTTATTACCTACATTTATTTACTATATAAATAATACTTAATTTATTTTTATCATACAAAACAATCTTTGTCATGAAGCTTTTTTTCTTTTTTTTGTATTTCTTGACAGTGCCAGTGTATTTACTACAATAATGTGCCCTATATTATCATCACTATTTTTATCATAATTATTTTCACTTTTTATAAAAAATGTATGGATTGAATAGGCTTTAAATATCCATACTTTTTCATACTTTTTCATTCAGCACTAATCAAAAATACTGTGATCTAAAAGACTTTGACTGATTGATACTAGTGCCGTTTTCTCAAAAGAAAGTAAAGTAAAAAATAACCAAAAGGCATAGACAGAAAAGTGAAAAAGCCATGCATATTAAAGAATCATAGCTATTTAATCAGCAAGTTAAATTTACCCACCTAAACACACATACATAACATATGCTTATAGTTATGAATATGAATGAAATCTTTTTATTTGGAAAATTTACAAGGTCAGTACATTATCCAGTCAAGCATCAATCAGAGTAACTTCGTATCCTACATTTTTTTTTTTTTTTATAGTAGAGTAATGAAGCAATTTTACACATAATATTAGCCTCACCTGAGGATAAACAGAAAAGAGGTTAGAAGCAAGATATTATTTAAATGTGTATGCAAGAATCTTATTCATCTATGTGTGGTGCTGAAAACACCAGACAAAAAAAAAAAGAAAAAAGAAAAAAGGAAAGAAAAGAAAGAAAATGGCATCCTTTAACTGTAAGCTGCGTCATATTGCAAAGGGCGCTTGCACTGTTGAGAGCTTCGTTGATTTTAATGCGTGCAATCTTGTTTTGTTGCATCGCGCTGTTCGCATTCGTAGTCTTAATGACTTCACAACTGTTTTTTTCTTCCACAGTGGCAAAGAACATTGAACGCATCACAACACTGTAACAGGGGTCATGAAACATGAATAACCCAGAGCAGCACGGAGCCATTCTGATTTCATGATGACAACGAGGTTTCTCTCAATATTCACACCAATACAATTGAACAAAGTGAAAGAGATGAGGGCAAGGGGAGAAAAAAAGCACCCTGATGAAAGTGGAGGCCGTTATTTGAAATTGAAAGAATATGAGGATAGTTAGTGGCTGTATTCCCAGCGGATGCCTGGCTGTCACGGGTGTGGAGCTCCACTGTTTAATGTACACTCATGCTCCATCACCCTTCCCGTTCCATTATTCCAATCTCCAAACTGCCGTTTCATGCACACTTGGGCCGACCCCATGCTGCTCCCGCTATTTATTGAATACATTTTTTACTCCAAAAACATTTTTCCACCTGAGCTGCCACTTACAACTTCCGCGGCCATGAAAGCATGCAAGAGGGAGCGAAAGAGAGGAATAGATGAAGAGGGAGGCAGATAAAGAGAAAAAGAAGGAGAGATGAGGGAGCAAGACGGATCCCTCTGCTCTGTGACGGCGTCCATTTGTTTGACTCGCATCTTGAGTTGACTCGGGTGAGCTAACACGAAATAAACTAACAGAGAAAGTCATTTATTTCCTTTTTCTTTTTTTATGTATTGTAGGAGGCCATCAACTCTCTCTCTCTCTCTTGTCCTCATGAAAAATAAAAGTGGGGAATAGGTTGTCCCCAGCTGTGAGGAGATGTTCAGAAATCATAGAGAGGGTAAGTACACACAGCCTGGTCCATTATTCATTACCAATGCACTAGATCAATTTTAAAGATTGCTGATAAAAACCACACCGATTGTGGATTAAGCTAGAAGCATATGTTTAGTGAGAACGCAAACACAAATACTTGGTACAATGCACAAACTCATTGTACATAACGTTTGTCATGGGTTATGACTGTGACAGACTCCAGGACTCAAGTGGGCGACAGAATTTCCTTCAAAGGTCTGTGCCATCAGAGCCGATGCTATTATGCAGGTAGCTATAAGTAGACATGTTGATAGTTGCTCAGCAAAATTTTCTTCAAACAGTTTCTTTGAGTAAGAAAACTAACCACAGAACATAACTAGTATTAAAGTGGCTATAAACAAGTTAACAGGTTAAATTAACTTCACCATGACAGTAGTTGACCTCAAAGACACAACTGACTGTAGAAAATGTCTCGGGTTATGCATGTAACCATGGTCCTTCTAGGGAGCTCAATGCTGCGCCCCTTTGCCCTAGGGGGCACATCGTTGAGATCCCTAGAAGGGGAACGTCTTGGGTTATGCATGTAACCATGGTTCCCCTTCTAGGGATCTCAACACTGCGCCCCCTAGGGGGCACATTGGGCAGGAGGGTGCAACGTTGAGTTCCCTAGAAGGGGAACGTCTTGGGTTACGCATGTAACCATGGTTCCCCTTCTAGGGATCTCAACACTGCACCCCCTAGGGGGCACATTGGGCAGGAGGTGCAACGTTGAGTTCCCTAGAAGGGGAACAACTGTTTACACTAATGCAAAGAATTCAAGCTAGCTATATATTTTTTTTTTGACATATTGACAGCTTTATCTAACTTAGCATGGCTTTCTTCAAACTGTTTCTCCACTCTGACAGTTTACACTAATCCTAAATATTCCAGTAACTAACCATAAATCCGTTGATGGTTTAATTAACCTAGCTTAGCTCTATCTATAAGTTTGTTAATCATGGTGTTCAGGTTCAGGTCTGGTGAGTTTGCTGGCCAGTCAAGCACACCAACACCATGATCATTTAACCAACTTTTGGTGCTTTTGGCAGTGTGGGCAGGTGCCAAATCCTGCTGGAAAATGAAATCAGCATCTTCAAAAAGCTGGTCAGCAGAAGGAAGCATGAAGTGCTCCAAATTTCTTGGTAAACGGGTGCAGTGACTTTGGTTTTCAAAAAACACAATGGATCAACACCAGCAAATTACATTGCAACCCAAATCATCACAGACTGTGGAAACTTAACAATGGACTTCAAGCAGCTTTGGCTATGAGCTTCTCCACCCTTCCTCCAGACTCTAGGACCTTGGTTTCCAAATGAAATACAAAACTTGCTCTCATCTGGTTAATTAAACTATTAACAGATTAAATAAACTATCAACAAGCAGAATTTTAATTTCTCCACCATGACAGTAGTTGTGTGGAAAGAGAAAACTGACCACAGATGAAGACAACTGGTATAAACAGTAGCTAACTATAAACATGTTGACAGTTTCAGTAATTTAGCTTGGCTTTATTTAACTTCGCAAGATTCTCTTCAAACTGTTTCCCTAGCATGAAAGATTATAGTAATGCCAAGTATACAAGTAGCTAGTGATACACATGTTGATAGTTTAAGTAACCTAACTTTAAAAAGAAGCAAACTTTAGCATGGTTTTAAAAAGTTAAAAATAATACTTTAAAAGAAGTGTGAACTGAATGTAATGTTTTCAGACACTAAATGTCTTGTTAATTGAAATTAATTGTAAATGTATTGTGGTATATTTACATTTAGTCATTTAGCAGACTTACAAATGAGGACAATGGAAGCAATCCAAATCAACAAAAGAGCAATGATATACAAGACAAAATACAATATATTTATTGTAAATGCAGTTAGCTGAATTTTAGAGTGCTTTTGACTCACTTAAATAGAACATAAGTGAAGAAAGGGATAGTAGTTCACCCAAAAATGAGAATTCGGTCATTATTTACTCACCTGAAAAAGTTGTTCCAAATCTGTCTGAATTTCTTTCTTCTGTTGAACACAAAAGAAGATATTATGAAGAATGTTGGTAATCAAACAGTTGATGGTAGCCACTGACTTACATAGCATTTTTTATCCATACTAAGGAAGTCAATGACTACCAGGAACTGTTACCAACATTACTGGTTACCAACATTATTAATATATATATATATATATATATATATATTAAATGACATTTTTGTGTGTGTGTGTGTGTGTGTTTGTGTTCAACAGACAAAAGAAACTACTGCAGGTTTAGAACAACTTGAAGGTGAGTAAATGACATTTTGCGTGAACTATCCCTTTAAATACATTGTTATATGTAATTCCATAACTACTTTTATTGTTTTTGAAACATGGTTAATGTCTACTGCCAAATGTACTGACAGGCATTTGTGGTAAAATGAAATATACAGAATGTCAGTTCTATTGTATGTCCTGTTTTTAAATATATTTGTATTTACACATCTGTGAGGATGAAGTTGCAATTTAGTACACTTAAAATATATTAACTTAAAATTTAATGTCAAATAATACACTACAATTAAAATTATAATCAAGTACTTTAGTGCACTTCATTAAAGCACAAAATTACATTTAAATTTAATTTTAAATTTAAAATGTAGTTTAAAATAAAACTTTGGATTTGACACTATTTCATTATTTGCCATTATTAAATTTTTAAAAATGTACTTAAGAAAAGGGGTCATATGATGAGATTTAAGTTTTTCCTTTCTCTTTGGAGTGTTACAAGCTCTTGGTGCATAAAGAAGATCTGTGAAGTTGCAAAGACTAAAGTCTCAAACCCAAAGAGATATTCCTTATTAAGTTAAGAGTCAGCCACACCACCCCAAAACGCTTTGTTCTAACACGCCCCCACATATCTACGTCACTTTGTGGGAAGATTTACATAACAATGCCCAAATGTTCACGCAAAGAAAGAAGGCGTAACTGTTATTCTCTCTGTTGCTGCCGCTGCCATGCTGTGGAGACACTGTGTTTTTCTTAAAAGCAAAAAACTTTTTTTGCCCTCCAAAAAAAGAAACAGGACTAGAAATCAGTGGTTAAGTTGTATTTCAGCACTGTTCCAGAACATTTCAACTCAAATATTCAGATGTGTGCTGCTCATTTTTTGGAGGATGAGGACTGCATCTGTGGCACAACGGCTGTTTCTATAAAGTTGGGTAGTTTCAACTTTGCAAGGACAGTCTGGCACTTCTGTACGTAGCCTGCAGTACGTTTTTTATATTTAAATAATTTGCCAATGATGATTCAAACGTGAGTTTTGAGCAGTAGAGTAGGCTTGTTGTTTCTCAGATCACAAATACAGACATGATTTTGTGTTTACGCAGCATGATATGCAACGCAATGCATAAAAAGACAGTATAAGTCATTATAATCAGTAATTATGTCCCCACTGGATGCATCAAGTGCCTCATTTGTAATGTGTTTTATTGGTTTTGTCTCGTCTAGTGATGTCTGGAACATGAACAAAACTTTCTATTTAACCACATCTTCTTAGTGAACCAGTCGAACCAGTTCACCAAATCTATCTGAATCGTTTAAAACGGTTCGTGTCTCCAGTACGCTCTAATCCACAAATTACTTAAGTTATTCAGTTTATAAACATGCCTTACACTCCCTCTGATGCGAAATAAACCAATATCCCGAGTTATTCGGTTACTCCTAACAGTACATTGACTGAACTGCTAAAAGAGAACCGATGATGAAATGTGCACGAGCAGAGCAGCTGGACTGAGTCTCGTGCTGCTGGCCTGGGAGACGGCATCACAGTATGTTAAGGGGTTTAACATTTCCGTCATATGCTTGAGGCATTCGGCCAATCATAACGTACTGGATAGCTGGCCAATCAGAGCACACCTCGCTTTTTCAGAAAGATGAGATTCGTAAAAATCGATGCGTTTCAGAAAGGCCGGGGCATAGAGGAGAAACAATAATGTACATTACATGGATAATAATTTGTTTTTTTGTTTTGTTTGTTTTTTTTTACCTTAAACCACATAAACACATTTCATTACACCAAATACACAAAATAATGTTTTTTTTAGCAGCATCATATGACCCCTTTAAGAAACATATTCATGAAAGTGTACTCTTTCTAAGTGCACTTAAGTGGCCTTTTATTTTATTAATTTTATATTATCTGCAAGTAATGTCCCATTTCAAGCAGCTAGCTATTTTATGTTGACAATTTAATTAATTATATTAGCTTCAACTAACTTAGAATTTAATGTTAAAGCTCAATGAAACGCACCTTGCAGCTATGATAAGAATGCATCTTGCATTGAATTACCAATTGTGTTTTGACACATTTCAGAATGCAGTGAAATCAACCATGAGTAGCTTGTCAGTTTCATTCATGCTTTGGTGTAGTGTATGTTTCATTCGAGTCAATAAGAATTTTGCAAGGTTTATTTTGTTAAAGTATAGATTTTGTTTGTGTGTGCGCTTTGGCAGGTGGGGGAAACGCAGCTTTCAGACGAGGTCTAACCCTATCACACACAGGTCAAAAGCAGAAGGGGAAAGATGTGACACTTATTCTACAAGCGCTCTGCCCTGCTTTGTAATAGCTCTGAAAGGGAAGCTTTCCAACAGAATTACACCGGCTTTGTGTAAATAATCAAGGGCTGACCTGTGGGGTTAAACCCCATAATTGAAGTGATACTTCAAAGCGACGACCACCACCTTAACTAGATACTGTGTGTGTGTGAGAGTGTGGAAAAAGAGGGGACCATTTGAGAGGGACAGCATCCAGTGTGTGTGTGTGTGTGTGTGTCCATTTGATTGGACAGGGATGGCTCTGTGGGAAGGTCTCATCTCCCCCTACAGCTGCTCTCTCCATATCCATCTCATCATTTTTCCCGCTCTGTCCCTCTTTCTCATCTCCTCTCACTCATTAAATGAGTGACACAAATGCAACATTAAGTTGCGTCGAGGCCACAAATGGATAAATAAAATCAAATGATCTGATGTAATGTATTCTTTTCCACCATTGCACAAATGTGTATTGAGAGTCATTTTCCTGGTTGCGGAATGACTATCTTCAGTGACATTTTGTAGACTTCCACATGCATATAGATGACGACACTTTTCACTGCATGTTAAAACAAAAGTTTTAACTTGTAAATATAATGTAGGCTTTATTTAAATGAGCCTGACCACACTAAAGTGCTTTCGTGATCATCTCATAGAGAACACAGTATAACACCACAACAAAATGTGTTGACAAAGAAACGTCTGCGGTTGTAACGAACACCTTTTCATTAATATTCATTGATGTCACTGGGGGGAATTTGTCATCATTTATCAACATTTAAGGCTAATTATTATGACTGATGTGATGGGTAAATGAGGTCAATACAAAGTGTCAAAAACATTACAGACACTGATTTACACAGGAGTTTAGCATATAGAGAGCTTTTTAACATGCCGTTTCACACAGAGGCCCAGTCAAACACAAAAGCACAAATCAATAAATTACTTTGATCACCAACTACAATAAGCCGCAAGACGCCATGATCTTATTACAGTTAATGGGTGT
Organism: Cyprinus carpio; assembly: GCF_018340385.1. NCBI lineage: Eukaryota > Metazoa > Chordata > Actinopteri > Cypriniformes > Cyprinidae > Cyprinus > Cyprinus carpio. The sequence continues at coordinate 5,354,133 of NC_056595.1, read as the reverse complement.
TGCTTTACGGCAACACTAAAGCTGTTATAAAACACCTGCAACAGCAATATGATACAAGAATTCATTAACATCATTATTAATAATTATTATCATACAAATCAAACAAATATTCTACCAAGACTACCATGTAGCTAATCAATTATACATTTATATCTTAATTGTATGTAATACTGCAATTTTTAAACATAGCACATTAATGTAGAATTAAACTGATGTCTGGTCACAGGTGTGCTTGTATCTATTATTTTACAACAGATTTCACTCAATCACATTTCAGAGTATAAGCTATTTGTTTTATCAAATAAAAGTATATTTTATATACTTAAAATGAGTGGGTCTGATCATTTTGCATACAGCAGAGAAACTATGAAAGATCAACTATTCAACTGTATTTTGCAACAAAATCATCTGTCATTTGGCAAAAGCCAGTCAAATTGGCTAGATGCCAACATGGACAGTTTCTGACTTGTCCTCATCCTTGAAAACCATGAAACAAACACACAAGGTGACTTAAAATGTGACCTAGACTACATTAAATATATTTACTTTCAACAAGTGTTGTCTTGACTAGTGTGTGAATTATTGACTACCAAGACCTAGAACCCATTGGATATTTTTAGATGAACCAATTAACATCTCAGTGTTTCATTTCCAAGACATTTTAGTAGCTTAGTATGGTAAACAATTATGCTACTGTGTTGGGTCACCACATGATGTCCAAGATAAAATCTGGATCCTGAATGAAAACCAGTTGAAAATCTCCATTTAATAGCAAAAGCCAAGAGTGTAAAAAACAGCAGGAAGTGGCCCTGAATGATAGCTTAGTGTTACTGTTCCATACATTGTGCCAATCCAGTGTTCAGCCCTAAAGACAATCCTGCAAACTCCAGATGTTGGGTTATCTACAAAACAGTCTCCATGTTCTGTTTCAGTAATTGCGACTGCACGCAATCAAGCGCAAGAAAGAAACACTCTTCTTCAGGGTGAAGAAGTCCAGTTATCCACTTAGCAAAACGCCTGTACACAGATAACCGTGTAGACAGACACACATCGAAGAAGATTGATCCCTGGTCCTGCTCTAGCTACAGGCCTCCTTCCCTCATTAATTTTACCAAGTCCTCCAGATGGGAAACAAAATATTAATTTTATTCAGCCTAAGGCGTGGAGCCGTGTGAAGGTGCTCCGTAAATCAGAGGGCTCTGGCGAAGCCGCAATATCACAGAACGACCGCGGAGGCCTACGGGTGGGCAGAGGCTTCAGTTTGTCATAAATGTAATTAATTGAATGGTGGGGAATGATGAATCGATCAGAACACGTGGAGCAGACGTGACTTCCTTAGAGTCATGTCAAACGCACACCAAATTATGCAAATTAATTGGCTCTACCAATGTGGCTTAAAATTCTAGTGCTACTACACTGCATGGTACATTAGTCGGTTCATCCAATAAAAAATGCATTCTTTACAAGTGAATCCTTGAGTCACAGTGCTCAGGGAAACTATTCATTTGTAGCACAGATGTGAGAGTCTGGCAGCATTTCTGGCGGAAAGCGGCATGGGGTGAGTCGCATGTGTGATCGGGGATGGGCAAAGGAAGAAAGAGACAAAAAGAGATAGAAATAGTGAGAAAAAGTCAGTGGGAAAAGGCTAGAACAGATGAGACATTCTCTTGACCGTGACCACAAGGACATCTGGTATGGAAGTAGTAATTCTACTGTTGCCTCAAACTGATCATCTTAAAGCCCTGTGTCCAACTATAAGATTTCTTTTTTTTTTTTTTTTTGATCCACTCAAGCGAGGACTTGAAGGAGTCTATTGGTCACATCTCCGAGATTGAGTATCACTGATTTTGTCCACAATGTTGCTTTACCACCTGCTGCGTCGCTGCTGAAATTGCTATTGTCAACACACGCACACATATGCGCTCGCGCACACGCTACGTGGTTCTAATTAAAGAGACAGTCCAATGAATGTCACCCATGCTTTTCACATTACTGCGTCTGACTTCCCTCGATCACGATAGACCTTGTCACATGGGTGGATTATGCTAATTGTCCATACATCTAGGGGCTTATATCAACTTAATTTACACAAATTCTTTACCTTGGACCTCTGAATTCATGTCTGTTATGATTAAAGGCAAGACAGATCATTCTCCGAAGAAGGATATTACATATTAATCAGGTTTAGATTGTCCAGAGTTGCATCCCAATTTGGCTATGTTAAAACAAATAAATTAATTTTTGGCAAGATAATATGTTTTGAAAATATTGGGTCAATGACATGAAGTGTTTTTTTTTTTATATTAATCTATTAATTTAATAATAAATAAATAAATTTAGTTACTTAAATACACTATAGCAAGCATGTTTTCATTCCTGAATTAAACTTATGATGATATTTTTGAGGGGTGAAAGTTAAAAATGTCAGTGTGCTACAACTGTCCTGGTGCCAATAAAAAAAAAACAAACAAAAAAAAAAAAAAAATTAGAAAAACCATTACAATAATACTCATATAAATTGTATTTATATAGTGCTTTTCACATTTTCAATACACATCGGTTCAAAACAGATTTACAGAAAATGCTTGTGTCTACATTTCAATTTAGAATGATCTTTTATCAGAGTTGACTGTCCAAGTAATGTCCATTTCATAAATGAATACTTCAAGATAATAGAATCATACAGTTAGCAAACATGAATTAATTAATTTTAGGCAGAAAAAAAAAAAAATCCATAAAAAGTGGAATTTATTAATGGAGGGAATCCTGAGTAGTGAGGTGTTGGAATCAGACAGGTAAGGGAATTAATAGATTGTCTCAAAAACTCACTAGTATCAATGTTGTTTACATGAAACTCGGATACGACATGCTGAACCATGTTGATAGATGGCAGTGAAGCGTCTAACACACTGTTGTGGTATCGGCAGTTAAAGTATATTAAGAACAGACACAGATGCTAACTAGCTACTGAATGCATCTTCTGAAAAATTTCCCCCACTTCAGTAAATAAAAGTAGTTGGTGTGACCAACATGCAAGGAAAAAAGTAATCACTGTGTCAAGGTCAATAAATCTCTTAAACCATTACAGAATTTGACCTCATTTGGGGTTATTTCAAATAGTTCATAATATGTCAAGTGGTGTGACTCCTCAAAAATATTTGTAAAAGTATACCTTTTACCTTGTAAAAACTTTTTAAAGCATATTAACATGTTTGTAGTGTAAGGAAAACATGTTGCTACTTTTTTTTATACAATGTGACTTTTTAGGGTAATTCAGTTTAAACTTTTCTTGAAACCATTTTTTTAAACAAAATTAAAAGAATGCATTTCTAAGAATCCGGCACATGTGTTTTAAACTATTTCCCACTGACTCTTTTATTTAAATTAATAATTTATAATAATAAAAAAAAAATGTCTTGAGGTCTTTATAAGTAGTATGACATCACCAATTATTCTTTAACTGTTGTGAGCTAATAATTTTAGGCGCCATAGACGTCCATTGTGAGTGCAATTCTGTACAGGATTGTACAGTTGAAAATTATTCAGCGGAGGTTAAGTAGCATTTTACCAGGAATATTTCTTTAACCTTTTACTTACCGACAAAATAAAATGCCATATCACGAACTAAGATCAAAATTCAGTTGAACAAATGGCATTTTTTTTACAAACACTGTAGCACACACACCAGACAGAAGAAATGGCTGAAGACATCATGTGCCACATCCGTGCCCACACGCTTGTCTTGTGGCATTCTCCCACAAAATGGCAGTGCAAGACAGAAGGAAAGACTGCACAGATCACGAAGAAAGACAAGAGCGAGTGACATCTTTCTTCTAATAACAGAGAAGGTCCCTTCCAACAGCACTATCCTTCCACGGCGCTCTCTTTTTGAAATACACGTGTCACTGCAAAGTGACAAATAGCACATATTAATTAGGTACTAGACTGGGCGAGATTGCTGTTATTAACAGGGAAGGGGAAGGTCGGATTTAATTGCCTGTGACATCAAAGTCAAGTGACTGGTATTTCAAGCATCATTTAAAATGTTTGATATGGAAGCCATTGTTTCTCACATAAAGGAGTGTCTAAAAAATACAAAGGAGAATGATGGGGAGCAGAGACAGTATTCAGGCGCTTATCTGCAGCCTGACTGCTAATATCACCAGGGCTGCTCGTGAAATGACTGGCTTCTAATGGCAGAATCTGTTCCTTTTAGTTCAAAGCTGTTTTCTTGCCTCCTAGTGGGGTTTATGTGGTTTAGTTTTGATCTTAAAAACATATTTTGTATTAAAATGCTCATCTGTTCTGCACTGTTAAATTGAATTCCGAAAAATTTTCACGACTCCATGATTGATCAACTTCAATCCGTCTCAGTCTGTTAAATTAGCATCTTATGGTGGTAAATTTTATGTTCCTCCAAAAACAACAACAACAACAACAACAAAAAAAAAACATTTATTCCAGGGGGAAGGTGTGCTGATAAGCTGAAATTATGAGGCTGGAAAGGATATTAATAGGATTGTACATTTACCTTGAACTTTTAATTATTCCGAAAGCGCGTTGAGCTTAGCAATTAGACATAAATAAGTGCATCACTTTTAGTGTACGATTAGGTTGATGGCACTCATGATGGGGATTGCAGAGATATGGTATGAACCGGCGGCGGTCTGGCTAATGATCGGGAGGGGCCAACAGTGCAGAGAGCACCACGCGGTTGGTCTTCCGTCGCCATGGCAACAGCACGCTCGCACTCTGTGGTCCCCAAACCTAAAATTAGTGCTGAGGTGCGTGGCTTCAAAATGCTTTCCGGGCTTGCCATGAAAAACATCCATTTGGCAAGCTGTACCAAAACCACCTAAAAAAGAGATCGCCTCTGCCTTGACTCTTTACCAACACAAGACAGACGTGTGGAAAAAAAGCAGCAGCGATAAACAGAAGGAAAGCTTTCTAGTCTGACTCGTAAGCACCCGGTTTGTAGATGCTTTTATGTGCTTTGGGGGCCCTTCACTCTCGTTGCTGTTTTGAACCCATCCACCATCTGCTAGCCACAACCATTCAGCTTTTATCATCAGTCCCAGGCTAAGGGTTACAGGCCCCTAGAGAAGGAACTACAGTAGTCCATTTGAAAGCATCACATCATGAGTGTATCCATATTAAAACGCAGTCTGCCCATGGCTGACGGTACAGTGAAGCCATCTTGGTCCTGTACCATCCTCGATCTGTTTCCACGCTGATTTTATTCCCGCTCTAAATGGAATGTTAATGCAAACACTGTCAGCAGCAGGTCTTTAGATGTTCCGTCTCATGCATATAACATAGCTTAGCGCTGCCTCCAGAGTCTGCCGTTCTATAAGACTCACCAGGTGCACAGCTCAGCAAATTATCAGATCAACAGGGAGGCGACTACAACATCCTGATGATCGCAGGACTGCGCACCACATCATTTAGAAAATAGCCTATTCGCTTTTCTTGCTTTTTTGCCAGCATTAAAGATAATTTACTGACTTTCAACTTCTGATTTGTGCCCAGAAACACTTAAGGAGTAAACCGCCAGCTGAAGTGCACATTGGCGAGTTCGAGTATGGGTTTAATGCTGAAGATGACACATGTGAAATAAGGAAAAATTTCTTTACCTGACTGAAAAGTGTTTCTGAGTCTGTAAGCTTACTTTCAGAGGAGCATTTATCTTTTTTTTATCCTAAAATTGTGCGATCAGTCATCGAAACTGACAAAAAATTCCTAGCAATTGTGAATGTGAGAAAATTATAAAGGTTTATAAACTTCTAAAATAGATCAATCAAGTGTGTGTTGTCATGGCTAATGTCTCTTATTTGATCATGATGACTGACAGGATAAATTATGTTGTTTTAGAGTTCGCTAAAAACTCTTGCTTCATCAAAACCTGTTTGACTCGTTCAGAAGTAATAATTCATTACTGACTGTCTTTGGCTCAGCATGAGAAGTTATCAATCAGTATTAGCAAAAATGATACAAGTGTCAGTACTTTTAGATGAGTGGCATGATAAATATGGCAATAAGTGAATGGTGCTCATCTCATTTTAAAGGGAAATAAAAAAGCCCAACTGTCATTGTGGAGGCTTTCAATCATTGAAATAAAATACTGGAATGTAATAGGAAATGCATTTATGCAAAGGGTTAAATGACATAAAATTAGGTTTATTGTAGTGTAACAGTGATATTTTGAGATTACTGATCAGTGTGCCTTATTGGCAGAAGTGGTCAGTCTAGTGTCAGTGTAGAAAACAGGCTTTGTTTTCACATTATTTTACTGAATTGTGAGTAAATATTGTGAACTAAGTAAGTTTAAAATTATTTTCAGTAAAAATGTAGAATGTTGTGCAAATATAAGATAAATGCATTATTATGTGTTATATAAAATATACTTTTAAAATATAAATATAGACAATTAAATATATGACATATAGGCCTACAGTATACTCAACAATTGTGTCCATCATATTTTATAGTCATAGTTCATATATACTCATTAAAAGCTGATGAACAATCAGTTACTATATTTTATATAAGACTGGTCACACAGACAAAACAAATGGAAAAATAGAAATAAAAAATACAGTCCGTTTATTATGCCGCATTAGTGTGTAACCAAAAAAAAAAAGACCAAAAAATAAAAAAAAGACCAAAAAAATAGCAAAATAGAAAAAAATTCTGCACGCAATTGTGAAGACAGAAATACTAGAGTGAAACATATAAATTAGATGGTAAACATGGCTCACACCACTACCAAGAGACTGACCCTCTATTTCCACTCTGCGTCTTGTGTCATCCTTCTGATGGCCATGGGTTGGAGCTGTAATTGCACGAACAGCAAAACACACACGCGCGTTTGCATCGTGGCCTTGCAAGGAGGGGTACGGTGAGAAAATACATATTGATAAGTTGCTGTGGTGGTCCCCAACAGAAGCGGTCCCTCGACGAGTCACAGATTGGAATTCTAATGAGTGGGATTACCACAGCACCCCTCTATCCCCAACACACACATACACATCACCCCTGTGTGAGTGCGCCACGACACCGGGCTCTGCCCCGTGCGGACGACAGGAAGCCGAGCGCCGGTGAGGAACATACTGACGTTAATTAACAACATCTGACACAGATGCTACGCTTGTACTCGCACAAGAGGTGGTCCGGCACATTATTAAATTTTGGGTTATTTCCTTTCATTTGGCACCCCCGTTTCCACTCTTTCCTCGACTCTCCATTTTTAATCTTCTTGACACGCTGTCCTCTCGGTCCATCAGGGATGCGGGAAGCGAACAGGCTTTCGACGCAATTAGGCTTTTGTTTAATTTTCAATAAACTGCTCTTTTGTAACATCCTCGCTGCATTATTTGCACTCTCACCTTCATTTGTTCCAATCTGTTTAAATCTGCGGTCCTGAAAATATTGTGACATAAAATCTAACTGTCAGGCCACATATGGTGAGCTTTCAACCTTGGGGCTCTGTATGAGATGTACAGCTAGTCTAGGGATAATTGACCTCTGGAGATGGAACAGATATTGTACTGTAATACTAAAAAAAAGGAGGAATAAGGACAACCTTTCCTGTCAATCCATCAGAAGGTGCTGAAACAAAAGGACCGCGGTTGAACTCGTTATTACACCATACCTCCGTAATTAACCCCAACCTTGTACTGTTGTTACACCATGTCAGGGTGAGGAGAGCGATAACATATGTTTAATATCTCCTGCAACTAATCAAGGGACCAAAAACTGAAATAGACGTGTGATTCGCTGCGTTGTCTGTAAACGTGTTGATAAGCAGCACATATGTCAAATAAAGATTTGCAGGGATCCAGAAATCTCGAGTGAGTGTGAGACATGTAGTACTACTAACACTCAAATCAGCGCAGTCTGAAAAAAAAAAAAAAAAAAAAAACCTTGTCTGATCGGCAAAAGGAAAAGAAACCCAATGTCACCAATTCTTTATGCCTTTTCTCTAAAATGTGCAGTGACCTAAGTTCCCTCTTGCCCTGTCTTGTTAATTACCCTCATACATCACGTCTTAAATGCCACACCGTTTACCTGCTGCGGGTTGGTCACCCTGTGCGCACCGGACCTGCAGAGAGCTGGACCGGCTGATGGAGATGAGATGCATCCTGCGCGCAGCATCAGGACCGGCGTCACTATGGGAAAGTCACCACAGAGGTCAGAAAACAATGACTGCTCGAGTGCTCCTCTGTGCATTTAAACCTACTAAAATGTCTGGACTGGAGCTTCATGAAGTGACTTTGATATGTTATCTATCAAATGTACATATGTTAGATGACCTTTATTGTCTGTTTGACCACAGACTGTCTGGTTTGGCCCAACTGGTGAAATGATGTTGCAAATCGCCATCAGCTTTAGTTCATGCGAGTGCACGAATTAGTCATGGCTACTTCTGATTTTGCTACAGAGATGTTAAACAATGAAATGTGGACAATTTGGAGAGGTAAATATGATAAATTATTTGAAAATGCCATGAGCTCTCAGCGGTCTGGAAGGCAGAAGGGGTGGGGCAGCTGAAACGTTATGCTGCCGCCACCTGCTGATGCTGGTACATCTCTTTTGATTTCTCTCCCCTGACTTAAAAAACACCCCCAGCCAGCCGCCTCTCTCTCTATCTCTCTCCTCTCTCTCTCATTCACATCTCTCTCTCTCTCTCTCTCTCTCTCAATTTACCATCAACAGCTTCAGTACAGAAACCGTTGTGGAGGGAAATGTATTGGTTTATTCACATTCCAAATCGGCTGCAAATTAACTGATACAAATAAGAGATTGTAGGCCTACTGTATACATTCGCTGAATTAGTGACTATAAATACTGATTAGTAGCTTATCGTAGCAATGCATACACTACTATGCGCAATTGCATATTTTTAAATATATTTACAGTGTTTGCAAAACAGCGTTGAATTAGACTGAACAGACAGACATTAAAATTTATTGTATAAAATTGTGTCTTTTTCCCCTTTATATATATATATATATATATATATATATATATATATATATATATATATATCTATATATATTATATATATATATATATATTATATTTAAGATATTTATGATTACGTTTGAAAATCTTTAACTTACGTTGGCACACCGCTCACCTTTCGAAATCCGACTGCAATGACTTCTTGTTATATTTTGCATACTGAATTGGTTTGGTTTTCTTTCTTGATTCATTTGCATTCTGAGATGTGCTTCGGCTTCCTTGCCACTGTAAAAATTTGATAAATAAATGTAATTTATTTTAAGCAGCCTTTAATTTTAAAGTAAAATGAAAGTGTAAAATTTAAAAAAAGTAATGACATCAATTACTCCATATATCATATATAACATAAAAAATATAAAAAATTAAATAAAAATTACAATAAATTATAAATACAGTTCAGTAAATAGAAATGTTGTTTTTAAAGATATGTTGTATAAATATTGTGTTTTTAATTTTGTAAAAACTTACCGGAAACTTTAATTCGATCCCTTTGGTTTCCTGCATGGAATACAATTGTAAATTAATTAATTAGCCTATAAAATTTGTTTTAATTAAAATTATATCACAATTCTTTAAAAAATCATCTTTTAAAATATCATATCATATCATAACATTATCATAACACCATAATGTGAATATTCTGTGGACTTCTGCTTCTTTTTTTGGAGATTTTTGAAAGCCTATGCTCTCCAAATTTCCCACCATAATAAGTAGATTTTTAAAAGCGAGATTAGGCATGATCTTTTTTTTTTTTTTTTTTTTTTAAGGGCTACAGCTGCCTGGACTCCATGCTGGTGAGCGGTGGTCTCAGACTGGTGGAGGTGGCATTAGTGCCCTCAGTGGTGCAAATGGGGGGCTCAAACCAGACAATGGGTCACAAAAAAAAAAAAAAAAAAAAAAAAAACAATGTTCAAATTGACTGTGGGGTCTGGAGATTTCCTACATGCGAGACACAACACGGATCAGTCATACGGTTGCCATATAAAAATGTATATTGAAAATAATTATTCACCGCGGATTGGGTGCAGCCCTAATTGATGAAAAGAATGTGTTTATTTAAGCTGACGACTTTTCATCTGTACGATTGCTTGTCCATTGTTCTCCAGAGGGCCCGTCAAGGTGAGATGAGACAGGGGCCACTCGTTCTTCATGAAGAAAGGGAACAAATGAATGCGCACACACTCCCTAATGGTTTCCCCGTATACTTGGGTCCACGGGAGATAAGTCTAACAAAATTAGTATGCAAAAGAGCCACTCTCTTGAGGCCTATAATTTTCTTTGCAAATGATTTCCGTTTTGAGGATGAAACAAACACGACAATGCCGTCGTAAGCGCTAGTTCTCAATGTGTGCGTGCCTTCAATCTCCTAAAAGAAGAGGGATTTGAAGAAGTTAACCCTCATCAGCAGGTGGCTGTGGAAAAGAGAGAGAGCGCGCGCGCGATAGGGATACAACTAAAAGCAGAAAAGATTTTGCTTGGTTCCAGTCATATTTAGTTGATTACGTTTGGCAAAATGCCCCGGCGAAAAGGGCCCACGGAATCCAGAAGAGCCATTGCTTTGAAAGAGGTTTGCTTGAGTTCTTCAGCACCATGCTGTGCCATCTTTTTGTCATCAGTTAACTTCAATTAAACATATATCCACCCGAGAAACACAATTTCAAGATTTAGCTTTTGTTTACTGGCTGTCCTCAAGCAGTCCCTCGAGTGTAAAACGCTATTATTTACGTGAACTTGTGTTTTCTAAACCCAAGGGCTGGGTAGTTTTGCGTTTTATTGTGTTTTATATTTTTAAGACGAGCTAATATATTAGTTACTAACTATTATTGCAATAATAATAATAACAACAACAACAACGACAACAATGATTATAGCATTTAAAAATATTTATTTATAATATCGTTTTTTTTAATTACTGAAATCATAATAATAAAAACTTTTTAAATAATAATTAAAGCTTTAAATAATAATGGATTCATATTTTGTTTTCCAGTTATTATTTAATAGGTTATTACAAATAATTATATACTTTATATAAATATGATTTAATCGTATATCGAAGGGCATTCACTCATTGTAAAGTATGAATAATTTATGTATTCTTGCATGGAGTCAAACCTCTAAACGCCTTCAGTTTCCTGTACCACATTTTAATGCAGCATGTAAGGGCAAAAAACGCTTGGTAAATTCGCATTCTTGGGATTGTTTGATTATTGCATGAACTTTATGCCTGTGTAAGTGAAAAGCGTGCATGTGTGCGTTTATCAGACCCAGAGTCTATGGATGTTAATTGCGCCGTTTCCCTATCATAAATGCGCGTATAAATCACAGCAATATATAACAATACTCTGCCTGTATTTTTTACGTTCCTAACGTGGTCTGCGGCAACTCTCCTTCCCAATAAATCATGTACTTACTTCCCGGGAGCTTCCTGCTCTGTGGTGAAGATTAGGACCTCGTGCCTTACTGGAAGCCAGGAGTAGTTTGAAATTATCAAGCGTTTAAAGACATCACAGTTCAAGTTATTTAATGCACTTCGAGCGCTGTGTGTGCCAGAAATCTCCTGCTTTTACTATTTTTATTCTAAGAATTTCTGAAATGGTAGCATAGTTTTTGTGCATAATAATTACAGCATTAATGTTATAATGCTTTTCTTTTAGTATGTTACTGAACTATATTATTTTATTATTTAAAATGTAATTACCAATATAATTACTAAATTTAATAATAATTATAATGATACACATATTGCCATAATATATCTAATCATTCATTGTGTGACGCAAAAGGTTGAAATCTCTTTCCGTCTAATGAGCCATGTGCGTCAAAATACTGAATAACAAGTATGACAACAACATTATGCTTATGTGAATAAGAACAAATTTCTAGGCATGTACAAATAATTAGATTTGTTATGTAATTATTTTACGAACTCAAATCTGTTCTCCTTGCTTGCTAATTTAATTATATTTTTTTCACATAACTTCTTTGTTTAGTTTTTATTAGCATTTCAAAAATATATATATAAAAAAAAAAAAAAATATATATATATAAATAGAGTTTGTTTTTAATAATAATAATAATAATAATAATAATAATAATTATTATTATTATTATTATTATTATTATTATTTAATGTGGAAAATGTGTCTTTTCATGTGAAACATTCCTCTTTATTTGTGATCATCAATAAATTGAAATGTTCAATTGAATTGATTTCACTTTCATTTATCTGGCCAACCGACCTTTGATATAAAATGTATAAAATGTAAAGTCTTTAAACTTTTTTTTCTTTGAACATTTAAATATTTTAACAGCTAAAAAATAGTAGGTAAATATTTAAGAGTTTATTTAGTCATCAACTAGAAGTAACATAACACACTGCTTTTGAGTTTATTGAGAATTCACTTAAATTTACTGGTAGAGATGAATGAGAGCATAATTAGTCAAAGATGAGGCTAAAGCAGGACATATTTGAATAGTTTCCTCATTAACCTAGGCTTGGAAGTGTAGCCTACATTGTGCTATACAGTCTTGTGCTACATTAGTTTTAGTGGCAGTCTGCGAAGTGCTGCTCTCCCCTGGTTATGGAGGGGAAAGTAATGCATGGGGGCTCATTTCTGCATGTGTCTGTGTCATAACCCAGGCCAGGGTGTCATATTCCTCTCCTCCCTCATCTGGCCCAGCATGGGAGCTCTAATACACACATCTCCGCTCACCGCTTCTCTTCTCCAACTAAATGGACGGATTTGCCCATTTCCTGAGCCACTCACACCCAATTCCTTCGCTCTGTTAATGCCGGTTAATTTTTTACAAATAATGCCTGGGCAAATCAGTCTTTCGAAGTGTTATATCATTCATTGCGGGGACTTCTGTGAACTTCTTTTTGAAAAATTAATGCCTTTAATTTTGGTTGATGGCAACATCAGCACAGCTCCGTAAATTGGAGTTTAATGAGATTTTGCTACAGGGGATAATCTGCTACTGACAGAAAAACATCTTGAAAACATCTGTAGACCTATGATTTCACTCTGACGATTAAACCCCCAACCCCCTGCGTCTCAGAGCACTGAGCAAGAAAAATGGTCAGTTTAAAAAGTTACACTCTGCCGTCCGACCTGATGAAAATGACTTGGAGGAAACTTGACGCTGTTTTACCTCTTATTTGTCTGTGTAATGAACGTCTCAGTGTTGTTCAAGAGTTAACATCTAGCTATATTTGCCTTGCTGTGGGAGTCTAGCGGCTAACATAATGAGCAATGCTTTATATGAGTCCTAAATGAGCAATCTGCTCCACTAAGCCAAGCCTGTAGATGCGATGTAAGGTTCATTACCTTCAAGTGGACAGCAACCTAATGTATCCTGCCCAACGACTAATATCATCATGAGTCAGAGCGTGTACAATGACATCCTTTCGAGGATTGTTTGTCAGTAGAGGTCAACATATACTTGGCTAACTACCCATATTGTGAATCGACTAATTTGGAAAGCGTTGATGGTAAGAATTGGTCAAGATCCTGCCAAGAGGTCAGCCGTCTTCACACCTGTCATTGTGCATTGCAGACTGTCAAAGTTAAAACTACTTCCTTCTTAGAGTACCTAATGCTGTTAACACATTTTATTGCAAGGTTTTATAAAGTTGACATTGAAACAATGACTTTGAAACCAGCACGATCATGTTGCCTATTAATTAAAACATCAGCATTTCAATTTCAGTTTCCGTAAACTTGTTGGCTGCTCTGTGACATTTGAGTAAGCACAGTCAAGGAGGAATGTACACCCACGTCCCTCTTCTCTAAAGCTCATGCGCTCCCAGGACTCTGCAATGTAGATTACTTCCTCCAGGGAGTCTGGAGAGAATCCCAATCCCTGCAACTTTTCCAGTGAACAGACAGATTTGGCCTACCTCCAGCAAAAATAGACTGTATCATGCAGAGAGTAAGCTATGCCAGAAAACCCAAAATTATATCTGACACATTGGGTCACATCAACTTGTTTTTAATGTGTCTCACTCTCTGTCTCTCTCTCTCTGTCAAAGAGAATGTGAATCTGTTCGTTTCAACAAAAAATGACACAGTCTCCCATTGAGTGAGACCAATTGGAAATTTACAAATGTACTCACGACTATTCAAGAGATGTTCATTTTTGGGATTCATTCCCTAATTGTTTCATATGGGATCCACTTCTTGATGTAAACCCAGAAACAGCGGGTATAACTGAGAAAATTACAGAGCAACGCAGTACAGGAAGCAGAAAAGAAATGCTCTGTGATTTGAGTTTTTCTTTGAAGACTACTCTGGAAATTCCTGAGATATATGGCTGCATATTTATTTAGTATTGAAAGTGACTGTGATGAAGTCCATCTGCAGTCCTTTCACCCCAGTCAAGACAAACCCACAAACAATTGTTCAGTGGACAAAATTTGTCTTTCAGAAAATCTTTCGACTTGATATTCATGAAGCAAGAGAAATCAGAGATAGAGCTTTTACATTTTATTAACCAACCCATCATGCTCTCTATTTCAAAGCATGAGAAGCATAAAGCTTTCTTCTCAGAAGAGACTCGCCACGCCATCAGCAGTGATTGGTGCCACAACCGATGCCAGGAAGAGAGCATTGGCTCTGCAGGGTTCTCCATTTTCAATGGCGTGAATGGACACCTCTTGTCTAGCGATGCCACTGCTGCGCTCTTTCAGATGGAGGCACATGTCACACCCAGACTCAGCATGCCAACCACCAGCAGAGAGGCCAGGGCACAGTGCCCATGACTACTCACAAGAAGCAAAGTTTGGCAGCAAAGACCTAGATGGAATAAGTATAATATCATATGTATAATTAGTTTGATAAAGTTGGGATTCATTTCATACAGCAAGAAACTGAGCCACTGATTTTCAGCATATTTGGGACATGATTATCATTTCCCCCTTGGGATCAGTGAGAATACCCATCGGTTGGCAGTTCTGGTCAACTGAACTAGCAAACGTTAAGCCAAACAGGCCTGAGAAAGCCATATTTGTGGCAATCTGCTCCAGTCCTTGCAATCCAGAGTGTTACGTGATCACTCTCAACAGCTCATCAACACCAACAAGCCACTTCCTAATCCTTAAAATGGACAAACTGGACGCGGAAAGCGAGAACAATATGCTCACATGCACAATGGCATGTATTGGAGACTGTGTGATTATAAGCACCAGGGAGTTTGCCTTCCCTTATTCATCCACAGTCCCGTTTTGAAGAGACCAGATCCAGGGGTGCCAAATTAAGCGGAGTGCTGATCTGTGCAGGCTGCATAGAGTAATGAGCAGGCCCAGAGGATATTTGCAGGGTCACACAAAGGAGTTGGTGTGGAGTGGCGAAGAAAATCGGGCGTACAGCAGGAAGCCAAGCGACTAAATTCTGCAGGCCATCCTCATCTGCTGTCATCAGCGAAACGAGCTTCCCATCCCATCAACAAGAGCTCGGTTAGGGGACGGGTCTCGTAGCTGTTTTCCTAGTGTTTAGCTTATGTCAGAGACCCGCAGAAAACCCCTTTTGGGCTGCTGTGTGTTCAGAAATTCTGAGAAAGGGGAAAAAAGAGGAAAAGAAAGAATAATGAGAGGCTCGGAGGAAATTGTAACAATTTCAGGCCATTAAGATTTAACAGCATTTACACTGCTACTCTGTCTGGAATCTTTGAGGCCTGGTCCGTTTAGATCCTAGTAAACCACGCAAGGCATTTATCACAAGGAATCATTGTAAACCACATTTTCAACACTCTTTCTGGAAAGCCCAACAAAGAGCCATTTTACATCGCCACCATGACTATAAAGCGAGTCCTACTGTTTTCCCAACGTGGGGTATAATGGAATTAATAACGTCGACTGCGCATTTGCCGGGAATTCCCATGAGGCCTTGCAGATTTTTATAACTCCGCAGTGTAATGCTAAGGGTTCGGAGGGGAAGATTTACTGGCTGCGAGAATCTAATGATACCGAACACTGACTTTGCAATTGCTCCAGCCAGCTAGTTTGCATGACAATCTGGATAACAATGGCCCTTTTCAGATTAAGTGTGTGGGGGCTTATTATGATTGCTCTTTGTTCTATCTCCTTTATATTCTCAAAATGTTGATGTTGTCCGATATCGAATGGCTATGTTGGAATAAGCGCACCTTGCTTCTCCCAATATTTGACATCTGAGTCATTTGTGCTAAATTTAATTACTTTAATGTTCATTATACAGTCCATAAAGACGTTTAGATGTTCGTAGTTCCTTCGTGTTGTCACAAGCAATTATAGGTGCAGCCATCTATTTACTTGATGAATACTCTTATATTCTCCACTTGCTTGATAAATAAGGAAATAAGTCAACGCTCCACTTTATATTCAGTAATTAAAGTGAAAAATATAGTCGCAATGCAAATCCTTAATTGGACTCCAAGAGAGCGATTCAGAATTTATCTTTAATAATAAGAAATGACTGGGGACAAAAAAAAAAAAAGCATGCTGAAATGTGACTCTCGAAGTTCAATTAATCAAGAACTGAAAACAACCAATTTAGCAAAGAGCTGTTCATTCAGGGAATCACAGGGCTCAGGTAATGTTCTTTTAATCATCTCTATGTGACATTATACTTTTCATGTCACAACAGATGAGTGAAGAAAAAAAGAAAGAAAGAAAAAAAAACTTGCATTTGAGGAAGATAATATCTCTTATGTTGCAAAAACTGGCTCTGTTTAATAGGATGATTTTAAAGCATGATAGCTAAATTTCTGCCTCTCTGAGGTAGCAATGGTGACCAGGACCATAAAAATAAAGTTTGGGACTTATTACCCCATGTATGTAGTAATTAATTATGTAATAAAAATAATCTTTTTAGATGTGGATCATGAAATCAAATAATTTATTCTACTTTTCATTTAAACTTTTTTTTTTTTTTTTACATTTTAGAATCTTAGACACTAAAATGAATTCCACACCATCTGTGAAAGGCCTCAGTCACACCTGCTCTGAATGTTTTTTCACCATGTCCAGAGAAGCTTTAGTCAGCTGAAAAAGCTTTCTAAGAGACTTCACCCATTCTATAACCAATTAAAGATTTGAATTACAGTTAAAGTCTACAATACAAAAAATATTAAATGATAAAGAATGTGCACTTTGACTATAGGGGTCAAACTGGCATAAACGTTTTAGCATTTGCCACTCAGGCTTTAATGTATCTTCCATTTAGGTGACACAAAACAAGAGGAAGTCTCAGGGAATGCCAAATTCGGTGAACTAGCTGTGCACCAACAGTACTGGAGCCAGATCGAGAGAGGAGCAGCGGGGCTTGCCCTCTGCCTGATGTATCTCTTTCAGAGCGGGACAGGCACAGGCCTTGGCTGTACCCTGCTGGGACCTTCTGAAACCAGAGATTGTTGAAGTGAACGTGTGCACTGTCCAGCCAGTCCACAATGTCTTCCAGCCTCTCTGACACTCCAAATGTGCCCTGTCGCACAGAGATGTTTCGGACAGTCTGGTCAACCAGGCTGCAGTCCCACCCCCCTCTGTTTTGGCTCCTCCAGACCAGGGCACGGACCACCCTGGGCTGGTCAGCAACCCCTGCTTACACCTGCCATAAAACTTAAAAGCTACAGACCCATCCTATAGCTTTGAAGTGTTCAAAGCATAGCTCCCTGACCTTTGATGCAACTTTGGCCGCAACACATGTTTGGAGCACCACGTATAAAGCAAACCTCTCTCAGGCCTCGGCTCACGGCCTGTTGGTTTACATGTGTGAGATGCAGGGGCCCACGCATGGCAGCCATGCATACCCATCATGCTGTTCCCACCAGCGAGGGGGGCCCTTGAGCGGGAAAAGAAGAGGGCAGGAAGGACTGGCCCCTACTGACCCCCTCATGTGTTCACCACTCATCCATACAAACCAACCCAACTCCCATCCCCCAAGATCCTCTTTACAAACTACATATATCGTGCTTCATATGCCTTACTGGCTTCAGGAGGCATTTGGAAGTGAAAGCGAAATCAATGAAAACCTAATAGTGTGAGCTTTTTACACGAATAAGAGAGTAACAATGAAATTTAGACTAAAGAATTGATTTTCTTGGCTAGAAGTGCTGTTTTGTCTGGCAAAACACTGAAACACATGTAGTGATTGGGCAAATGTGACTATCATTGATTCAGGATAAACTTTCTACAATTTGTGTCCCTACAAACAGAAGGATCTGTAATTCCCTTACGCTTTCATTGCGCTCTCCACCGGATCAAACAATAAAGCATTATTTGCAAGCCTGACTTGTCTATGTTTTATGAGGCATTATATATCTGCATAAATACTGGGGCTCATAATCGCATAAGGCCCAATTATACTGCCTTGCTCTGTAAATGTCAAACATAGCATTTTGATATACTGTCCACATCAGGGTGCATACTTTTACAGCTGGAGTGACAGTGTCATAATGACACAATGCCTATACATGGCCTGTGCTATTAATGCTTGGAATTGTATAACACCATTCAGATCTCTTAAGCTCACATGCGCTCTGAGCTGTAAAGGCCTGTGGTAGGTGTTCTCAACATTTTGGCCAGTGAATAAGAGTATAAAAAATATTTAAAATGACATAGAACATGTTACATTAAAATTATATATTTCTGCATCAGATTGAAAGTGTGTGTAAAATATGAATATGGAACAATTTCCTTTAAGTCAGTAATTCATCCACTACATGTGATACCATCCACTATGTTTTTACACAAACACACACACACACACACACGTATGATCATTTAAGATTATTGCACTTCTGCTTACATGCCCAACTTCGCTTCTACAGTTTCGTAATCCGTTACTGGAAATCCCACTTTTTATATTTATCCATGAGTTTCAGGATTAGCACATGCATCTCGGGGCAACTGAATGTCTCCGACAAATGCTGACTTAGCTGAGACAGCTGAGCTTTCTTGAACTACGACCTTTGGAATGCACAGTCAACAAAGATTTTCGGTGCAAGATATTTCTTCGAGAAATTCGGTTGTGTGCATGTCTCGATTCTAGTGAATCATTGAGGAAGTCAAATTGTTATAGCGTCCATACATAAACCTGATGGTATGGTTTGTGCACAACAAACCAATATTCCTCATGTCTCGACAGGTGTAATCCAGTGAATTTACAAAGATCGATTGTTATTCTACGTTTGCATTGCTTCTGAACATTTAAATAGCAAAAGCACAATCTGAATTTGTGTCATGAAATGTTGGCAGCATAATCTCGCTGTTTTCCATTAGATGGTGTGATGTTTTGAATAAGTTGCCTTTTGGGAATTAGACTGGGCTTGAGCAACACCCTGCAATGAGCATCACTATAGCATAACAGTACTATAACAGTATGGGCGCGAGTCAGTTCAGTATGGCTGTCAACACCTATGTGTCTGCTGACATGACAAGCCCTTTAAACTGTGACAAGCATAAATCAAGAGGCCATTCTGAAACAACAGGGTCGTATTCTTCCCCTGTCGTGCGTGGACCTCCAGTCCCTGCATGGGGCACCATTCCAGGCCTGGCTGGAGTGGGGCACGCCTGAGGAGTGCCATACGGAACCAGGCACCACACGTCTTCTCCATCAGTGTAAATTCTGTAACCTGCACAACAACGTTCACAAGTCATCAGAGCTTTAGTATACCTGCCACTGCTGTTCAGGGAGTGCACGATTGTTGCTATTCATTGTGCCCACAAGTCTCAAACACACCTGCTCCTGAAGGCACTCTGTGGTAGACTGACTGCATGCTTTTTTGATGACATTATTATTATTTTATTTCAGAAGAGAAAATTAGAAGACCATTTTTAAAAGTCAATAAAAAAAAAAAAAAAAAAACATTTGATGGGTTTGCTGAGTGGAAACATGGTTACAGTCCTCATTAGCCTACTCCAAAAACTGAATCTCAAACACACACACACACACACACACACACACACACACACACACACAGGTCCTGAGTAATTAATTAAGGTAAAAAATGTTGTGGTTTATTTTAAATAAGGCACTGCCTTATTATTATTATTATTATTATTATTATTATTATTATTATTATTATTATTGTTTTTATTGTTGTTTTTGTTGTTGTTGTTGTTGTTGTTGTTGTTAATTCATTTTTAACTTATCTGATCTTATTCTATCTCTCTATCATATTCTGATCATATTAATTTCATGTCGACAGAAAATTAGGGTTTCTTTGTAAAACTTTGCACCACATATTCTCGGTATCTGGTAGTTTTCAGTATATTTCATGTTGAATGCAGCTGTGGATTTTACTCTGTCCTTTTTTCTCCCTGTGAAACTCTTGAAACTGCCTGGCAGTTAAATGGAGCATGGAAAACACTTTGTGTTTGTCTGTTGGTGTTTGTTTGTATCCGACAACATTACCATTAAGGGTTATTGTACCTCATCAAGCATTAACGCAAAATTCCGAGTAAATGGAAAAGCGGGGGGTCACAGATAAATTCATATAATAAATTATATCAAATTCACAGACACGTTATATCATAAACCACGGGAATTTTATGGGGCTATATGAACATGTGCATTTTGTGTAATAATTAAAAGGCATTTCTTCTTTAAAAAGTAGGCCTAATGGATCGAGCCAACAAGGTTTTTTTTTTTTTTTTTTTTTTTTTTTGAATTTGAAGGCTCCGTCTAACGTTACATATACATTATTGCCTATAACTCACTGACTATTCATGCAAATCATGTTGACTTGGACCAGAGATTACACGGCCTGCTCTTTTGTGTGTACATCCGTCCTCTAACTCGAGGCTCTCCGTCACTCGTTTCTCCTGGAGGGCTGTTTTACTAAGACATTGTGAACTCCACTGACAGTCTCTTAAGGAGGTGAAGGCTGAACATCCCGCTCTGTTCTTGTGCACTGAGCTGGCTGTGGTCAGTCTATCTCGGTACAATGGTGGGCCGGGCAGCTGTGGTCAGACAATAGGTCCAGTACTGTTTACTTAGCTACGAATTAAAGACGCATGTTACAAACCTGCATATGCAGGGTAAAAGGTCATGCTAGTTGAGTTTTAAGAAGTTTTTTTTTCTCCATTATATGCCATTCACAGTCACATTGCTTGTGAAAAAAAAAAAAAAAAAAAAAAAAAAAAAAATCAGTTTAAGTTTGTATAGCTACAGTTGCACTTCAACAGTCTCTCTCTCCATTGAGGGTCTATGACTGCTTTGGCTGTTCTTAGGAGAATGTCCTGGAAACGGGGCTCAGGCGCCTTTCCGATTCTTGCCAAGTACTTAAAAGTCAACATGGTCTATCTTTGATTCACATAAGCATCCACGCTCTCAAGAGCTCACCCTTTGATCTTTTTTTTTTTTTTTTTTTTTTTTCTCGCCCTCCTGTTTCTACACCAGATCTGTTATGCGCTAAAATTCTTTGGTTTTCCATAGAAACATCTCCTTTCCCTGGGAATATTGATGTTTTCTTCGTCGCGGGGGTTATGATATGGTGAATCAGAATCTCAAAGCCATGGACAATGGCAGTATTCATGGTCGCTTTTTTGTCTTTGTCTGGTTTTGTCTTGTTGTTCAAACCCCTCGTTTCTCAAATGAATACAAATATTGTTTATTCTGTTGATGTCCACGTTCTAGTCACTTCAGCTGCTTTTCAACGTTTCAACTCTTTGTTGGAGCAGCAGGTTCTGTACACTGGAGAGAATATAGACTTGAAGGAGGCCTCTTTCTTTCTTTCTTTCTTTCTTTGGAAATCTATACATAGCATGTCATAAAAATCTTTTTTTTTCCTTTTTTTTTCATAGATGGCAAAATGTTTCACTTATATCAACAATGTGATGTGGAATCATATTGCGACATGTGCGAGCGGAACGCTTAATTTCCCTCAGTAAGCCATGGCAAATTCATATGCTCTATGAATTAAAAAGAGCCCGTTCCCGTCTTCTTTGATATAAAGCCAGCATTGACATATCTGCTCCAGCACACTTTCACTCCCCATTGTCATCATGTCACCCCAACAATGTTCATCTCCTGGACACCAATTTTAGAGCTCTTTGATCTACCAAGTGAAAAGAACAAAGTTATGGAGAGAAGGGGCTTTTGTGTTCCGGCTTTTAGATGTTCTTAATATTACTGGACAATGTGGAAAACCAGATAATTGATGATTGATGCCATACAGTTTAAGAATTTTTCAGAGGAGTTTTCAAATTATGCACATCTAAGATGAATCACTTGATGAAGACAGATAAATTAGTAAAATGATACAAAGTCATTGTAAAAGTAATTGTGAAGTCAAAATTAAGTTTTATTATGGCTAATTTGATCCCAAAATCCAGAGCTTCATCTTGTCCCCGTTGGCCAGCGTGTTTAATATGGACCATACATTAATTCCAAGATGCGGCTTTTATGTGTCTAGTGTCAACTTTCATGGCTCTCTGTTTGAATTACAAGAGCAATCATCAAGTAACGCCCCCCCCCCCACCCCACCCCACCCTACTCTTCAGAGGGCGCACGCTCTCACAGACTAACTATCCTTTAAACATAGTTTCTTAGGTAGTCTCTCTAAAAAAAATAAGAAATTGTCAAACAACATCAATAATAATAATAATAATAATCTTGACATGTTTAAAATGTCAGTGAACAACATTTACATTACTGCTGACTAAAACTACAAATAAGTGAAGGTCAGCGTTCAGGTCCTGAACGTTTAAATTTAATCGAACATAACTGGACTTGTTTTTTGAACTTATTTCCAAAAGGGGCACACAGTCTAATTGTTTTGTCCCCCTTGGTTCACGGGACATTAAGGTTTTCTAAATTTAGCCAAAAGCAAGATAACAGTCCGTTGACTTGACAGATATTCCACAAGCTGTTATAAATTATCGTTTTTTTCTAAAGAAAAACGTTGACAAATAATCAAACTCACCTTACGCTGCTTTACTTTCAAAAATCTTCCGTCCACGCAAATGTATATATAGATATATATATATATATATATATATATATATATATATATATATATATATATATATATATATATATATATATATGGTGTTTTAGAACTCACCTTACGCTGCTT
The DNA here is from genome assembly GCF_018340385.1 of Cyprinus carpio. NCBI lineage: Eukaryota > Metazoa > Chordata > Actinopteri > Cypriniformes > Cyprinidae > Cyprinus > Cyprinus carpio. The sequence goes on along the minus strand of NC_056595.1, from coordinate 5,331,051 downwards.
TACTTTCAAAAATCTTCCGTCCACGCAAATTTAAAGTGGACAGCTCACCAAATGTTTCAAAATAGTACATTTCTCATCCCCCCCAAAATGTTAATAATGCATAATAAAATGGTCATTTGTAATTGTAAATTTTGGATTATGTTCAGAAAAATTCTATTGAGTCCTTGGCATTTTTATTATTATTGCTGTTATTCATTCTTAGCGTACATCGTCTGTAATTTATGTTGATCATAGTCCCATTTTCTAAAATACAGATTATCAAATATGATTCAGATGCCTGTTATAATAGTGGCGTTGCTATTTTTATATGCATTTTAACCGCATGTAGCCTATCATGTAACCCTGCTTCCTCTTCACAAAAAAAAAAAAAAAAAAAAGCCTCGTCGATGAGCACACACTGTCTTAATATTGATTGAAAACAGAGACCAGACACAAAAAGGTTTACAGACATCTAGAAGCCATTCACATCCACGGGATTCATTCTCAGTGCGAACATCCATCTGATGAAAAGGAGGTGTCAGGCCTGCGCACGTCCTTTATAAAGACCGATTGTCATTTAGACAAACACTGGAGGACAACATAAAGACAAAGGTCAAGTCCTTTTCCAGTTCAAGTGTGCACCGATTCACCTACAGACAGCGCACCACTTTATCTCTCATATTGTGTAAATTTGAAGTCTGTCTATCTATCTAGATATGTGATGGCAGCGGAAGGCAATGACCAAGCAACTGTACTTTGCATCCCATAGATAAATAAAAATAATATATTATTATTATTATTATTATTATTATTATTATTATTATTATTATTATTATTATTATTATTATTATTTGTTTGTTTATTTTAAGGATGAACTGCTATAATCAATTTTATACGTTTGTGAAATATGAATCAAATATGCACTGCATTAGAAGTGTCTATTTTTGATGGTTGCGTGCTTCCCTCGCGCTCCGCAAGTTCAATTATAACTGTGAGGAGACAGACGGATTAAAGAAACAAGTAAGACTAATTGCGCGGCAGGTATAACGAGGAGGTCCAATCTAGCTTCCCCTCTCTCTATTGAGTTTGTGTCGTCTTAATGAATGACAGGTAGAGCTACTTCCTGCTTTCACACGTGCAAAAATAGGCCTCTCTCTGCTTGCCGCCATGGACCCTTACTGGGCTCGGGAAACAATTGATTTTAAGCATATAGTTAATTATGTTCAAAAGGAAATCATCTTGGTCCGTCATGAGAACGTTTGTATTAATTTTCATTCGTGTATCATGCAAGCAAATATATGAATTTGCTGTGGTCAGCCATGTTTGTGATTGGTTTTGCCTTTTTTTTTTTAGAAAAAATAAAATAAAAAAAAATAATAATGTATTAATAAAAATAGTTCTTACCTTGTATCTTAGATCATTTTTTACGCCAAAAGGCCTTTCTTTGGTACAGCCAGCGTCTGAATCTACACATTTTAACTAGCTGTTAACACTGAATCGGTGCAAATAATGGGGAAAATTTCAGACTATTCCTCAGTCCTCAGTCTGTGGAGTTTCCTCAGCCACACAAAAGAGTATTATGAAAAATAGCCCAAGTCCAAAGAATGTCACAGTGGTCGACTTATTATTTAAATCTTTCATTATATGGGGAGAAAAAAAAATCTTATAGAAACTTTCCTTTTGATGAATTAACTCGAGCACAACGGGAAAAAAGTCTAGCTAGACATAATTCTGCCCTTTTTATGATGATTTGAGACTTTAAAAGAAAGATCATCAGCTTTTGTGTCAGGATCAAGACGTTTAGATGCAGCATGTGGTAACGGAAATGTTTTTGAAATGTCGGCGACAATTAAAACTAGTTTTAAATAAGGAAGAAGAAAAAAAAATGTTTTGTTATTTGTGAACAACTCTGTGAATTTCATATATTAAAAACAACCGTTAATAATATTAATAATAATTTTGTTATTTTAAAAATTTGTTATGTTATTTCATTTGTTTTATTATATTATTTTTGGCAATTTGTAAACATGACTTCTTTGTCTTGGTGCTGTCAGAAAAGAACAAAAGAAGCTGTCGTATTGATTAAAAGATGTTTCATTAAAGTACTACATCAGAAAATGTTGCTAGAGACACTCATCAGGATTTTTTTTCTTTCATCTACACCTTTAAATTTCCTTCAAGACAGACTTGAAAACGTGTCAGTTGTCAAGAACAGAGAGTGCATATATCGAGATAACTTCTCTTGTGTGTCTAATTGGAAAAGTCGATGTTGGAAGCCTAGCCACGCGTCTGTAGCTCTAAGAAAGAAAGAAAGAAAAAGAAAGAAAGAAAGAAAGAAAGAAAGAAAGAAAGAAAGAAAGAAAGAAAGAAAGAATGCTGGAGCGGAAATGAACTGTAGTTGAATGACACTTTACTTGCCGGTGATTAATATTGATCCACACCCCCTTCAAGCTTCGAGCTTTAACAACACGCAGGTGGCTGTTGACATTTCACTCGGAGCCTCACCTCCAAAAAATCCACACACATTAATATCCTATGATAAATAAATAAATAAAACAGCGCGAAAATATAATATGCTTGATTGAAATAAAACGAAGACAATAAAATCATATGTTATATTGAGAAAAATGATCTAAAAATGTATAAAAAAATTATCATATCTGAAAATTAAGATCTTTTAAAGGAACACAGATTGGTAAAAAAATTAAATAGATTCATTTTGTTTTACTTACTAACTAACTAACTAACTAAATACACAAAATTGTACCTCTCAGGTCATGTGTAGCTCTTTGTTCCTCTCAGGCTGTGGGTCATTGGTTTCGGGATCGTGTTGTTACCTTCAGCAGGTCATATAGTCACTGACAGCACAGATATAATGCTGTTTAATAGACCGTGATGATGCAAAAGACATTAAACTTAACAAAGATGTGTCAAAAATTCCCATAATACTCCATATGTTCATTAGAGTGATCTCAGAGGGCCCTGGAACATTTCATTAATTTGTAATTTATGAATGTTTGACAAATATTACAGGGTATGTAAATATGAGAGGCGTAATGTCTTTTCTGCGGGAGATGAAGAAATGACCCAAAGTCTGTGTTGCTGCTAGAGTGATCACACGAATTATTCCCCCTGCTCAAACTGTGCTTCCACCATGCACAGAACATTTCCGAGCCGTCGTGTGAAATAGTGCACATAAACCAATGACTTAAAACGTCACATTGGCAGTGCATATTTGCATGAAACATCTTACACGTTAATATGACCCATGATATCTGATGCCTCATCTATTTGCGCTTCTGTTCAGAAAAAACGTTACAAATTCAATTCAAATCTCTTCTGTTCTGTTCTATTCTATTCTATTCTATTCTATTCTATTCTATTCTATTCTGCATTTTCACCTCGGTTCATGCACACATTCCAGTCAGTTGGCTGCTGCCTGTGCACTACTTTACCTTAAATGCAAATTGATCTGTTCCATGGCGGGTGTCAGTGTTTCTGTGCGAAGGCTCTTCCTCGCACAGCAGAGTTCTGAAACATGCCTCGTTCAGGTGGCCAGAGGTCAATCTCCACTGTTACTCTCAGACGTTTGAAACCTGACACCTGCGGAAAGTTGCACGATCCAAAACCAATTTACAACCTGTTGCTGAGGCTGCTTATAGGGAAGGCAGTGAATACTACTACTACTACTACTACTACTAATAATAATAATAGCAAATGATTTGATGATTTGACTAGACTTGGATTGATTCCGAGAGGTTCATGTCCGGTTAGAGCAGATGGTCAAACGGAAGCCTGTGGCAGCTTGTCTGAGAGAAGCGAGTTGCACACCCTATAAGTCCACCTCTTTACTGAACATATACCATTACCAACCATTCTCATGATCTTTCACCATTCACGCCGTGTGTTCAACTGAGTTAAAACCAGATAAAACCGAGGATTTGTCCTTGCAAGCCAACGCTGTCTTCCGGTCACAAATAGGCTTTTATTAAGACACGGAAGAATATAAATGTGCAGTTCGACGTCCCCATCTTACGGATATTTGGCGACAACACTTTCTTCTTCCTCAAACTTTAATAGCCGAGAAAAAAAAAACATTCTCGTCTCCCTTTCCTTTTCTCTACACAAACCGCCTCATGTGTTGCTCATAATATGAAATATGAACCGCGAGATGATAGATTATAGTTCAGAAATACTTAATCGCTGAAGGGCACATTCTGCAATTCATTATCATTTGCCCATGGTGATGATGTATGGCCCACTTAAATAAATCTGATACTCCCATAAAAACGATTTCATTATTTTTACTTTTCATTATCATCATTACCCTATTGTATCGCACGCTTAATGCTCGAGCAGTTGCATTGATTGATGCCTCTTGTATCATCGTATTAAAAGCTTACATGGCCTATTGCCAGCACAGATTTGACCTTACAGTTTAGGCATCTGGAGATTAAGGTGGGCTATCCATAGAGAGCACTGAAGATATGGAACTTCGCTTAATTTAGTTACTTTTGTTTGCATTTCAGTGTCGGTTAGTGTGATGAAAGACCCTTCTGAATGCTGTACATTGAATTAAATCTGTAATATGTGTGAGTCCTTAAAAGAAACCCAACCGAGTTAACAATGTTTACGAAATAAAGGCATTTCCCTTTGGAATAACAGTATATAAATAGTTTATTTGTATTTGCATAAGCCCGGATAAAGGCAATATTTTCAGCTAAAACCATTTTACCAGAAAATCTAATAAAACATTCAGTAGTGCACTAGGCAAATGTGAACCAAAACATCGTGTTCTTATTTGTTTTGTTTTTGTGAAAAGGTCGGTGGTGAAATGAAATAATTGCAGGAAAAACATGGCAGCTTACCTACTATGAATGTCGTACAGACACACACACACACATCTGTGTTTGTATTGCATCTTAACTTGGACCTAATATATATTTTTTGGGGGAAAACGCAACGTTTCCCTCATATCCCAGCAGTCAAGCATTTTGCAAATTGTCACCTTTTCAATGGCTTTAATGTTCAAAGAGTGCAGTGTTCTCTTGCATCCTTCTATTAAATGCTTTGCCGTTAAATAAAACAGCAATGACATATGCTTTCACTGACTAATGCATGAAATCTGTATTTTAGTGGGAACGCACAAGAGAAGCGCAGGATGCTCCCCACATAGCGTGCTGCTTTGCATGGCATCTATCCTGTTCATGTAGCCCTTATAGATTCTAATGTTTTAATAGCAAATAGAAAGTCCTTGTTGCAGACTATACGAACAAATTAGAGCGAGCGATCAGAGATCAAAGGAAGCGAAATAAGCACGGGTCGCTCGGCTCATTCAAGCAGCTGCTTTGAGATTCAAGGCCAACAAGCGTATCTTACATTGAAAGAAGGTTCCCATTCAGAGTGCAGGTGCGAAGTAGTGCGGTACATTCTGCTACATTATCTGAAGGTTGTTAGAGATCAGCGTTCACTCTGCTAACTAAAGAGGCTGATTCTCACTAGAGAAAAACTCCTTCATCCATGAAAGTACAATAACTCAACGCCAACGAATAGAGGACTGTGGTAATCTGACTATTTAGGAGCGTATTCAATCAGGCTACCCAATTTATTAGTCATTTCTCGCTATTCCTTTTCATTGAATCCATGCCAGTAACATTTCTCTTCTCCATTCCACCTCCAAACGTAATGGTGCAGGAAGTGATGTCATAATATGTTAAGTTCAAGTTTGTTTCACGTGGGACAAAGTTAAAACAATATGCAATCTTATTTTAAGTCCTGTTGCTGCCATTTTTGCAGGTGCTGGAACTTTATGTTTGATGAATATCATTTTAGAGGAAACTTCGGATGGTACGATTTTAACGTATCATCCTGTGAGGTTTACCAAAGCAAAGTAGAGTTCATTTAGGAAGGAGTTTTCAGAAAGGATATTGCATCTTTTTCATAACAATGTTTATAGTTAAATATGTAGCATGCATACATGTAGTTTATATGCAATTACATATGCTAATTGTGTACTGAAATTAATAATGTTTGCATTTACAAATCTAAAATGTGCTCGTTATTGTAAATAAATAAATAAATAAATAAATAAATACATGTCGAACTGGGGTGTAGTTTACACTGCATAATCACAGCAAGAAACTCAAAAAATTGTCGAAACAAAATTTTGACGTAATTGTAAGTCATGCACGGTTTAAAATAGCTTGCACAGTGTTTCGACTATATAATATTTATTAAATATGTATTTCATATTTTAAATGCTTGCCAAGAAACTCAAAAAATTGTCGAAACTAAATGTTTACAATTTGTTTAGTTAATGTTCAATATAACACGCATAATAAACAATGCACTTGTATATGGGGGCAAAGAGGTCTAAAAGTAGCATATTCTGTTATTACCTGCTTATTGTTATTGGCTAATGTATATATTTATTTATTTGCCATTGCACCTGTCCTGTCATTTTGCATGCGAATTCCAGTCAGCCCTTGTCATGTAATTATGACATTAAATAGAGTCGTTGAATGGAGTGGAGAGAACCGCTAATCCCCCTATTAAAAGAGCTTTGTTAAATAAAATGCAGGACCAGTTTCCGGAAGTGTGATTATCGCCTCATTTATTTTCACAAAGAAATTATATTTCACACTCAAATGAGCCCTGGCTTGCATTTTAACAAAGAACTTTTTCTTCCTTCTTTAAAGAGGCAGGCTGTTGCTTGATGAAATCAGAATCTGAACTCATAGCTAGTCCAAGTTCCATATTGTGACAAGTGAATAAACTATAATTTAACTTTTCTTAGAAGCATTTAAAAAGTTAAATGAATGCGTTTTGAGTTTCAATGGCTTCACTCCACACTTGTAAGCGCTTCCTTTGTAATTAGAATAGGCCTATGCAATGTATTATTATTATTTATATTATAATTGTGATATTAATAGTTGTCTTTGCTTGCATATTGACTAGCTGCTTTAAAAAGAAAACTAAATGTTTACAATTTGTTTAGTTAATGTTCAATATAACACGCATAATAAACAATGCACTTGTATATGGGGGCAAAGAGGTCTAAAAGTAGCATATTCTGTTATTACCTGCTTATTGTTATTGGCTAATGTATATATTTATTTATTTGCCATTGCACCTGTCCTGTCATTTTGCATGCGAATTCCAGTCAGCCCTTGTCATGTAATTATGACATTAAATAGAGCGTTGAATGGAGTGGAGAGAACCGCTAATCCCCTATTAAAAGAGCTTTGTTAAATAATGCAGGACAGTTTCCGGAAGTGTGATTATCGCCTCAGTTATTTCACAAAGAAATTATATTTCACACTCAAATGAGCCCTGGCTTGCATTTAACAAAGAACTTTTTCTTCCTTCTTTAAAGAGGCAGGCTGTTGCTTGATGAAATCAGAATCTGAACTCATAGCTAGTCCAAGTCCATATTGTGACAAGTGAATAAACTATAATTTAACTTTTCTTAGAAGCATTTAAAAAGTTAAATGAATGCGTTTTGAGTTTCAATGGCTTCACTCCACACTTGTAAGCGCTTCCTTTGTAATTAGAATAGGCCTATGCAATGTATTATTATTATTTATATTATAATTGTGATATTAATAGTTGTCTTTGCTTGCATTATGACTAGCTGCTTTAAGGAGATGCAGGTTAAGGCTGTTATTTTGGAATGGTTAAATCCGCTTATATGATCATGGTTTCAAAACAGTTCGACACTGCTGGATGCAATAGTTATATAGACCTGTTGGCTTATCGCAAAAAGAAAAGGGAAAGCGGAATCGATACTATTCAAAACCGAGAAACTGTTGAAAAAAAAAAAAAAAAAAAAAAAAAAAAAAAAAAAAATATATATATATATATTATATATATATATATATATATATATATATTATATTATAATATATATATTGTTCTTTCCCTTTTAATAGCAACTTTGACACGCGGACGAGCGTGCGCGCTCTCGGGCTCACCAGGTGTCCGAGTGAGGCAGCTTGTCGTTAGTTTATATTACTTGGAGGTACTTGATTCTGGTCAAATTCCTTTCTTCTTGTTTTGTTGAAGGGAATGAAAAAACTTGAAACAAGTTTGATAAGAGTGCGCGATCAAAATGCTGAAACAGAGAGGCCTTTCCATGTCAGCAGCGTCGTTTGGACGACACGCAAGAATCCCCCTGAAAAAGAAAAGAAAAAAAAAAAACCTTCAAAGGATCCTCGCTTCAATTGAGACCAAACTATCCTATTCTCCTCTGATACATCAGCTCTGACACTATAGTCTATGCTACTGTTAGACTGTTCCCCGCTGTATTTATTTTACACTATATCCAACAAAGAAGTTTAAAAGTTAAACGTGCTATATCCAGTCAAACACATAGTTGAGCAAATGCGGCGCATAACGCTGAGGTCAACGTTTTGAAGTCACTTGAGAACGTAATGGTACAAAGAAAGTTATGAGGCTGCTCATACTGGTAGATTTATGCATTTGTTTTTGAAGGAGCCTTTATTTATTTAAAATAATAGCATTTGCTCGAATGCGCAATGGTTATCATAACTTGTTACTTTAGGTTTTTCTAATATAAAATACACATCTCCACACACAAAAAACAAAAAAAAACACACATTTTCCACCAAAAAAATTTCATCAATTATCAAACCAACAAAAAAAAAACAATCGAACTAATAAACGAACGGATACATATAAGTAAATTAAAGCGTATTTTGTAGTTATTTTGCTTCAGAGCAAATATCGCATTATTTCTGCCAGAACGTTATCTAGCCTACAGCGCCCAGCGTCGCCCATATTATTTAAATTTGACTCGGCTTTTGCTATTGAAATCTTAACTTACCATGAAGATTCACCGTTGTGGAAAAAAAAAAAAATGTCTCTTTGAATAAAAGCCTCTTTGAAGTCTGTGTGAAAATATGCAACTCTTTCATCAATTGCTGCCCATGTAATTGGAGTGTAAAGCTGGAGGATATTTGTGTGTATAAGCGATACAAAAGGATATAAAACAAGTTATCGCAATGGGATTCGCTAAAAGAATTAAAATGATTTTACGTTGGCTGGTGTTTACTATGACGTTTGAGTCATTTTGGGATCGTGTATATTTTGAACATTTAGGTGTTTTCGATTAAATGATGCCTAATTTCTATTCTCTATGGTAGAAATATCTATTTTTCCTACTAAAGCGTAATTTAGGAGGTCTTTTAGCTTTGCGTCATACACAATTTATTCAAAATACTGACAACTTACAAGGCATTTCGGTACAAATTTTAAGGTCTCTTCTTATAATAATAATTATTATTATTTAATAAAAAATGATTGCTGACAAGTTTTACGAAATCACAAAATAACCACATTGATTAATGACTAATCATAAATGAAACGTCATATCAAATACAATAACACTGTTTCCATCAAATTGGCTTGGCTGGCGAAAGCACAAAAAGAGGAAAGAGTCTACGACTTTATGAAATTCAAATCATCCCGAATATTAATTTTGTACAAAGCATAGTAGCAAACATTTAAAAATTGCTGAAGGACAAAACCTTACAAAATTACTGTTCACACAAAGACATTAAAACGTCATCATTTGCAACTGTACAGGTTTAATAATTAAGCACTTTGGTTCAATAATACAAAAAGAAATTATTTACCGATTAAAAAATAAATTAAAAAAGATATGGAAATCAAAGCGGAATTTACAAAATATTACAGTGACATGCGTACGGTCGGTACACTATTTAGAAACATAGACACTCGGGACGTGTTTTATATTGATTGGTGGTTAGGCAGTGACATTAGCTGTCAAAGGGCCAGTGCATCCTTCAGTAAGGCAGTAACAGTGAACAAGCCTGCTCTTTGAACTGACTTCCACAGGCGTCAGCCTGCGACCATTCAGTCCAAAACGGACTGTCCAAATAAGATAAGATGTCAAAGTAATTTTAGTCACTTTGCCAATACAATATTACAGGGCGAGCATTTTGTTAGAAGGCGTCCCTCCGTTCAGGATTGCCGTACGCTGGCCCCTCTGTATGGCCCGGTGTGGATGAACCGCTGGGTGGGGTCTGAGGGCCACTGGCACCGGAGCTGTGACACACGTACCATTCGCTTAAATTGGCCGGCTGGGACGATGATGAGAGAGGCTCGGAGAGCGCAGAGGGAGCTGGCTCCCTTCCCAAGTCCGATGAAGGAGAAACAAGAGATGGAGTCGATGATTCGTAACCAGAACTCGGAGGTGGAGACTTGCAGTGCACCTTCATGTGTTTTCTCAAAGAGCTGGGATGCGTGTACGATTTGTCACAACCTCTGACTTTGCAGTTGTACGGCTTATCGCTAGTGTGTACGTGGGAATGCTTCTTCCGGTCACTGCTGTTGGCGAACCGTCTGTCACAGCCGTCAAACTCGCATTTGAAAGGCTTTTCACCTAAAACAACAAAACAGTTGTGATAATGGTCAATACAGGTACAAGCACACAATTACATTGAGCACACAATCAAATATACTGCGTATTAGTCTAACGCATGTCAAGACTTTACAGGGTAAATCAGGTCACATGAGCCCCATGATATCGTGATTATCTTTTTACTACTCTGTCTGCTCTCATGGCAGGCCCCTTGTGACTGAGACTCTCAGACAGCAATGATTTCTTTTCACAATTACAGATTATTGGGCATTCGTTCTTTAAAGCGTGTGCTCTCGTATAGTTTCATTTACCATTGGAATGTAGAGCATGAAGATCTCATAAAATATCGGATCCACCATCTAAACTGCTATTAGTCCTGTCCCTCTGTAACCATAATAGCTGCTGGAGAAGGCAGCCAGGCAATAGAAATGTTTGAATGAATTACATTTAATCACATCACCCTTATTTCCGAAGGACATAAGCTCCAGGAGTTTATAAGACTACGTAATTGCTGCTGTCTAATTACAGTTGCTTGCTGAATATCAATTTGACCTTCAGCTGTTGGGCCGAGAAAGCCAATCAAGAATATTAGTGTAATACAAGAAAGCAGAAAGGAAGAGACCCTTGGGAAACCATATCCATAACCAAAGATTCGAATACCGCCCAAGCAAGAAAATAATGCGGCTGCCCACGGGAATGTCCCGCAGAAATAATACATTACGTTGCTTAGACATCATAACTGAAAGATTCTTATCTTAGATGTAGTTACCAGTGAAACGTTAAGCAGCTTTCCTGATTATGCCAACGCTATTTGCATTGAAAAAATAAAATAAAAATAATAAATAAATAAATAAATAAATAATAATAATAAAAATCTTCCAGAGCCCACAAAGTATTCAAATGAATAGAAATAACTATACAAACCTAACGCATTTTATTAATGTGTTGCATTTAGTAGTACATATAAAGTTTTCATGTGAAGTCACGTTTGATTAGAACTTTGATACCGACTTGTTGCATGCGGTCAGTCTGCAAGTTTTGTCAACAGTGTATGCGTAGGTTCTTACAGTTCAGAAATATATGGAAACAACTACAACATATTGTCTCTTGGTGCAATTAATGACGTTTTGGACAGTTTCTTTTAAGGCTGACTGGAGCACACAAACACACACACACACCTTTAGTCTCTGAAAAACACAAACACACACAAAAAAACACAAAAAAAAAAAAAAAGACAGAAAAAACATACACTGTAATCAATACAGGACACTAGCCTATGTATAATGCTAGCAAGCCCCAGTAGATCGTTCTGAAGGGATAACAGAGTACTTGAACTTATGAGTGTTTGTGGTTTCCAAAATGTCGCAAAGGAGTAGCGTATAACAGTTTGCAAATTGTCTATAAATGTGTACAATTTGCAGTAATTGTAATATAAACAGAAGATGTCCATAAAGATTTTTTGTGGAAAAATAATTTGGGCATTTTAACATAAAGCAGTACCTTATTTCTTAATTTATTATTATTATTATTATTATTATTATTATTATTATTATTATTATTATTATTTTCTGCAACCGACTAAACTGGACTCAGTAGGCCCCAAACATGTGGATGTGCTGTAAAGTTGTAAGCAATCTGATGAAGTAAGGCACACATTTTTTTTTTTTTTTTTTTTATTTTAATTTAACAACACACATGATTTAGAAAAAGCAAGTAAATTAAAAACAGCAACAATCTACAGTGCTCCACCTTTATGCTTCCCCCTTCTTTTTTGAACCATGACTTATTGTAAAAAAGAATATTAGCATATTATATTAGCGTAAACTAAGTACATGTAGCCTATTACAATTCATGAAATAACAGTGACAATAATGATAATGGTGCCAGTGTTCCGCGAAAATCCTTTCCACCATAGATAAGCCACTGCATATATTAAAAGCCAACCTTCTTAAAAGCGGATTTTTTGAACAAACTCTGCCTGTATTTAGCTTGCAAGCTAGCTCGTGTCATTAATAAACTAGTTGCTGTGCATTTATTCGTTTACACTTTCAGCACTACTGTATATCTAGTAACTAAATAGTTATGAGCCGCTAGCATTTAACTGAATTGTCCTAAGGGACGAGAAATTAAGCCACTGACCTGTGTGTGTTCTCTTGTGTATTTTCAAGTTTTCCGATCTGGCAAATACTTTTCCACAGCCTGGGAACGGACAAGGAAATGGTTTCTCTCCGGTGTGCACTCTGATGTGATTCACAAGTTTGTACTTTGCTTTAAATGGCTTTCCCTCTCGTGGACATTCTTCCCAAAAACAGATATGGTTCGCTTGCTCCGGTCCTCCGACGTGCTCCACAGTCACATGTGTCACTAGTTCGTGCATGGTGCTGTAAGTTTTGGAGCAACGTTTTTTCGCCGAGTGCTCTGGCTCCAGCCACTTGCAGATGAGCTCTTGCTTGATCGGCTGCCTCATGTAACGGAAAAAAGCGCCAGCTCCGTGGTGGTGATGTGCACTGAGATTCATGTTCAGATTGAGCCCGCCGTATCCGTGCAGAGGAGAAGCAGCAAACGGGTCTGCCCTGGAGCTCGCTACTTGACTCAAATGATCAGACCGAACGTACATTTCGGCAGGTATTCCTAACTTATTTGTCCGTTCAAGGCTTGGCCACCTGGTGCTCCGGTAGATGGCTGATCGTGATGAAGTCCAGGGAAGAGCGTATGGTTCCCAGGGTCGGGGTGATGACCATAGTGTCCCGGATAGCTACCTGTTGTTGAGACAAACATTCCGTGGTGAGAGGCTGAACCAGAAGTCTGATCGGTCAGCACGGGCATGGCTTGAGCTGTCAAATCTCGGCAAATGAGGAAATCCCTACCTGCGGATAGCGCCTGGGCCGTGTGAGACATAGAGTACGGGACCGTTGCCGCCTGCACCGGGCCAAAAGCTCCCGTTTGACTGGAGACCACTTCACTGTGGCCTGCAATATGATGATTGTGGTGGTGATGGTGGTGGGGATAATGATGGGTTGGGCTGATTTTGAGGGCCGCGGAGTGCCCCATGTGTTCTGGCCCGAATGGACTCGGCCCCAGGCGGGGTTCCGCAGTAATCTCCCCAGGGTGCGAGTGAGCCATTGAGTGTGGATGGCTGCTGAACCCCGGGAAGCCTGTCACGCTCTGAGGGGTATGGTGGTGATGATGGTGATGGTGGTGAGCCCCTGCCAAGTCAACTAATCTCAGCGTCGTGTTCCGTTTGGAAAACGCGGGGTCCATCACAGGGCTTCCCAAAGCATCCACGCTCATTACTCCTAATTTTAGAATAACTTGACAGCAGGCAGAATAATAATAATGATGATGACAAATATATTTTAATCGCTTTGAAGAATACAGAAGAAAAAAATAAATAAATAAAAAATAAACTTCTCCTAAAGTTTAGTTGCTATCTCAGTGCCTACGTGGAATCCCATTCGGTTGAGAGGCAGCAGCAGGACGCTTTGATATACTGAATAGAGATTCATGGTAGGCGCTGCAGCCCGTGGAGCCAAACAATCACCGAGCGCTCTAATTGGTCAGAGCTCTGTGATTGACGTCACTCGTGACAGTTTCCAATGCGAAGAAAAATGTTTTAGTGACAGCAAACAGAGAGCGCGCATGCGCCGAGCCTTAGGCAGCGGATGAAGAAAAAAAAAAAGTTTTTGTCATGCAAAGGTTATTGTACCTTCAGCTGCAATCCCGAAGTTACATCGAAGCAATGTTTCATTTCTTTATATCACAGCTGTTGGAAATCTGCGACTGGGCTTTAGCAGTTTACCGCAACAAGTAAACCGGAGAGTGGACTTGCATGCAATAAAAAATGCGACATAGGTTCTGTCCAGTAATCCGTTAAAAAGAACAGTTGAAGAAGCTCCATAATAAACATCGAAAACGGCGGTTAGTACAAAGTTAAAGTTTTCAGTTGCATGCTGCTTGCCCAGACTCTGTTTTAAATTAACCCAACCCTCTAATAAAAAAAAAAAAAAAAAAAAAAGTTTCCTCCTTTTTTTCTCTAACGGTGCTTATGTCGTCATGGGATCATTGTCTTGTGCAATACGCGAGGGTCGCCTATTGTCCGGAGAAGAAAAAAGTAACGCAAAAGTCCTGTTGTTATGATCGGGGGTAATTTTCGGCCTCAGTTGTTCAGCGGCGGCGGATCAGGCACACAGGAGGTGGTGCTTCATCAAAAGTGTACAGGGCAGCAGAGAAGCCTTGGCAAAATAGCTCGAGTAACTGTTAAATAAAAATCCTAACACAGACGTTATCCAGTCTTTGCGATACGTAAAAGTTTATCTCACAGGTTACTCACCGTTATTTAATAAATACACTGTTGACAGTGCACCTGTTATGTATACAGTACAATCATGAATCAACAACCGGCTGTTGCGTTTATCTAGAAGGGTATAGAAAGCTTGAAAGTAAATGGACAGTCCCCACCTCAAGAAAACAAGCTCAAGAGTTTTTAGTAGCATTCTTTGAACTTTGCCGAGAAGAAGGAATCGCACGCGAATGCTAATATTTCAAGAAATAAAATTGGCCTTGCAGATATGGTCGGTGAAAGTGCATCTAAGTGGTTAAGGTACTCCACAATAATAAACAGCAGGACTATCTTACAAAATAAATTAATGTTCACGCAAAGTTTTGTTAAACTGTTTTATGAAGAGGAAAAATATACAACTGTTTAATGAAATATAGCATAAAATTAGAGTATGTTACTTAAAACTCCTTGAACTTGTAAATAAAAGTGTAATGCTATTGATTATTTCTCCGTACATGGCACTGAATGTAATTTTCCAATATGCAATGAAATCAGCCATAAACACGCTCTGAGTCAAAGCAGTTTAAATCATCATGAGGAGGTGAAAGAAGTTTTGGTGAATGGAATGTTTCCTCCTTGCACAATAAAAGTTTAAATACATAATTCAAATATATAATTTTTTACCGTAATTGCAACTGTTTTGACGCTCTAACTTAATCAAACCAGCCGGACACAAATAGGAAGTGTTGGGTGAACTGACCTAAAAAGGTCAGACAGTTATAGTATTAGAAACATGTCAAAAATCATAGGTTCAGTCTCCACTGAAATTAGGCGGATTATAGTGAGATTATGGAGACAACATTTAGAATGCATTAGTGACCATGTGTCTCTATGAAAAATGGAAACAGTTAACACCCCTACCCTCAGTCCATTTTTTTTTTTTTTTTGTAACTTCATTCTGACAAATAACACCAAAAAATATCATAAAATCATTTCATATTTATTTTTTTTTAGTAGATGTGTGATTGCAACACTGTAACATCGCATTTCACGGAATCATTACTTCATATGAAGGCCATAGTGATCGTTTTATGTTCATGTATTATGATCACATGTGAATGCAAACTTAGTCCAAAATCCTTAATCCAACTTTAGGCGACTTTTTTTTTTTAATCAGGGTCAAGACGCGTTTAATTATTTATACAAATAAATTGATATTCCTTTGAGAAAGGTCATGAATTGATCTGTCAGACGTCTAGTGACAAAACCACACCATCCGTGTCATAAATAAGTAAACACTGTGTGAACACTTTTGACGAATACTGAAGATGTTAGTCAAATGGCTGTGGCTCAGGGTCGAATGGGTCGCAGCTGCATTCTTTAGGCATTTCTCTTGCACGTGACGAAAAGTTAATTTTCAGCTAATTTTTGCTGGGTAGAGGGGGAAATTATGACAAGATACAAAACGAGTTTAATTTGACAATAAAAAAGCATGAAAAATAACACTCGGGAATGAAATTCAGCTATTGACAAAAATCACTGAATTTAATAAAAAAAATTACAAAGCAGAAAAAGTCAATTTCTAAGAAAAACTCTTTGTCGCCCATTTAAAAATAAAAATAAAAATAGATTTAACAGATAGTTAAAATTAAGTCACCGTGTTTTACTCACTCTTAATTAAATAAAATGAGGTTGAATGGTAACAAACAAAAATAGTTTATGTTCTTAAAAATATTAATTTGCTTAAAAAGATTAATAATAATAATAATAATAATAACAATAACAACAACAACAACAACAACAACAACAACAACAACAAATTAGTCCTTATTACACACACCCCTTCAGTGTGTACAGTCTTTTAATCGTACTTGTTCTTGTGTATTGCGTACTTGTTTTTATATATATATATATATATATATATATATATATATATATATATATATATATATATATATATATATATATATATATATATATATATATGTCCAGGGTGCTCGTTAAATATTTCCCAATGATGCCTCCAAAATTTATTTCGTGTTTCACCTGTTGAAGACATCGTCCAGATTCTTTTATAAAGATAATGTCCTTCAGACAAAACATTCAACTAAACAGCTTTTCCTGTCTCTCTCTCTCTCTCTCTCTCTCTCTCTCTCTCTCTCTCTCTCTCTCTCTCTCTCTCTCTCTCTCTCGCTCTCTCTCTCGCTCTGGAAGGAGTTTGGTAGTGTATGAAGCTCAAGGCTTCAGTCTGGATGATATTTTAATGGTTCGTCTGTTCATGCAGCTTTTGAACTCCAGCCGCCGGAGTTTCCTGCAGAGAGAAATCCCACTTCACAACTTCCACAACCCACAACTTTTACACACACAAGGGTGATACATTACGGCCTTAATCTTTCAAAAACATAGGTTAAAAATATGAATAACGGAAAGAGACACCTCGTTCGCAAGTTTGCATATATTATTTGAAGTTGGAAGGCATCTGCCGAAGGCCTACTGAGTGTGCAGTGTTTCATAATTAAATTTCAACAACAGTACAATACATGTGTTTTGCATAAGCGAGAAACTTTTTTAAATGATGCATGTAAAGAAAGTCAACCAAAATTGAAATGCCCAAGCCAAAAACTTTATTGCCTGTTTTGGCCCAATCCTACAATCCTTTAAGTGTTTCGGCCCAATCCTACATTGAATTGAAAATATTTATGTGCTAATATCTTTATGTTTAATAGTTTGTACCATTGACAAATTTGTGCATTAAATAGCATGCCAGTGCTAAAATAAATAAATAAATAAATAAATAAAACGACTTGGCATATATATTGCTAACTAGGAGTATTTTTTCCACGTTTATGGAAAAAGCATGTGGAACGTAGCATTTGGTTTTAGCACTTGGTTCTTCAGGATTAAACGCATGAGTTCCACGCCATTTAAGAACAGGCTACACTTTATCACATTGCAGCCAGTGTTTACTAGATGCGCGCCAGGTTCTTCTCAGAGCATCAGGCTTCCACATAAGTAGGCCAAACGTGGAAGTACTCCGTGTCTAGGACAAAAGCTATTATTCGGCTATGCATTCACTGAAGTCTCTTTTCTGAATTTCAACATTAAGAGCAAAATCACAGTCAGCAACCTCCCGACAATCCCATAGATTGATGATGTAAACCGACCAATCGCACTGATGCTGAGGCATGGCGGGCTGTTATTTGGTGAGTGAATGTTAGTAGGGGGAGAGCGCCCTCTCCAATGATGGTCCAAGCTCGGGGTCACGTGCTGCCCCCCTCCTTCCCCATTCATCAGGGGTGGACTGTGTTGTCTTTTCAATTCATTTATCTGCAGGAATGATTGCGACTATCAGTCTGAAGCTCACCGCCTGACTGAGGAGGTGAAAGTTGCGCCACAGGAAGATAAACCGCAAAAGACAATATTGCACATGATTTGCGTGCGCATCGGATGAGCAGGAGAGGGAAATTCCTCTCCACTAAAAGTAAATAGGAATAGGAGATCGGAGTTTGCCTTGCACAGACTTAAGTCAGAGAAATAGCAAGCAGAGACAGTTGTTAGAGATTCTTCCTCTCTCAGTCTCCTCTGCTGCAGACTGAAGATGCTCTTGGACGCGGGACCACAGTATCCCACCATTGGAGTGACTACTTTCGGCTCCACCAGACATCACTCAACAGGCGAAGTTACAGACAGAGAAGTGGCTTTGGGTATCAACCCGTTCGCCGACGGTATGGGCGCTTTTAAAATCAACCATAGCTCCCACGACCTCGGCTCTGGGCAAACGGCGTTTTCCTCGCAAGCGCCCGGTTACGCCGCGGCCGCTGCCCTGGGACACCATCATCACCCCACTCATGTCAGCTCGTACTCCACCGCCGCCTTCAACTCCACTCGGGACTTTCTCTTTCGCAATCGGGGCTTCGGAGACGCCACGAGCGCGCAGCACAGTCTGTTCGCCTCCGCTGCTGGAAGTTTCGCCGGACCACATGGGCACTCTGACGCCGCTGGGCACCTGCTCTTCCCGGGACTGCACGAGCAAGCGGCCACGCACGCGTCCTCCAACGTGGTGAACAGTCAGATGCGCCTGGGCTTTTCCGGGGACATGTACGGCAGGGCCGAGCAATACGGTCACGTCGCTAGCCCCAGATCCGAGCACTACGCCTCGACTCAGTTGCACGGCTATGGCCCCATGAACATGAATATGGCTGCCCATCACGGGGCTGGGGCCTTCTTTCGCTACATGAGACAGCCCATAAAGCAAGAGCTCATCTGCAAATGGGTCGAACCGGAGCAGCTAACGAATCCGAAAAAGTCCTGCAACAAAACTTTCAGCACCATGCACGAGCTCGTGACCCACCTGACGGTGGAGCACGTTGGGGGACCAGAGCAGTCGAATCACATTTGCTTTTGGGAAGAATGTCCCCGGGAAGGGAAACCGTTTAAAGCAAAGTATAAACTTGTGAATCATATCAGAGTTCACACCGGAGAGAAACCGTTTCCGTGTCCGTTCCCAGGCTGTGGAAAAGTATTCGCCCGATCGGAAAATCTGAAAATCCATAAAAGAACACACACCGGTAAGAAAATGCATTTTTTTTTTTCATATATATCCATTGCTATATTACTAATAACATTTCGTATTTATATGTTTTAATTATGGGACTTAATATGGCAAGCAAATAATGCTGAAATGTTTTTGTATTTTTTTTTTTTTCATTATTTGTTTCTTTGTCCTATTAATAATTTTCATACCAAGCACAATATATTATTTCTATTCGTTACATGTTGTATACTAACTAATAAATTGCACGTGTAGGAGTACAGTATCGTTACAAAATAACGTAAGCAATTTGGGCGAAATTTAAATGGATATTTTTGTGAGCCGTGTTTCATAGTGGAATATGGACAGGAACTTTTTTTTTTTTTTTACGCGTTTGAATTTGCTTATATCCATTTGCTAGATTTATGTATCTCCAAATGTGACATATTTTATTATTTATTTATTTATTAAATACATGTGCTTGCCTTTTAAAATGCATATTTTGAGAGATGTTTGCTCTATGTTTTTGTTAGGTGAAAAACCTTTCAAGTGTGAGTTTGAAGGCTGTGACAGACGCTTTGCGAACAGCAGTGATCGTAAGAAACACATGCACGTCCATACCTCTGACAAACCTTATCTCTGCAAAATGTGTGATAAATCCTACACACACCCCAGCTCCCTCCGGAAACACATGAAGGTAACAATAACATTGCAGTGCATTATTTTTTTTATTTTATTTATTTTTTCTTGTACTCTTCCTTTTTATTTAATTTGTCTGCTGATTTAAAAATAACGCTTTTTTACGTTTTACTTTTATTCCTCATATGGAATGTTTTTAATGTGTTGAATAATGTTGCCATTTGCACCAAAATTATATGTTTATGATATAAAAGCTAACGCTGAATACCGACATAATTTAAACATAAAGCTAAACACAATGTTACAGAATCTATATTATTGTCAGACGCAATCGGTTGGTATAATCTGAGATGAGAAATGATGAGGCACATATGAAAATATATTTTCATGCACACTGATTTCTGTTTGTCTTCGACTCAGGTTCACGAGTCATCGTCTCAAGGACCCCAACCCTCCCCGGCAGCCAGCTCCGGCTACGAGTCCTCCACGCCGCCCACCATCGTGTCCCCTTCCACAGAAAACCAGAGCAGCAGTTCCATATCACCAGCATCATCCACAGTTCACCACACGAGCAGCCACAGCACTCTTTCGTCAAATTTTAATGAATGGTACGTGTAAATATTTTCAAAAGACTGCAGAATTAAGACTGCTTTGGAACCAAGACTCAAAAGTCAGCCTATTCTCGCGTGGACCTACATACACACAATGTGAAGAATCTGAGAGGTTTTCTGAAACCGCTGTCTATAGAGAGCAGTGCATGGACGGGGTGTGCAACGCTCTTGACAGCCTTTTTCCGATTTTTTTGTACTCCATTTCTTTTGCTCTTTTTATTTCTTTTTCTTTTCCCTTCTTCATATTTTCGGAAGACTGCACAGAGAACTTCAATTGCATGCTACCAGCAGGTCACAACCTTTTTTTTTTTTTTTTTTTTTTTTTTTTTTTTTTTTTTTAAATTTTTTTTTTTTTTTTTTTTTTGTACATAAAGATTTACCCAGTTTAAAATGTAATATTTTATTTTGTAAATAGTCATAATACAGTTTAAGGGAATTTGTGAGAAAAAAAAAAGAAAAAAAAAGAAAAAAAATGTGGTCCCTAGATATATGGAAAATGAGATGGTTTTACGAATATTGCGATGAATAGTCTTGACTGAAAAGAATGTTATAGTTTATGTGTACCAAATGTGAATTACCCAGTATTACCACAGTCTACACGTTTACCTAACCGATTAGTATTAATGTGCTTTTGTATCCAGTGCAACATTACGTCTCCAGTCCAGTCTGAGTAGCACACAGTTGTTGTTATTTAATGTCATGTCGATAAACCGTGTAGTGAAAGCCTGAAGCTCCGTGTCAATCTTGTTTATGTAAGTGATAAAAATATAAAACTATCTGTCTATTGCTTTGGCAATTGCAAGAAATTATTACTTGTATATAACTCAATTTTCCATATTTATCCGCATGTAAAGGACCGGTATCACATGTTAGAGATAATCGGTATTTATGGAAAATGCGTTCGTAGGATATGTAAAATTTAGATTACAAAATAATGTTTGGTTACTTTTCGTACAATATTAAAGAATTAAACGTACAACAACAACAACAAAAAAAATGCCTTCAATACTTTATTTCTCGACTGTGCTTTAAACAACTGAATTGAAGGTTGAGAAATGCCAACATGAAAACTTCAGGAGTAACCTATTTATTATTTCTATTTACTTATTTATTTATCATCTTGAAATAAACGGACTCTAAATTAAATCATTGCATAACTACTACAACAATAACCACTGGTGTTAACAAGATTTGAAATTGAAAGCTTAAAAAAGGAAATGTGAATTACACAAATCAAAATGACATTTCAGTCCTAAATAAATCCTGCGCCTGCTTTTATATTTTGCCCCACTAATTCAGCAGGACGAATTAATTATATTTCACTTTTGTACCTTTCATTATTGTCAGAAATAAATAAAATAAAACAAATAACCAAGTCCCAAGAGTAACGTTTTAATGTATTAAAATGTCAAATCGTGACAAATGTACTTATCTACGTGGTCTTATTTAAATAGTTTACATTGGTTAACTCTCGTCACGGCCTTATATAATTATGCTTGTTTGGGACCAGTATATAGGAGTGAAGGTTTTTAGTCCAAGAAGAGAGTCACTGTTGGGCTTTTGTTCTTGGTTGCAACTTGCTTGATCGCCCCATTAGGCACATCAAGATCATGAGCGTGCTTAATATCGCCAGTGCACGATTCTCACTGAGCGATTTTGCCAGCTGCAAAAGATGCTGTTTGGATATTAAAATCTACAAAATGATAAATCGTTTTACCACTGCATATTCCTTCTTCACGGTCAGAAAGTGTAAAGTTTTCCAGAATAAGAGAGGGATTGTCTACCTATGAAGGAAGGGGGCAATCTGAGAGCTAGTGAGTCCAGGCAAGAACTCGGTCTAGGAGTACTATGGATGCATGCAACTTTGTGTGTGTGTGTGTGTCAGATAACACAAGATCATTAGCATGTGCAAATTTAAACTGTGCCTCAAGGCTATGAAACTAATGAATCGAGCATTGCAGTGTTTCTAATTCGTGGCCATTTGGATGTATTTTTGTTTTAAATGTGATCCGATGACATGTTAGTTGCAAAGCGGTGCTTAGTCGCTTAAAGGAAAATGCGATATACGCTACAATGTTTACATGTTCCTCTTGGGGGTGTGCACAAGTGCAGGCGCGAGTGTAGACTGCCGTGCGCGTGCATGCGCGTGAGAAATAGTCCACCGACAGGAGGAGATACTGACTTCGGGAAAATATAAACATATTGGCACATCAAACAGTAGGGGCGAATACGAAATGCATTATGTCGGAGGTGATTTCTTTCTTTTTTTTCCGAAATATGTTCATATTCTCCTTCCACGGGTTATTAGGTTTTGAGATATGTGAATGATGGTAATAAAATGAATTGTTCGACTCTATTTAACACTCTATCTATTCAAACGTTCTGGTACATTTTCATTCATGCACCGTTAGAGTAGTAGTAGAAAGTGTTATATATTGATCCGTACAATGGAATGCGCATTTTCAAAGGCAGTCGTTTCGCCTGTTATCCTCATTACTCCTATCCCCCCACCCCAAGAAAATAAAAGCACAACAATCATATCCATATCCACAAACGCTATTACAATGTGGCTACGTTAGATTATTTGATGGATATGACTGTTAACTAAGATATCTGTGCCTGTTTTTGACATTCAAATTAAATTTAAGACAAACTAGCTATTGAAGAAGAAGAAGAAAAATCCATTTAGGTGTTGCACACATAATATGCTTAATAACACCACATTAAAGGCGCACAGAGAACATAAAATGCTACAGCCGTAGAATATCTTTTTTTTTGCATTGTTTTGGATATAGCACAAAAAAAAGTTTAGGAAAACTGTAACGATTCTAACATTATACAAAGGCTTATGAATTGTCACAAGGAATACGAAAATAGAAAATAATAATAATAATAATAATAATAATAATAATAATAATAATAATAATACATCAGATTTTTACAACAAAGGCAGAACAAAAACATATACATTATTACATATATTAAATATAAATCGTAGGCCTTGAGACTGCTTGAAAACCGAAAGGGTTTCTCTGTGAACTTTCTCAAAAAAGACCGAATATTTTGATAATAATCTGTTTTTCGACGCCATCATCCAGTTTAACAGCGAATACAATTACCTTTTAATTTGAGCAAGACTACTTTGTTTTGTCTAATTTTGACATGCAGTCTGAACGCAAAACGCAAAAGTGCGATTCAAATCAACAAGTCAAAGCTTTTCGACTTTTGAACATTAAACAAAAATCACATTATTTTAACTTGGTGTAAATTTCATCAGGGAGTAAACATCCATTTCATATTTAGCCGTATTTATTTTCCTAAGCGTCTTGCTTGAGAACGGAAAATGACAATGTACTTTCCAACAAGTTACATAACAGTAAACGCGAGCCTTACGTAACTATTAACCTTAACCTGCACGTATGCAGCCCTAAATAACAGTTAGCTCCATATTTTTTATGGAGTATGTTAGTATGTTTTCCATAGCCATAGCTGCATTTAAATTCACTGCTGAACTTTCTGTGATTGTTGCACAGCTGTTGTCTAGAGATGCATCCATCGTCGTTCTTTCTCTGTAATGTAAAAGTAGCAGACATTTTTTCTCCTCTCATTCATATGCGCTTGACCTCTCTCTGACTTCAGCGCTGTCTTGTTCGGGTGAACACGTTGCAATGAGAGCAGGATAGAAAAAAGGAAGAAAAAGAAACACATTTAAACTTGAACGCAGAGTGCAAATTGACAAGCGTGCGCCAGAGAGTCTGTGGAGTGTGACTGTTATTTTGCATTGAGATGGATGATTATTTTCAGAGTATTTATCATTGCTTTGTAAAGAAAGCAGTATAGATTGGTAGTGCAAAGACATACAAACAAATAATTCATTTTTCTTTCTTTTTATAATACATCAGAGCATCAAGAAAAAAAAAAAAAAATGTAACGTCTTTTTCCTTAATATACAGCGCTGTATTAACTGAGCGACCACACACACTTGTCTCTAAAAAGTCAACATTTGAAAATAATAATAATTTTATTAATGTACATTATATTTACATTTGTTATTACTGAGTAATTATATATATATATATATATATGAGGAAATGTTAGTGAATAACTTTAAATTGACCCTGTACGGGAAACTATATATATATTATCACCATAATTTTTATAATATTTAATCAGTATTGAGACTGTAAGAGGAAATGTTAGTGAATAACTTTAAAGTGACCCTGTACGGGATCCAACAAGAGAAATTTGGAGAACCTACCCAAATGTGTTTTATTTATTTTTTTATTAATTAATTTATTTATTTTTTTGACTAAATGCCCCTTTGCACACGCCATACTGTGTTTTTCACTCTGCCCACAGCTTGGATTCAAACTGCTAAAGAAAGAGCCGTCAACTAACATGAGTCATAAGGGTTTTTGTGACCCCTCCAGCATTAGTTGTGGACACCATGACACGCTATTAAGTTTGGACCACAGAAGATTTGTGGAAGCACTGACATTGTCTATGTTGTCGTGTTCCCCTGACACGTTGCTAAATGGGGTCATTCCAATTAGTTGTTTGGGACAGAGGTGGACTTCTTCAGGGATGTTCATACACTGTCTTAGTGTCTAGGGGAAAAATAACAAAATAGGAAGTCCATAAAAATCAACGTATTTAATAAAAAACAAACACACACACACACACACACACACACACACACACACACACACACACACACACACACACACACACACACACACACACACACAAACATCTATCGCAAGTGTTTCTATCGCAAACATAGAACATTCAAATTTGCATAAAAAACTATATTTACATACATAATAGGCAAATACTAAATGCATGAAATTTATAAATAATTTAAAAACATATAAATAAAAACTTTAACTATTAATTCAAAATATTACAATAAAATCAATTAATAGACTGCATGTTTGCAGGAAAAAAAAAGAGAAAATAAATCAAATTTCTTCTTTGGTAACCTGTGGTGAGGCTAAGCAAAGTCTTTTTATGAATTATGTTATTGTGAGGATTGGTATTTTATTTACTTGTCTCAGATGAGAGCAGCTTGTGGACATCTGCTCTTTTAATTGCATCTCATCAGTATAATAAATGTTAAAGTCTGGAGGTGAGGCAATAGATTGGAACACTCAGATAATGGCCCTTCAAATGGAGTCTCAGAAGGTTATTCATTAAAGAAGTAATTTGTAAACTTAATGCACTTATAAAATAGCTCAATATTGGATCTTTTTGCATTCCATTGGCCAGACATTAGAGGCAGAGAATAAGAGAGTGTATGTTTTCAAGTAGAAAACTAGATTTATTTATTTATTTATTTTAATATAAGAGATATTGTGCTCGTAAACTGCAAGATGGGCATTTTGTGAGGGGTTATTTTTTTTTTTTTTTTATTTAAACAACAACAGCAAAGTTAAAGTAAAAAAGAACAACAACAAAAAAAAAAAACAGTTAAATAGTATCAAGCAAAAGAATATCTCAAATAATTTGAATAAACTCTGTATGCGCTTTACAGAGTTGCAAAGTTCTTTAAATGTCCTTTCAAAGAGTGTATGCAGAGAACTGTATGCATTTCAAGCATCCAGTGAAGTTTTCAGGCTTTTCATTAAATCAGAATACTGAGAACTAATTAAAACATGCTGTAGAATGCTCCCCAATTAACATAATCATTGACCTCATTAATATTGTGCATTGAACCAGAGAAGGGAAGTTTGGGCTCTTTGTAATTAGATACAAAGATATGTTTGCATCTCGGAAACAGTTGTTCAGAACATCAAATACACCTTGGCATAAAGATAAGCTCATTTTAGAGGGAAAATATGTGTAGACTAAAGTTATTGAAATGGACTTCACAAATAGCTATGTAATCTCAGACTATCTGAGTGTATACTTGATGAACATTAGAGGTCAGAAATGAAGTGCGCAACCCTCTGTTGTCATGACCTAGAGATGACTGGAATGTAATATTTTGCCATCGGTTTTCGACTGAGGAGATATGCTGATAACAATAGCGCTTGATGGCTGCTGCATGCATTACAGCTTTGTTGACTATAAAATGATCAAAAACATTTCCATTTCCAATCACACGTTAAATGCTAGCCATATAGTGTATATTGCAAAAAAACCTCAAACCTTTAAATTATATGCTCTGGCAAATAATTCTAATATTAAACGACTAATAATGCAGGTGCATCTACATTGAGTTTTTGTTTTCACCTCAAAAGTTACAGCCTTGGCTTTAAAAGAGCAACAATCATGCAAGTCAATGCTGGAGGAAAAATAACTTCAGTGCAGAACACACACAAATCACCATCAGGGATTGAAATTCCAGAGTAGCTAGTAAAAATGTAGCAATCTGTTCCTCTGATGACCTCATATATCGGAGTAACCACAGACTATGTAAACAAGACTAATAAGGTAAGTCAAAAATCTCAATAAATCACTTTGGCATGATTCTGTGTTCTTTGGATCTGCTGACATTCTCTAACCACTGTCTTCAAAGTGTTGTGTGTTGTAAGACAAACTTTTTGTAACTGGAGACAAGGGATACTATGCCATATCTTTCAGGCCAAAGGGAAAATATTATTTTGGCAAACTGTATGTGTGTGATGAACACATTCCTGAGTTCTGCTGTTTTTCCCAAGTGTTCATGAAATGCTCTGTTCATCTTCCTTCACTGTATGTTTTCCTCATGTTCTAGGACTAGAGAACAAGCTGGATAGAGATGTTTTATTTCTGCTTGCTGCACGTGTCGCAACACTTCTCCATAATTTGGCATAACAAGAGTTGGAATTTCACAATTCATAGCCTGCATTACACAGGAGCCATATTAACAAGTGCTAATATGTGTCTATGCTGATGGCTGTCCTACCATGTTTTCCACCTGTTTCTGAATTTTTGAAAGGGGGGCATGCAATTTAAGAAAAAAAAGTCTTATCTAGTAATAATATAGTAATTACTGTATTATTACTAGATGATAGACTTTTTCTAAAATTACAAATATATATATATATATATATATATATATATATATATATATATATATATATATATATATATATATATATATATATATATATAATCTTGGCCTTGATACATAACCAACTGTGCTCCATGCTAATAATATGAATTATATTATATTAATATTAATTAATTGCTGGCACAGACATGGCTATTGACATTCAGCATACACAACATTCTATTTAATGTTAATGAATTCATTTTATATTTCCCTCTCTAAAAGTAACTGCTACAGAGCAGTGTTTTAATATGACACCACAAGGTATTATAACATCCTCAAATATTTCATTTAACTACTTATTAAGTTTGTTATGTTGAAAAAATTACTGAAACGCATACGTTACGCATACATAAACCAGAAAAGACACACGTATTGTATTCGGCAGGAAAGATGATCCTTCACGCCAGATGCGACTACAGTTATGCAGATAACACCATTTGTGCGAGCAGACCGGAGCTTAGTCGCTCGGAGTCAGCTACCTTCTCATGATTGATAATTATCAGCCCAAATACCTTGGCTTGGACCAGGTGGCTGCCATTTATTACGCTTCTTTTCTTTGCTCTAATTAATTACTAATTGATTTTAGCACCTGCATTGGCAAAGCAAACCTTTTTTTTTTGGGATGGTGGTGGGGGGGGGGGGGGGGGGGGGGGGGGGGGGGGGGGGGCATTATTTAACTTGCTGTAATCTTGCTTGTTATTTCTCTGTACACCTGAGTACAAAAATGTAGAATTTTTTATTTATTTATATAGTTTCCTATTGAATTGTTTAAATATATAATTATTATATTTATATTAAGTATTGTTTCATATATCACATGTATTAAATATATATTATTCTATTCACAAGCAAAATAACGCAAGCCATTGAGTTTAGCTATAAATACAATTTTTAAAACACAAAGGGTACTTATAATAATCTTGGAGGCAAAGTCTGTGTGCTTCAATCAGCATCTGTCTCTGAGAAAACAATAAGCATGTCCATCACATTTGACAACAGCATTCCCTGTTTAATTCAAGTCCATCATTCCTCTCTGACATCTCAAGATTTAGAGGCGTCTAAGGGACCGATCTGGTGTATCCACAAACAAGGCAACCATATGTACAATTTCAGAAACTAACTTTTTTATCCTTAATTTATTCTCTGTAATTTGGGAACATACTCATGATAAGCTCAAGACCTTGGCAGTTACAAGGTCCAGGAATCTTTCCAACAGAGGAGAAAGCCAAGCTTCTTTTCATAACCCCTGAAGGGCGACTAGGTCACGTGACGATGCTCAGTGCTCGGGTTGGAGTGGTTGACTGTGTTTCACTGGGAGGAAATGCATTAAGTAACTTAGACAGTTAACAGTCAGACATACTATGTAAAGCCTGATGACCTGTAATGACTTAATCATTTTATTATTATTATTATTATTTTTCTTTTATCGTAGTAGTATGGTAAGTCAAAATGAAGTCAATCCATTTTACTTTAATGTGCTGTATTTTAGTGAAACTGGAAAGAAACGCAAATACTTGGTATTATCCAATGCAATTGATTGGATCATGAAACGTGGGTGTTACACATCAGAAAGGAAAGTCGTTTCAGAAGCGGAGCAATTACTACATTATAAATTATATTATTATATTGCAAAATATATTACATTATACATTATACTTATAAAGTATACATAATGACTACCAATTTTTTACAATTATTTGGAATAGTGCATTATTGAATCAAACTCACCAAGAACATTTAAGGGAATTAAATTTGTTCCATTTTGATTTCTTTAAAGTTTAAAGTCAGCAAGAAATTAAATTTGACATTATGCATGGCACACACACACACACACACACACACACACACACACACACACACACACACACACACACACACACACACACACACACACACACACACACACACACTTTGATAAACAATGCTCACTTTTTACTATTCAATTAACAACCATAAATAAAATAAACTAAAAATAAAAAAATTAAAAAAAAACAAACTCAAAAAATAAAAGTAAATTTTAAAAAACAATTACAAAGAAACTAAAACACATCACAAGTAGAAAAAAGTAAAATAGTATTTCCTTGTGGTTTTATATTTATATTTAAATACTATTTCCCTCTAAAACACAACACTCTATTTTTATTATTATTATTATTATTATTATTATTATTATTATTATTATTATTATTATTATTATTATTATTATTTTAGAGCTGTTTTGCTCTAAAACACATCACAATGTGGAAATCGATCAGATGCCAAAACTGTTATGACGGAAAGATCTGAACACTATAACCACTGATGCACCCTCATTTCTACTTCCGGAGAAACATCAATGGAAATCCATCTATAAAAGTTATGTTGCAGGACTTTTTGTTGCAGAAATCCTCCTGAACATCACTTGCACTTGTGAGACTGACTGACACTACTGTGGTTACTGAAATATACCTTCAGTCAGGAAAGCTGAAGTGATCTCGTGAATGAGGAATGGGAATAAACTGAAGTACTGAATAAACACCTAAAGTCCTAAGAAAACATCTTATAAGTATTTTTTCATGTAGTATAATTCATCATAACAGAAAGCATCCATTAAAATCTGTATCATCACCATTACACCAGAACAAGTTACAACTCTTTTAATTCATTTAGTTTAAGTAGGAATCAAAATAAACCTGCTCTGGCAAATATATACATATATATATATATTTTTTTTTTGCAGTAAAACTCACACGATCAAATACCTCTATAGCAAAAATGTCTGGAAGTTCAATAGCAAGAAAAATGGCAAGACAAATTAAACTTCTAATTTGTGGAATTTACCACTGAGGAATTTGACAAAATGTTATGGAGGACACAAGCCTTATCTACTCACAGCAGGTCTACAGTAATGTATCATAGAGTACAGAAACTATATCGTCTGGACTGTGAAGGCATTCCTTAATGCCATACTGTTATGTCACTACCTCATAAATAATGAATTCTACATGACATCATTTAGTGGCTTTACAGAAATTGTAGGACAGATATATTATTATTATTATTATTATTATTATTATTATTATTATTATTATTATTATTATTAATCAGCTTACTCAATTTTAGGGGCATTTTCTTGCAATCGAATATCACTAATTTGTCAGTTTATATTTATGCAAGCATTGGAGACACTAAGAGTTAGTCTCAAACATTGGTGCAATATAAAGACATTCTTGAGGTGGGCAGCTCGCCTCCCTAAATCAAATGAAAGCCAGAGACGTGGCCAACAGACAGGAACCCTGTGGCGGTTTGTGTGGGAATGAGATTACACGAGACTCCCTATGTTAACCTATCTGCATTTTTATACCTTTATACAATTATATGAACCCATCGACATGCAATTTGGACTCATTTTATAAAGGTAAAATTTAATTTGGGTTGTCAAACATATGAGTGCATGAGAGATGTTGTATCATTCATAATGGGAGTTGATTATTGCAACCGTAGTTTTATTAGCACTTTATGAGTTTCTACCCAGATTTTGTCAGAATTGTTTTAGTAATGTAATTGAATATTTGAGTGGTGCTATAAAATATAAAAATATTCAAATAACACAATAAAACAATGTTAACCTCTCAGCTGTATTATTTAAACCATTTTTAAAAGAAAGGCATGACAATTTACATCCGACATTTTTATTTTTCTGTGATTTTATATGCAATATCTGGTGAAACTTTGCTCATTATTTACTATTATCATTTTCTATATTTCCGTATACTAGTCATCATAATTATGAAACTAAACAAAAAGAAGTATGGAAACTATGTGGTGACAAAAAAATGTTAAATAGTAAATTACCTCATATTTGATATTATTCCTTGCAAGATTATATATTTCCAGATTTACAATTTCTATTTTTCTACAAAATAAAGTATTTTATGATTACAATATTTTTAAAATTATGATCAAAATGGATTGTGTGTTCAGACTTGTTTCTGGTGGTGAAGTTCATATATGTAGATTATAGTATAAATATGGATTTTCTGTTTTATTTTAGGATGTTCTTTTACTATCAGTTGTCATTTTGATCTAATTTAATTTCATTATTTAGATTAGACTGCAGTGGGCTGTCTGAGACTTATTAAAGGTGTATGATTAAAAACAGACCTTTAGTTACAGGTCTATGGTCTGTTGACTTATGGTGTGAAGATTTCCCATAGTAATATCTAAAGCTGAATGGTGTGTTGACATCATATGAAGTGAATGCTGGCACACATGTTGTAATAGCATGGCCAGAGTGGAGCACCTGTGGCGAGGAAGGGTATCTAGCATTATATGACTGGATGGCTTTTATGCCTGTTTCTACTATGGGCCAGAGTCAATTTATACTCTCAGCATGTTCTTCTGCCGACCCGCAACTCCAGCAAATCCAATCAGCTGTCCACAGAATAGATATACTACATGTCATCGATAACCGAGCTTCATCATGACATATCTCCAAAATTTTTTGTTAAATAATACATTACACTTCAAGGCCTTGCCAAAGTAGTAATTATCTCTAAAAGCTAATTACGCTTGAGTAATTAATGCACATCTGTAAACATTTCAACCA
Organism: Cyprinus carpio; assembly: GCF_018340385.1. NCBI lineage: Eukaryota > Metazoa > Chordata > Actinopteri > Cypriniformes > Cyprinidae > Cyprinus > Cyprinus carpio. The sequence continues at coordinate 5,298,980 of NC_056595.1, read as the reverse complement.
ATTATGGATTACACTCTCACGTTTATCAGTGTGATATTACATCAATTACTCATCAACAGCATGACCGTCTCCTACAATCATACGCGTACACACACACACGGTGTAGAGCTCTTGGCAGTGAGGTCGCAATCTGGCTCCGCACCCCTCCTGCCGCCCCAGTTTACCAGGGTACCCTCATTAAACCAGCATCCAAATCTCTCCATCCCTTCTGCCACCTGGGTCTCCCACCATTTAGAGAGAACGTGGGACGAGCAACATCCTCTGTTACGATCGCTTACTGCGACACCAGCAAATGAAGGCACTATCTCGGTTCTTAAAGATTTACGAGCCTTTTTCTTGGCCCTGAGTGAGCTTTGATAGGACACTTCAGGGATGGAAGGGGGTAGTATGGTTTTTAGGGGCAGCAAAGAGGGTTATTTATGTCCCTCCTGTCATATTTTCAGAAGGACCGCAGGGGCAACAGGACTCTAAATTAAGCATGGCATGCCTGGAGTGCTACAGCTTGCCCAGTATAAATCCCTTAAACCACTGGTTCTCAACTGATGGTGAGACTCAGCACAAAAAAAAAAAAAAAAAAAAAAATGGGTTGCAGGTCTGTTCGATCTTGGAGTTAAATCGACTGCAAAATGCATACAATCATGAATAGTTAGGCTTCTAAAGAATTTTGTGGGTTCAATGCAATAATGGTTAAGCTCAATGGCACTTGTGGCATAATGTTGATTTCCATGAAAAACACATTTCTACAGCAGAATCTGACAAGCGCCCTTGTTTGTGAACACAACCTGATAAATCCTTTTTAGCAAATCAGCGCACAGTATTGAGGTCAGGTGATAAGGTGATAAGGCGGCTAGTCACTTTGAAAAGACGCACTAGCTGAGAGGAGTTTCGTCAAAGCTGACTGAAATTGATTGAGGAATGATAATTCGATGAACATGATGAACCCTTGATATTTTCTTTGGGGCATAAAAGGAAAATAAAAAAGAAGTTTTTTAATGGAAACTTGCTAAAGCAGCACGTTACAGTGGTGAGGGAAAAGCTCTTTGTATTGTGTGTAATTACAACAACAAAGTGTGTCAGGTGTTTTTGTTTATCTCTAAAACATGAAAGGCGGAATTATCTGCTTTTGCCCCAAAAAACAAACAAACAAACAAAAAGTCAAAAAAAAAACAAAAAAAAAAATATATATATATATTTAATAAAGTATCATATATATATATATTATATATATATATATTTGCACACAAATGTTGTAAATTGAGCCTAACTTGTAGCCCAGAATATATTAATTTAGCTTCAGTTTTAATAGGGAGGAGACAATCAGGATACATTAATTGGCGACTTGCAACAATGTATTTTTCATTATTTAATTTCTTTTTTTTTTTTTTTTTTTTTTTGAGATTTATACAGCATCTGAAAGCTGAATAAAAAAGCTTTCCATTGATGTATGGTTTATTAGGATAGGACAATATTAGGCAGAGAAACAACTATTTAAAAATCTGGAATCTGAGGGGTGAAAAAAAATCGAAATGTTGAGGAAATCGCCTTTAAATTTGTCCAAATGAAATTCCTAGCAATGCATATTACTAATCAAAAATTAAGTTTTGATATATTTACAGTAGGAAATTTACAAAATATCTTCATGGAACATGATCTTTACATAATGTCCTAATGATTTTGGGCATAAAAGAGAAATCATTTATGTTGACCCATACAATTTATTTTTGGCTATTGCGACAAATATACCCCAGCGACTTAAGACTGGTTTTGTGGTCCAGGGTCACATATCTATATATTGTTGGTTTATTTGGCGAGAAAACCTAATTTTCAACAAGAAAAATAATAATAATAATAATAATAATAATAATAATAATAATAATAATATATTGTGTTTTTTTTCACCAAATACAGTGTGTTGTGTGTGCAGAATTATCAGCTGACTATCAAAACTGAAGAGACAACAATAAACCAAGTAATAAATTCAGTGCTTGATAAAATGACTCTGCAATTGTACAATAAATAATTTTAGTCATCAAGTGTCATCAAAATTGGGTTGCTGCTAAAGTACTAATTTAATGTCACTAATTTCAAATTACTTATGTAACTAGACTACTAATGTGACATCTGGGTCCTCAAGCAAAACCAGTGTTTAACCTCTGCCTTCACCACACTACCACCTCCTGTTTGCTTTTTCAAACCCATTGGCATTCAATTTGTAATGAGCTTAACTTGTATTGAATCCAGCATATTCCTTTACCTTCCGTTTTAAAATGGGAGGAACAAATCAGTCTACATTATATGCCAACTCATTTGCAACAAGGGGGAAAAATCTATCTATCTTTCAAACTATCCATCCATCCATCTATATTATTTTTTATTTTATTTATTTGTTTTTTATTTTTTTGTTTTTCACACTTATCAGCTGACTATCAAAACGGAGGAGATACTGCCTATTGAGAATGGGCAACAAGTTTCTATCTAGATATTTTAGACATAAATTTGTTGGGAAAGTGCCCAAGCAACATTGCTTGGCGACATTGCTCAAACATTTGCCCCATGTATCATCACCTTTAGAAACCAATTATAAACCAAACAATAAATTCAGTGTTTGATTAAAGAACTTTGTACCTAATTTTGTAAAATAAGTAATTTTTGTAATAACATCAAAATTAGGTTGCTACTAGATGTAACATTTGAGCCCTCAAGCAAAACCAGTTTTGAACCAGTGCCTTCACCACCACCTCCTGAGAAAGACTCAAGCTCCCTAATCGTGCCCCCCTCACACAGTGACAGGCCAACTGAGTATCCTGACTTCCAGATCATATTGCTCTCCCATTGTACACCCTGCCAAAAGATCACAGTCCCTCCACCTCTTCATCCTCCTCTGACTGGATCGTTTCCACACTCATTAGCATGTCCCATTATCTTCCGGACTAGTCTCTGATTCCCACCATTCTAATTATTATAATAAACAACATGCTTATGATTTTCAAGATACTAGAAGAGCTTCAGTGTTTTTTTTTTGTTTTTTTTTCGTCAAGGTCCTCCGTCACATGTGGGCAGGATTTTTTTTTTTTTTTTTTCAAGGGCATCTGGTTCTGGCGGTTCCGATGGGAGAGAGAGAGCAGGAGGGATGTTGAAAAAAAAAAAAAAAAAAAAAAAAAAAACCTGGATGTATCCACCTAGAATTTGTTGAATCAAATTCTTGCACCTGGATTTAATTGTTGTGCCGCTGTGCTGGGAATTTCTGCCGTTACAAGAGAAGCAAATTAGTGAAACGAAATCTGGCCTCCAATTGCGAGATACAAGTTCACCTGCTCTCATATTTTATCCTGGAATAATAATAATGAAAAGAAAAAAAAAAAAAAAAAAAAAAAGAAAGAAAAAAACCTAAATGCTTTCCTGGCAAGGCAGAGTTGACTGAATTTGTAGAGGTAAATACTATACATCTGAAGGGAAGGTAATGCTGTTCAAGCATTTAGCAAAAGGTGCATTAAATTACAGACCGAGATGTATTTTCAATGGTTTATGCATCCTGAGATGCAGTATGCTTGAAAACTGCAACCTTAAAATGAGGCTTGTATTCACTTCAAGCTTCACAAATGCCACTCCATTCACATTCAATAGATTCACTTAGTGACAGGCATAGACACATTAACCTACAAGCTAAAAAACGGTAAAAACCGACAGATATGAGTGTGAACTAAAATCATAGGTGCCATATGTCTTTTACTGGAAATGTAGGCCAATAGAAACGTTAAATAGTGTTATATTAAAGTAGCTACTTATAGCCATGTGATGTAGTGAGTTTATGACAGGTTAAGGAAAATGGTTAGGCACCACATAAAATAGTGCCTAAAACACTTCAAATGGCATATTGCTTTTATAAAAAGTGGAAATATAATATAAGACACGTTCAGTTATTATGTTTACTAATTTTAATAACTACTGAACAATTTGTCCTGCATGTAATATAGGTATTTGGCTGTAACCTGTGTTTGGTTGCTAATCAGTGTAACTTGGCTCAGTAATAGTAAATTGCATTCATCAGTGTTTTAATGTAAAGTTTACTAGACAGAGAAATAACATTTTTATAATTGTAAACAGATTTTAAAAGGCAAATTTGTACATATGTACTGTATTTAGTTTTAAAAGCCAGTACAATATGACCTGGCTCCAAACAAATACTATAATACTCTGACTGGCTGGGATTGAATCCTTGAAAATCCGGCTTCTAATCATCATATGTCTGGGATCAAGCAGGGTATTTCAGCCACATTTGTATTCATACATCCTAAACACACTAAGCCGATACAGGCATGGAATCGCTTTGATACAGCATCCGTGTAGCCTTTCTGAGCTCTGTCCTCTGTGTAACAGCCTCGTGTACAAGAAACAGAATTATGCCCTCTTAGCTGAATAACACAGTTTACCAAGATGACATGGAAAACAGATTAGTGCCCAAGGGAGTCCAGGGAATATCTAGCAATAAGCATGAATGTACAAAATAACACAATGGCCGTGAATTCAATAAGGCTGAAGTTTTGGAATCTCTGCATGCAAAATGATATTTCATTCATCCACCTCTTGCACGTACAGGTTTATTAGTCACTGTGGAAATTATCGCCATGTAGCCGAGGTTTTCAAACATGCAATCTCTAATTGTTTTATAATTACCCAGATTGTTTTCTTGCGAGCATGGGAAATTGCACATAGGAGAGATGAATTTCTGATGGGGGTATGATATTGACTGACAGACTGGTCTTGTGGCCACATGCTGGAGCAGTGATAGGGTGTCAAAGATGTGGTGTGTGCCATCGGGGGTGGAGTGACTCGGGATGTCGTAGTGCTTGGCAGGGGCTGCCGGGAGCAGGGGGCTTTGTTTCACTGAGTGCATAGTATTAGACCTCTAGGGAAGCCACGCAGCAGGGGTTGGATTAGCCCCTAGTTTACTATAGCACGTGCTTCTCAGTGCATGGCAAACTTACCTCCTGGGACTGCAGTTTCCAACCCCAGGACCTAAGAAAATTCTTATTAATCGTGTGAAATATTTCCTAGGTGCTTTCAATTTCTTCAAATTCAGTTTGCTTCTTTCTTTATTTTAATTAATAAGCAAATTCTTATTAATCGTGTGAAATATTTCCTAGGTGCTTTCAATTTCTCCCCATATATCCTATATATGGGATGGTGAAGAGGGAAAAGTTTTCATTTTAGTCAGTGCTTCGATGAATGATCTCCCTCCAGCTTGGTAATAACAATGAGTGAAATTCATGTAGCATACAGTAATTCAAAACGGACCCTATTTACTTTCTTAATGCGTGTTCTTGGTCTTGTTTTAGAATAATTAATCAGTGCACGTATTTTGAAAGAAAATATGTGTCTTCATAATCTTTCATCAATGTATATTATTAATAAGTCTAAAAAAAAATATATATATATATATATATATATTATATATATATATATATATATATATATATATTTATTTTTTTTTTTAACAAGCCAGCTTATTTTTCCCTGTCATGGATCACTCAGAAAAATGTAAAATTATAAGTGAATGCTGTCATGATGGCTTTAAAGAAACAATTCTTGATACAATGGCAAGTAACATACAAGCTAAATACAAAAAAAAAAAAACATAAACACAAAACTAACACTAATTACTGTAATGGTAAAAAAAAAATGTAAAGTTAGGAAAATTCAAAATCTCTGAGAGAACACTAATTACTGTAATGGTAACTTGAAACACAACTTTTACAAAATGCATAGAGATAAAACATCTATTAATTATGAATAGCATATGCATCAAAAGCAACATGTTTTGACAAAAAAAAAAAAAAAAAAAGATTAATTTGTTCAAATTATACATCATCAGTGATCAAAGTGAGCATGCTCAGGATAATGGTAGTTGAATACTCACCATGAAACTTTAAGTTATTTCTATTTGATATTTTAAGTTGCCCATACTAAATGCCCTAACCTACTGTTAATATGATTATATCTAGCTTGCTACTTAAAGACATTTGAAGGTAACTCTTCACATCACGACCTTTCAATGTTGACGTTTTTTACTACCACATGCAAGTCAGTTACCAGTTACCAAGTTTCTAATGTGTTGGCCAACTCTCATGTCTTCTTTGTCTTCAAAGTATTTTTTGGCCTAAGAATGCCATTGGCCACTAGCTTTTAAATGCTATAGAACTGTACACACACACCACTGGCCAGTGTAAGTCAACTTTAGAGGTTCAGAAGGTCATGACATATAAAAAGTCTCATATTATCGCAAAGTACAGTTACGAAACAGCCTCTAAAGTGCTCAAAACCAAAGAACAATCCACCATAGTATACCACGCTCCACATCTGTGCACCTGGTGGTTGCCTGGGGACTGTCTGCTACTGTCTTTTAGCAAGACAAGGAGAGATTGGTACTCTCCCATTGGTTGGCCTTATGGCATTGCTGGGCTAAACAGCTGACAGGTGTTCCCCAGAACCCTTTCCCTCTTTTCTAGCCAACCTGAATATCTACCCCCATGTTGTAGGCATCCCTCTGATATATGCATCATGGTTACTTCTGCCATGGAGTTAATGTGAGAGCTTGTTTATTGCTTGATGGTTTTTACAGGATCTGAGCAGGAATAAAAGAAGCAAGTCATCTGTAAACTCTGGTAACTGTGGCTCTATGCTAACAGGCTTAACTAAGGTTTCTTTATATCGTGGATGTTTGTTGGCAGTATTCACACTGACGTCAGACTATTTAACAGTTCACATTCAGCTTTCAGCACCAGAGGTGACAGAGGTGTTACTTGGTGGTTTGTCCCCTTTGAGGATTCACTTGTGATGTTTTAACGGGCATATTTTACTCCAGCAGTTTTCATGGTTTAAAAGTTAGTGGTTCAAATTAAATTTGACATTGCTTGACTGCTTTATGTAAATAAGAGATTTAATTAAAATGTAATTAAAGCCAACTTGAATTTACATTTGCAACTCATTTTGTACAATAACCCAGGGGCGCTATAACAGGGGACATTTAAAAACAATTCCAAGGGCCCCTCATCAGAAAAGGGGCTCGACGAGATCAGAGAGGGCCAATATCACACGCAGAAACATTATTCACACGCATTCAGTACATACTTTCATAAAGCAATATATACTATACAGCAAATGTCAACTGATTGAAAATTTGTCACTAAATGTAACCATATCAAGCAGCTCTTTATAAAGTTGGATATATGTCCTGTTTTTTCTGCATACATTCATAGGGCAATGTTTGATTGCTTGCATTGTCACATAATGTAAGCTATATTGTTAGCCACTCAAATCTGCTAAAAGCGATTGTTAGAAAATATGAATGTGCCATAAGGGGGAAAAAAAAAATCATGAAATGAAAAACAAAGAATCAAAAAGCGGAAACATAAATTGAATCTTAGTTAAGTTTATGTTGACTGAATCCCTTTACTAGCCAATGTCGCACAAACCTCTGCAGCAATACTGAATGTGACCTGAGGTCCATGTATCACACTCACGGCCACTGGTGTCAGCCCTCACAGGTCAGAGGTCGTGACCCTCACAGGTAGCACTATGCACACATGACAAGACCCCACGCACTGCCTCGTTCTGTTGTGACGAGGTCTGGGTCCCTGACACTGCAGTGCCGAGCGCCACACTAGCAACTGCAGTTTGATTTGTCGATTGGGGGGATGTTGAGGGGCAGAGAGGAGGCCAATGGCCTAATGGGGGGTGAGACAATGGGCCATCACTAATCAGGGACCTCAAGGTTGCCATGAGGTTAATTGTAATGCAGGTGGCAGTTGTACAAGGGGAGTGAAAAAAAAAAAAAAAAAAAAAAAAACTGTTGACTGCTTTACTGCTCTGGTGTCCATTGTGTTTTAACATCAGCCCCCCAGGCCAGGATTTGCCTTTCTCTCTCGTTCTCTCTCCTCTGTGTCCCCTTCACCTTTTAATCTCTTATTATCTAGCAATTCTCATTCGGGCCTCTGTGGGTTAAAGAAAACCTTTCACCAAATTTCAAAAAGGAAATGTAAATATTGAGCCTGTCCTGCCCTGCAGTAGCTGTTGTGATGCGCATGAGATCCATTGATGGGTCCATTGCTCCTTCACACTGCATTTTACATTCGCTGGAAGTGTCCTTTTGTATCATTGTTATTTGTTTAAATTGACAGAAACAGCAGAATTTGTGTGTCAATGTGAGCCGCTGAAAGAGCATCTCCAAATACGAAGCTCTGGGTGAACAGAAGATGGTATGGCTTTCTTTAGATGTTTACATTAGCTTTGTTAAGTCACATTGTTCATCACAGCTCAATCTCCACTTAGTCTGAAATTTGCATTAATTTCTATTGGTTTTAAGGACTTGATGCATAAAATGTCAGAGGACAGAGAAATACTTTGCTGTTGTGATATCTATGCACACATGATTGATTACATGTTGCAGACTTCTTAATGCAGTGAATTAAGTTTATAACTTTAAATTTCAAATGTGTAGTCTTTAATTTAATGACTTGGAATCATTTAAAGAGAAACATTCAGTTTTATTCATATTTAATAAGCATTTTAAGTTGTGAAACAGAATATTATATAAAATTAGTTTTGTATTTCTAACCATTTGAACTTATAGACATTTGTAGTTTTAATTTTATATTTAGTGTTCAATTGTATTTATTGCATATGATTCATTTTGGGTGTAAATTTGTTTTGTTATTTGATTATTTTATTGAAAAAAGCAGACTTCTGAGCTGATTTCAAGACTGCCGCATTTAAGATGCCTAAAATATAGAAATATTCTGCTGTAGAGATCTCTACTAAATGCATTAAAATATGTTGCAGATACATTGTTATGCATGCTGTCAGAATTTTATTGATTAAGATTCTGACAACATGCAAACTTAAGAGGTATTTAAAAAGGAAAAACAAAATGCAAAATTTGTGACTTTTAAGATAGATTTTTTTTTTTTTCAGAAAAGGTTTAAAACAAATCTGTAGTTTTAATCTTATTTCAGAATAAACAATTGAACTGATTGATATCCACAACTGAATTTGATACATTTAAGGGAAGCATTCACATTCATTATTTAAGAGATATTTTACATTTTATGTTTACAAAACATTTTATACAAACTTCATGACATAGGAAGGAATCAGTGATTGGATCTGATAAATTTAAGGAGCTTTACTAAGTATTAGTTTACTAGGATTTCACGTCACAGACAGTCAGCACTCAGTCGGCAGGACTTCATGTTTCTTTAGCGACTGCTTTTCCCATTTCACTTTGTCAGTAAATTCTCAGACACTTCAAAGTCCTCTGTTGGTGTGCCCCCATTTACAAAGCACACATTTCCAAAAGATCAGGCCATTGGCAGCCCTACCTATCACATACTGGGAGGCTGACACACTTGTAAGTTAGTGTGTTTCCCCCCTCACCCTTCTGAAACCAAGGGAAGGAGGACCGTGGGGGAGAAAGTTCTGAAAGACAAACATGGCTGAGGCTGCCAACTTGCCCAAGCAAATGTTCTCTGTGTTTATTCAGCTGATGATTGGACAGTGGCCAGCACATGTTAGTCCTTTGGTGTCTTTCCTATCATGGCTAATGTAAGGGAAATAAATATAAGTGTGCACTTGAGAACATGACAAATGAGATGCCATGAGGTTGTGGGAGAGACCGTGATGCATGTGTGACAGCAGCAAAGAAGGGGGAAGGAAAGAATGCCACTTTATTTCTGCCAACTTCTTTTCCTGTCAAGCGACCCCTTTGAAAGGGGCATTACACATTCAAGTCACTGTTGCGTCTTTCATAAAATGCGCAGAGAGGGAGAGAGAGAGAGAGAGAGAAAGAGAAACATTCCCAATACAAAAAGGGGGGAAAGAAGGGGTAGGGGGATCAAAGTGTGTTACAAATGGATAATTTTTTTTTTTTTTTTTTGGGGGGTAGAAAGGAATGAAGACACTGTCAAGTTGTAAATAACAAAAGTAGAGTTCTCTATGTCAGGGAATCAATGGAGTCTTAGGGAGACATTTGTGACCAACCTAAGATTTCCAAATGCACTCGCAATGAACGCTTCAGTGAGCCACATTACTCAGATTCTCTTTAACTCTCTCCTAGTGACCCAGACCTGGGCTGTGTTTGAAATTACTCACTTGAAAGTTTATTCAGTATGTAGTGAATGCAGCATAAATGAAAGTAAATGAAAAAGTGTGAGTGAATTTGGATGCCGATGTAAATACTTAGCCTGAGAGCACTGTGAAGCTGTCAAATTAACTTATTTTCATTCACTGTTTGTACTTTATCATATATGAACCAAATATTGACAAATACAATTAAGAACAACCACTTTAGCTTTTAGACTAACTCCACTCCACTCCACTGTAATTGACCCTTTTTTTTTTTTTAGTTTTTTTTTTTTTCACTTTACTCGTCAACATACAGATTTCATAGTAAATATGAATCATGAATTCATTAAACTAAATATTTGTCCTGTTTAATAAATGTGTTCAGAATGGTCAAAAATTGTCAATATATGTTTTGGTAAAAACAAACAAAAACATTATCATTACAAAGAAAAGGAAACTTTTTTTTTTTTTTCATTTTTAAAAAGATTAATAAATGAATACATAGTTTTAAATTTATTAAGCACTAATATATTATATACTGATTGATTGATTTAATGCATTATTATCTTCTGATTATATATTAATCAAAGTGTGTAATTTATTAAATACAATTATTAAATCAATATTGATTTTATTTTATTTTTATCATTATTAATAATAATATCATTATTTTTTTGTAGTAGTAGTAGTTTTTTTTTTTTTTAATGCTGAGGAACATTTCTTTGGTCATTCCTCATCCTCACAGTAATACTAGTCATCAATCATTTCTTAGCAGAGACATTATAAACTGAAGGTCCATTTTTTTTTTTTATGCACATTTTAGAATTTATTTACTCTAAAATGTGCACACGCAGTGCATACAGGTGCTGGTCATATAATTAGAATATCATCAAAAAGTTGATTTATTTCACTAATTCCATTCAAAAAGTGAAACTTGTATATTATATTCATTCATTACACACAGACTGATATATTTCAAATGTTTATTTATTTTAATTTTAATGATTATAACTGACAACTAAGGAAAATCCCAAATTCAGAATTTTAGAAAATTAGAATATTATTTAAAACCAATACAAAGAAAGGATTTTTAGAAATCTTGGCCAACTGAAAAGTATGAACATCAAAAGTATGAGCATGTACAGTACTCAATACTTAGTTGGGGCTCCTTTTGCCTAAATAACTGCAGCAATGCGGTGTGACATGGAGTCGATCAGTCTGTGGCACGGCTCAGGTGTTATGAGAGCCCAATTTGCTCTGATAGTGGCCTTCAGCTCTTCTGCATTCTTGGGTCTGGCATATCGCATCTTCCTCTTCACAATAAGGTCAGGCGAGTTTGCTGGCCAATTAAGAACAGGGATACCATGGTCCTTAAAACTGGTACTGGTAGCTTTGGCACAGTGTGCAGATGCCAAGTCCTGTTGGAAAATGAAGTCTGCATCTCCATAAAGTTGGTCAGCAGCAGGAAGAATGAAGTGCTCTAAAACTTCCTGGTACACAGCTGCGCTGACCTTGGACCTCAGAAAACACAGTGGACCAACACCAGCAGATGACATGGCACCCAAACCATCACTGACTGTGGAAACTTTACACTGGACCTCAAGCAACGTGGATTGTGTGCCTCTCCTCTCTTCCTCCAGACTCTAGAACCCTGATTTCCAAAGAAAATGCAAAATTTGCTTTCATCAGAGAACACAACTTTGGACCACTCAGCAGCAGTCCAGTCCTTTTTGAAGCGAGATGCTTCTGATGCTGTCTGTTGTCCAAGAGTGGCTTGACACAAGGAATGCGACAGCTGAAACCCATGCATACATCTGTGCGTAGTGATTCTTGAAGCACTGACTCCAGCTGCAGTCCACTCTTTGTGAATCTCCCCCACATTTTTGAATGGTTTTTGTTTCACAATCTTCTCCAAGGTGCGGTTATCCCTATTGCTTGTACACTTTTTTCTACCACATCTTTTACTTCCCTTCGCCTCTCTATTAATGTGCTTGGACACAGAGCTCTGTGAACAGCCAGCCTCTTTTGCAATTACTTTTTGTGTCTTGCCCTCCTTGTGCAAGGTGTCAATGGTCGTCTTTTGGACAACTGTCAAGTCAGCAGTCTTCCCCATGATTGTGTAGCCTACAGAACTAGACTGAGAGACAATTTAAAGGCATTTGCGTTAATTAGCTGATTAGAGTGTGGCACCAGGTGTCTTCAAAATTGAACCTTTTCACAATATTCAAATTTTCTGAGATACTGAATTTGGGATTTGCCTCAGTTGTCAATTTTAATCATCAAAGTTAAAAGAAATAAACATTTGAAATATATCAGTCTGTGTGTAATGAATGATTATAATATACAAGTTTCACTTTTTGAATGGAATTTGTGAAATAAATCAACTTTTTGATGATATTCCAATTATATGACCAGCACCTGTACATATGAATTATGTAAAGTTGCTCATTAAGAATTCAGATAATGATACAAAATAGCCGACATCCCATATAGTGTGATTTTGGACACAACTCTGGTCAGGGAAAGCATGAAGGTATCTACTGTGAGAGTCTGGAGGATAAATGCAGGTTACCCACTAAGCCACTTCATCTTGTATGGCTGCCATAACATACTGCATGCAAAAATATTAAATTTTTCTCCTCTCAGCTTTATTTTAATCCAAGAGTTTCAAACTTACACCATTCAAACAGTATTAACACAGTGATTATGCACTGTGCTTCTGTAAAGTTATACTGTGATAAACAGCTGTCATCTTTTACCCTGCCTGCCTGGCCGAGGCCTGGGGTTTTGACTGAGCCTGATAAAGCAGAGCGATTTTATCCATCAAACCATATTTACCATATTAAAGTGGATATGTGACAGAGAACGCGCAAAGCAGAACCAGCTAACTGATTAAGGCACCTTCATTACCTGTGCCTTGGAGACATGTGTGACTTCCCCTCATATCTTCTTGCTCAAGACAACGTGGGCAGGAAATCTGTCTCATTCTCGAATTCTTAAATGGCTTTGAAATTAACCCTGTGACATGTCAGCCTATGAACCACTTTTAAAATGTGGCATAAGACTTACCTACCCAAACTTATCACCTCATGTTAGTTGCAGTTGTGGGGATTGTCAAATCGATGTTAAAGGGATAATTCATGCAAAAATAAAAAAAATACAATATAAAATAAAATAAAATAAAATAAAATAAAATAAAATAAAATAAAATAAAATAAAATAAAAACTGTATTTAAAACCACCCTGTTCATACAACAGCTTATTTAGTGACCACACAAAAGATATAAAATACAAATATATACATATATATAAAGTACAGACCGAAAGTTTGGAAACATTACTATTTTTAATGTTTCTGTATATATATATATATATATATATAATATATATATATATATATATATATATATATAAAGTACAGACCGAAAGTTTGGAAACATTACTATTTTTAATGTTTTTGAAAGAAGTTTCTTCTGCTCATCAAGCCTGCATTTATTTGACCAAAAATACAGAAAAAACAGTAATAATTGTGAAATATTATTACAACTTAAAATAATAGTTTTCTATTTGAATATACTTTAAAAAAAATAATTTATTCCCTGTGATGCAAAGCTGAATTTTCAGCATCATTACTCCAGCCTTCAGTGTCACATGTAACATCCAGTCTATCACATGATCATTTAGAAATCATTCTAATATTCTGATTTATTATGAGTGTTGGAAACAGTTCTGCTGTCTAATATATTTGATGAATTAAAGGTAAAAAAGAACTGCATTTATTCAAAATAAAAAATAAAACAAATCTAATAATATATATTCTAATAATATATTTTCTTTACTATCACTTTTTTAATTTAACACATCCTTGCTGAATAAAAGTATTGATTTTATTTAAAAAAAAGAAAGAAAAAAAAATTACTGACCCCAAATAACTGACCAGTAGTGTATATTGTTATAACAAAATATTTATATTTTAAAAACATAGCTTCTTTTTTTTTTTTTTTTTTTTTTTTTTTGACTTTTTATTCATCAAAGTATCCTAAAAAAGTATCACATGTTCTGAAAAAAATATTAAGCAGCAGAACTGTTTCCAACTTTGATAATGAATCATCATATTAGAATGACTTCTAAAGGATCATGTGATAATGATCCTAAAAATTCAGCTTTGCATCACAGAAATAAATGATAATTTAAAGTATAATAAATTTAAAAACAATTATTTTAAATTGTAATAATATATCACACTATTAAATTTTTTTCAGTATTTTTGATAAAATAAATGCAGGCTTGATGAGCAGAAGAAACTTCTTTCAAAAACATTAAAAATATTAATGTTTCCAAACTTTTGGTCTGTACTGTATATATATATATATTGTGGCGGGGTGAAGTAGGACACGACTCGAGTATGAAGGTAAGTTCCCCGAAGGGTGGATTTTATTGACAGAAAGGGTGGTGGAAGGCGTTGCTGTGAGGAGGTTTGGTGCTCGGTGCTCGGCGTCTTGGCTTAACGGTGCGCTGGTGCAGTGTGGGTCCGTGCTCTCCCATGGGTGTTGGGGCTGGCGGTCACACGCTGCTCTCTGCGGGCAAAGGGAAAGACAAGGTTAGCCGAGTCTTGCAGAGACATCTCTCACCTCTGTGCCCGTTTGCAGGGTTTATAACAGCAGCGGCTGATGGGGCGCAGGCGTGGCCGCTCAACCCATGATGAGCAGGTCAACGTTCGACGACGCTGCACTAAACTCACTGTTCTGGATCGGGGCAAATTACTATCGTCCCCCCCCCCCCCCAAGCATCGTCCTAGTCCTCTGGAGAAGCGGGGAGGTCGGGGGAGGGTGGGGAGTGGAGCCTGACAGACCTGCGAAAGCTGACCACAGGCGGGAGAGTCCATTGGCGTTGGCGTTGGCCATCCCCTTATATTGTACGGTGAAGTTAAAGTCCTGGACCGCGAGGAACCACCGTGTCACCGCTTATGAACATCACCGGATGTTCCTCACCATCGTGGCCCTGCGATAGGACGGCTCCCAACCCGGTGTCGGATGCATCCGTCTGCAGCAGGAAGGGGCGGTTGAAGTCGGGGGCACGGAGGACCGGTTCTGTTGTGAGGGCCGCCTTGATCCTGAGGAACGCTGCTTCCGTCTCGGAGGTCCACGGGACCTTCTCCGGCTGCCCCTTCCTGGTCAGGTCTGTCAGGGGAGAAGCTAAGGAGGAGAAGTTAGGGATAAAGCAGTGGTAATACCCCGCCAACCCCAAAAAGGCCCTTACCTGTGTTTTGGAGGTGGGCCGCGGTGCGGAGAGGATAGCTATCACCTTCTTCTCTTGAGGCTTGATAAGGCCGCGGCCCACCTGGTATCCCAAGTATTTGGCTTTGGCGAGGGCCAGATGACACTTCGGGGGGTTAGCCAGCCTGGCGTAGTTCTGTCAGCACCCTCCGCAGCCGCTCCAGATGGTCCTCCCAGGTCTCTGAGTGGATCACGACGTCGTCGAGGTAGCCGCCGCGTAGGCCTTGTGCGGCAGGAGGAGGACGTCCATTAGCCGTTGGAAGGTGGCCGGGGCCCCATGTAGGCCAAAGGGAAGGACCCGGTACTGCCAGTGGCCACTTGGGGTAGAGAAGGCCGTTTTCGGTTTTGCTTGATCCGTCAAGGGGACCTGCCAGTAGCCCTTGGTGAGGTCGAGAGTGGATATGAACAGGGCCCTTCGCAAACGGTCCAGTAGCTCGTCAACGCGGGGCATGGGGTAACAGTCGAACTCATAGACCTCGATCAGGTGGCGGAAGTCGTTACAGAAGCGGAGGGTGCCGTCGGGCTTCAGAACCATGACGATGGGGCTGGAGCATGGGCTGCGCGATGGTTCAATTACCCCTAACCTCAGCATCTCTTGTACTTCCTCCTCGATGGCGTGTCGCCGAGCCTCCTGGACACGGTAGGGCCGCTGCCGGACGATGATCCCCGGTGTTGTGCGGACGTCATGTTGTAAGACGTGGGTCCACCCAGGCTGGGGGGAGAACACATCCGGAAACTGACTGACCAGGTGCTGCAGGTCCGACTTTTGGGCGGCGGAGAGCTGGGGGTCCATATCCATAACCACGGGAGTCGAGCTGGTGTAGGCGGAGAGCTGGAGCCTGGTCCCGACCCAGCGCTTCAGGAGATTAATGTGGTAGATTTGATCCTCCCTCCTTCTACCGGGCTGCCGTACACGGTATGTAATGGGGCCGACCTTTTCTGTGACTGTATAGGGACCCTGCCAGGTGGCCAAGAACTTGCAGGCGGCCGTGGGCACCAGCACCAGGACGTGGTCTCCTCGCTGGAGCTCCCGTGGTTGGGCTGCCCTGTTGTAATGCCGTTGCTGCGCCTGCTGTGCCTTGACGAGGTGTTCCCGGACGATGGGCATCACTCGGTCAATCCGTTCCCTCATCTCACGCACGTGTTCAATGGTGGTTCGGTGTACCGCCGGCTGTTGTTCCCAGGCCTCTCGGGCAATGTCGAGCAGACCGCGGGGCTGTCGGCCGAAGAGCAGTTTGAACGGGGTGAAGCCAGTGGAGGCCTGAGGGATTTCTCGAACGCCGAAGAGCACGTAGGGGAGCATCTGGTCCCAGTCCCGTTTGTCTTCGGCCGCCACTCGGTGCAACTTCTGTTTTAGGGTCTGGCTGAAACGCTCGACGAGCCCGTCGGTGGTGCGGAGCTGTTGAATCTTTAGTAGCTTGCAAACATCTGCCATCATCCAGGACATGAAGGGGGTACCCTGGTCAGTCAAGATCTGGGAGGGGATGCCGTCCCAGCTAAAAAGAAGGAAGAGCTCCTGGGCTATGGCCTTCGTCGTGGCTTTACGGAGGGGGATGGCCTCAGTATACCGGGTGACATAGTCCACGATGACAAGGATGTGTTCGTGCCCCTGGGCGGACTTCGGTAGCGGCCCCACCAAATCCATCCCAATCCGCTCTAAGGGCACCTCTATGATGGGCAGCGGTATCAGCGGGCTGGGGGGAGGGGTCCGAGGCGACGTCCGTTGGCACGTTGGGCAGGCCTGGCAGAATCAACGGACTTCAGCCTCTAGGCCCGGCCAGTGGAATCGGTCACGGAGGCGCTGGATCGTATTTTGGGCTCCCAGGTGGCCTGCCATTGGATGGGCATGGCCGATCTCGATCACCGCCTCCATCTTGCTGCACGGGACCACCAGCAGGGTTTTTTTCCTCCCCCCGCCACCACTGCGACACACAATACAACACCACATTCCACCATGAAGAAGTGGCACATTGGGTGGGGTGCCGGCTGAAGCTCCTTTCCTTCGGCAACCCTCACCTGAGCCCACCTGAGTGTTTGAGGCGATCGTCCTCGTGCTGCTCCCTGGAGAAACCCCCGGCCCCGGTCACCTGCTGAAACAGGTCAAAATAGAGGTTAGGAGGAGGACGGGGTGACTCACCCTCCCTGGGGCTGTCGGAGGCCAGCAGCATGGGACGTCATTGGGCTTTCCTGCGGGGCTTCCTGGTTGGGCGGTTCCCGGCTGGGCTGGCAGGCTGGATGGCGGCGGCGAGTAGGCGGTCAAACCCTGGCCAGTCCCTTCCAAGGAGGACCGGTACGGGTAGGTCTCGGACGAGCCCGACGTCTAATGGCCAGGCGCCGGTCGGTGCAGCGATGGTGACTCGCCGCGCAGGCACTTCTCTGGTGCACACACAGTGCACACAGGTTATAGGGAGCTTGGTCTTGGTTTCGGCCCGCGGGGGTAAAATCGATGTCTTGACAAGACTGACCGCACTGCTGGAGTCCAGAAGGGCAAGGAACGGGGGGCCGTTTATTTTCACTTTCGTCCGCGGTGCCTTTTCGGTGTGCACAGCGCAGCCCGCCAGCCAAGGTCGTCCTGGGGAGTGGGGAGCTTCCATGGGCATGGGCTCATCCTGCGGGCCGGGAACCGCCGGCCTGCTCACCGGATGCTGGGTGCCCTCCGGCGTGCACCGCTCCTGGACCCCCCTTCGGGGAAACGGCGGCGCTCTCTCCCCTACCTCCCGGTGTTGGGTGGCCTCCGCCAGCTCTATGGCCTCGACGAGTTCATCCACGTTGGCCAGATTCCGCATGCCGGCGGCCTGACGTAGTGGGCGGGGAAGAGCACGTAGGAGTTGGTCGACCACAACACGCTCCGCTACCTGGTGACCCCCGGCCAGCAACCAGTGTTGGGCCAGACGGGAGAGGCTAGCGGCTTGGGCCCGGTCCGGCTGCCATGGGTTGAAAGTCCACTCATTGAACAGCTGGGCAGCGCTGATCGGAGACAACCCCATCCGTCCCAGGATCTCCTTCTGTAAGTCCTCGTAGGAGGTGCTTTGTTCCGGGGGAAGTGCGAAGTACACTCGCTGAGCCTCTCCCGTGAGCAGTGGTGCAACGATGCGCGCCCATTCCTCCTTAGGCCACGCCTCCCATGTGGCTACGGTCTCAAACATCTGGAGGTACATCATCACATCATCGTGTGCCGTCATCCTGGGTAGCAGCTAGGTTGCCTGGACACGGGGGTCAGGTAGCGGAGTTCACGGGGCTGTGGCGAGGTGCAGCCAACTCACGTTCGGTTTCCCCCTGCCGGGGGGCCATGTGCTCCATGACTTGCTGCTGGTGGATGCTCACCTCGGTGAGGTGCTTCAGCAGCTCTTCCATCGTTGGGGGAGAAGCGCCACCTGGGGAACCAGAGAAAAGTTAGATGAACACTTTCTGTGATGTAAGCTGCCACCTCCATGCCTGGGGCCTACTGTTCTTCCCCGATCTCCATACCGAGGTGTCAAAATCGTGGGCTAGACCTTATTCATAAAGTCTATTTACCCCCGCTTCCTTTCATTATGCAAACGTGACGGGGGTTAGCGATAACGGTTATAAGGCGATGCCCCTGGTGGAACAGATGCTCGCAAGCTATCTGTCCCCTGGTGCGGCATCTTCCTGCTGCAAGGCTCCGGCATTGCCCTCCAGGCCGTTATGTGCAACATCTAGCCTGATGGGCAAGTGGTATATGGAGACAGATCAGGCTGGTGCGTCTCTGCACACCATGGCAGTGTTACAGGCGTACCAAGCCAACCTGCTGAAGGAGCTAGATGAAGGCGAGGAAATAAAGACCTGTGATATAGCAGAGCTTCTCAGGACCGCTGACCTATCTCTCCACACCACCAAAGAGACTACCCATGTCATTGGGTGGTCTATGGCAGCTCTAGTGGCAGCAGAGAGACATCTGTGGTTGATCCTGTCAGATATTAAAGAAAAGGACAGGGTCTTCCTTATGGACGCCCCGCTTGTGCCTTCTGGCCTGTTCGGCGACGCCATCAATTTCCTCTTCAACAAGTACCAGGGGGCCCGTAAACAGGCGGCGGTTCCTCCCTCACTGCTCTCTAGCTCCAGGGGCTGCTGGGCAGGAGCAGCCCTCACCTGGTACCTCCTCCACCTCATACCGCGAGCAGCAAAAACAGAGGGTCGTTTCTTGTGTGGAGCTGAGGGGCTTACTACCCCTTCGGGGGTCTCCAGAGCAGCTAGCTAGGCCGTATCCTGCTGGTCCTCCACTTCGGGGCACCAAATTAGCAGCCACAAGTACACAAGAGGCCAGTCTCTCGAGACTGGTTCCCTTAGTAGATTATTTAGCAGCATGGAAACTACTGCCAAATGTGTCTCGTTGGGTCCTGGACACTGTAGAGAAAGGCTATCGCATTCAGTTTGGCATTCCTCCACCACCATTCACGGTGGTCTTTCCCAGACTTGTGGGCACCGAGCAGGCTCTGGTATTAGAAGAGGAAGTCAACACTCTCTTGAGGAGGCCATCGAGGTGGTCCCTCCTCACGACAAGGGGTCCGGGTTCTACAGCCGGTACTTAATTGTTCCAAAGAAGGATGGGGGGGCTGCGTCCCATTTTAGATCTGTGTCAGTTAAATCGCTCAGTCATGAGACTGAAGTACAGAATGCTCACCATCAAGCAAGATGTTTCTCAGATCTGACCCGATGACTGGTTTGTTATGATAGATCTAAAAGATGCGTACTTGTTTCCATCCTTCTCACTCACAAGATGGTTTGCCTTCAGGGGCGAAGCTTACCGATATTGAGTTCTTCCTTTCGGCCTAGCACTCTCACCCTGCACCTTTATGAAGTGTGTGGATGCTGCTATGGCTGGACTGTGACTCCAGGGCATCCGCATACTAAATTATATCGATGATTGGTTGATTTTGGCTCAATTGGAGCAGATGGCGGTTCAACATCGAGATGTTGTTCTTGTTCACATGAAAGAATAGGGGTTAAGACTAAACACCAAGAAGAGTGTTCTTTCTCCATTACAGAGGACCAATTATCTAGGCGTGGTGTGGGATTTGACCACGATGCAGGCACGATTGTCCCCTGCTCAGATCAAGTCGGTCCTCAGCAGTCAAGAGAGTCAGAGAAGGCCAGTCACTCACTGTCAAGCAGTTTCAGAAACTATTGGGTCTGATGGCAGCTGCGTCCAATGTGATACCTGTTGGCCTGCTGTAAATGAGACCCCTACAGTGGTGGCTCAAGACCAAGGGGTTTTCCAAAACATAAAACCAACTCCACATAAACAAAGTAACTCGTAAATCAACACCTGCTGTAGCGTGAACCAGACAAATTAAAGATTCGATCGGGAGCCTGGTTGAAACATGAGCCGAATTCCACAGAAAGGCAGGATGTTGTAAATCAACTCCCAGCACCACAGTCTGATAACAGACCAACTCTTTCAGAGAACAGCTTTCAACATTAACACCATTAGACACAATTATTGACAATTTCAATTCGAAGAAGAGATTGTCTAATTTGGGGCAAGTAATCGAAGAGAAATGGACAGTCTGAACCTCACATGTAAAGCCATGAGAGTAAACAAGATCGTTGGATTGACTTCCCCCCCACCTAGCAAAACCAGACTGAAATTCCTAAGGAGACCTGTTAACCCCTCTTGGTCTCCACAGGACATATCCTTACTCCCCAGAATGGCACAGAGAATGCCTTCCAATGCATATATGCACCAAAATGAACTCAAATAAGACTTCTAAATGGATATCAGTCCCTTGCTCAACTCCATATCATACATGAACCCACACATTTGATTTTAATGTTTCTAATCACTTATTGTGTATGTCTTTTTAAAATAACTCTTGAATAGCTTAAGGGATCATATTCATGTTTAGTATGTGTGTGTTTGAATATTCTTGCTTGAAACGTTTCTGACCATCAGTTATTTGTCAAATGTATCATATTCTTGTTATAGAAATCATGTCCAAATTATACCCTGCAAGAGCAGGAAAATTCGGACCTCGTGCTTGATAAGATAACATATGATTTATGAATGGGTGGGACAAACAATGCAACACACGAGAAAAGACAATATCTAATTGGTCAAGACAACATTTGAGGTGTGGCCAAAATGCCAGTTTAAATACTCAGGACACCATCAAATTTTGCTTTTAGCTTTGCTTGTAGTTTAAGCTTTTAGTCATGCTTTTAGCTTTTGTCAAGCTTTTGCTATCAGTCATGCCTTATCTTACCCCTCTCATATCTTCATGTATTTAACTCTTCTAGCATTTAAATCTTTCAATCATTCATTCAGCTTTTAGCTTTCGCCATCAATCATGCCTTCATTTAGCCTGCTTTCATTCATGCCATGTGTCATCACTTTTAGCGTTCTTCGAGCGCCGTTCCAGCGTGCTTCGGCCTGCACGCCTGCTGCTACTTAGCCACGATGATAAGAAACACCACCTAGTCTCGTCAAACTTTACTTCTTTTCTTTTTCCGTTTGAGAGTTTCGTGTTTCTGAGTTAAGTTTTGTAACGCCGTGTCTCCGAGTCTGACCTCGCGTGCCCGTCTGAAACAACAACCAAACAACAAACCTCAATCTTCAGCCAACTCCCAACCACGGGCTTCCCAAGACGTCACTTCAACGACTACTGAACTTCCAGCCAATCAGCAACTTCGGGAAACCCCCTTTTCAGCGACAACAAAGGGAACCCAGTTAAACAGGCAATGCAAGTAACCTCCAGACTCACATCTGTACTGGTGTTATCTAATATAATTTTAACCTCATTGAGGAAACTCAGTGCGAGGGTTAATTAAGTGATTAAATGGTTGTTCATGTCTATGCAATTTCACGTATTGCTGTAAACTTGGGATTTCACATTTTCATTCTCTTAAACTCACTCTTTCCTAACGTTCTATCCTCCTGCAACTTGTGTGAATGTGTGAGTGCGTGTGCTTATGTGTTAGATTAGTTTATATGTCTTAGATTTATCTAATAAAGCCTTATTTAATATTGAAAAGAGAAGTATCTTGTGTTTTGTGCTCACAAGTTATGTCTTAAACTGCCGATCTTGTTACTGTGCTAATTAATAGTGTTTTCACTATACTTTGGATATTAATATCCAGCGCAGATTTGATGTTTAAATGGCTCGTTCAGTGAATCGCTGGCCGTTTCAGTGATCAGCCGTGAAACAGTGATTCTGTTCAAATTCCCTTTAAAATCTTAAATGATTCCCTTTGAGCTAAATTGACCTGTTTCCCTTACAGTGCCTTGGACATGTAAAGGAAACCTTGGTTCTTGACTCAGGGCCCGGTGCTCGTGACCGTGTAACGCTAGCGACAGGTGCGTCCATCCCAGGCTGGAGTGCAGTCTTGAGTGGCCACCCTGCCTGCGGTTTGTGGTGCGATCACCATCTCACTTGGCACATTAACTGTCTGGAGATTTTGGCTGTATTTTGAGCTTTGAAGCACTTCCTCCCAGACCTAAGAGATCGCAATGTGCTAGTGAGCACCAACAACATAGCGGTGATCTTTTATATCAACCACCAGAGAGGTCTGCGTATGTGCCCTTTGTACAAGCTGGCACACCAGATCCTTGTGTGGTGCCAGGGAAAAATCCTTTCAATAACAGCAGTACATATTCCTGGGTATCTGAACATGGGAGTAGACATCTTGTCGAGGCAGGGGCAGAGAATTTTTGGCCAGGCTCAGGTGGACTTGTTTGCGACTCAGATGACATCACACTGTCCCCTCTGGTTCTTTCTGACTCATCCGGCTCCACTGGGGCTAGATGCTATTGTAAAGACTTGGCCGAGTCTTTGTCTGTACGCTTTTCCCCCGATCGCTCTGCTCCCGGGAGTTCTGGAAAGACTGCATTGGGACGAGGTCCGTCTGCTACTAGTAGCCCCATTGTAGCTGGGCTGAATATGGTTCTTGGACCTGATCACTTCTTGGTGTGGAGATCACTAGCTCGACCCAGATAACTGCCCAGTTGGTACAGTGCTGGAGTTCCTGCAGGCCCATCTCTCTGCAGGGTTGAGCCACTCCACCTTGAAGGTCTACATGGCAGCCATTGCGGCCTACCACACCCCTCTCGGTGGTCATTCGGTGGGCAGACACCCCCTAGTTACACGTTTCCTCTGCAGTGCCCTGAGGTTGAGGCCCCCAGTACGATCTTGCATCCCCATGTGGGACCTGGCTGTGGTGCTAGAAGCTCTTTGTAAGTCTCCTTTCAAGCCTATTGAATAAATTTCTGATCGCTATCTGACAATTAAGACTGCCTTTCTTCCAGCTATAACCTCTCCAAAAACAGTTGGGGACCTTCAGGCCCTCTCAGTGGCCCCTTCTTATCTAGACTTTGTGCCCGGCATTGCCAAAGTGTTTCTCTACCCTCGAGAGGGGTATGTCCCTAAGGTCCCCTCTGTTACACCACAGCCTATCGTGCTACAGGCCTTTTGTCCTCCTCCCTTCAGGGAACCAGACCAGCAGAAGCTAGGACACATACATCCACAGAGCTGCCCTGTAGAGAAGGGTGGACCAACTGCTTGTTTGCTAAGTGGGGTCTCCCTGCTACAAAGCAGACCCTTAGTCTGTGGATAGTTGATGCCATTACAATTGCCTATGAGTCCTCTGATCACCCCTCACCAATGGGGGTCAAGGCTCACTCGACCCGAGGTATGGCGGCCTTGCCCTTCCATTGGACCGATTACACATGTAATTCTGAGCATGGTCATGCTGGAGGCATTCCCATAGTGTCGTCGGATGCAGCATTTCATTCCCTTCGGGGAACCATGATTACATATGTAACCTGGAGACGTTTTCTAACGAGATAAGGTAGGAAGCAGCACTATATGAGGAATTGAGACTTGTTTTCAGAGAAGGTATCTTTAATCTAAAATAACTGACAATGCATAATTTATTTATTTATTTATTTAAATTCCATGTAGAAACATTTGAAACAAGTGAAAAGTGCAGTAAGAACAAATAAACATTCGAGATAGAGATACAATCTATGAAAACAACACATAACACTTCCCAAGAAAAATGTTCCTTGTTTCAAGGATTTGTAAATATTTTAACTGGAAGACTAGACGAAATACCTATAATAACAGGATTTAGATTTATTTATTTATTTCACTTTGTTATTTTACAAGTTATTTACCTATTGTTTAGTGGGCAGTGAGTCAGAAATATTGCACATTTACAGGTTATAGCTCACTTTCTTGTGGAAAAATAAAGTGGATAATGGTGCCAGATATAAAGCTAATATATGACTTCCACACAGCTAATATATGACTTCAGAAATATTAGAATATAGTGCAAGTATCATATGAACCTGTTTTTATGATAGTTATGGTGTTTTTCCCCCATTTTGGAGCTTGTCAGCCCTAGTACCCATTCACTTTCATTATATACAGAAGAGTGAACAGAAAATTCTTCAAAACTTCATATTTTGTGTTCCACAGTAAGTTGAACAGGTTAAGAATGACATAAAGCTGAGTAAATGATGACAGAATATTCATTTCTGGGTGAACTATGTTTTAAATGTAATTGCTGTTGATTCAAACACTATCAGGTGATTTGACTTTCATTATCCTTCTCGCTAACCAGTTGGAGGATTTTATTTTCCTTGTCACTGGCTATTTTATTAATATTCATGATCTTCATTAGCATGAAGCCATCTCGATTGGGAGCTGCAGCATTGGGGCTCTGATGTAGTCACTTGATGCAAGTATTGTTTCTAAGGAAACCAGCTTAATGAGTTGCCGTCAGGAAGGGTGAGATTGTAAACTGATAACACCTTATCTTGGTGCTTTCCATGTTTACACATACACAGACGCGCACTCTTGAGATAGCGCCTACAGCTGTGAATTAGAAGTTAGCTGTGTGAAATCCCTTTGCACGTGAACTCTTCACCCATCTGTGTGCTAACCAACCATGCTAGCTGACTCACACTTCTTGTCAGTCGTAGCAGAAGAAATGGCTGCTAATTGTCAACCAAGCTTGAAGATTCAATCAAGAATCTTTCCTTCAGAAGGCTCTGTGGAGCTTCTTCTTCTTCTTAGTGGAGTTAGCTGAACAATATGCTATCTTTATGTCCCAATGAAACCGATATCTTTTCTACCATGATGTACATCCAAGCAGGGGTTAAATTGGGAATTTTTATTGTTGAGAGAGAGAACAAGTTGAGAGAGCTTGAAGTAAGAATGAAAAACATATAGCCTATATTGCTGAAAATCTGTAAGGATAGTCCACTGATTAGGACTCTATGAAATCTGTTTTATTTTTCCCTAAATTCTGTTTTATTTATTTTACATTTTTTTCCCCAAATTCAGTTTTTTTATTTTTATTTTTTAATTCTTTTATGACTTTTTTTTTGACTGTTTTAATGATTACATATATATTACATTTTTAGTGATCTTTGACTTGGACCAGTAAGACTTGGACCAGTAAGATTTTTTCGAGATCCTGTGGTATGTATTTTTATTTATTTATTTATTTATTTATTTATTTATTATTTTTTCTTCTGGTAATCAAATGATAACATAAAACATTGATTTAATAATTTATAATTTTAATCAAATGAAAATGAATTCCTTTAATAATTTAATTTATTTGGCAAACACAGTGCTGCAAAAACAAATATTTACTGCTAAAATTTAAAACATGGAAGAAAATGTGTGTGATTATTCCTTCAAAATTTAGGAAAACCACATTAGTGGTAGTAAGATAAAAAAACTAAAAAATATAACTAATATAATATATAATACACAAATATAAAAAACAAATATATTATATAAATAAATGTAAATATACAAAAACATTACATAAATAATAATTATTTTATTTTTATTTTTTTTTTTTTTTAATGAAATGCTCATTGAGTGACTCAGAGCAGCTCTGGGGGTGTTGTTCATGTATTTGTGTCCTCATTTAGTGAGATGGCAGATGCTGAAATAATCGCAAGCATCATGGACGCTTCAGTAGGAGAAACTACATCTAAACCATTCATTCACACAGAGACACACAGAACATGCAGTACTTATATTTAAATACTATTTTTGCGATTCAGTATTCACAGACATCAGTGCATATCACCATTTAATTTAAGTGTACTCACCTACTTTTGATTTATTCATTCAAAATTTGGCAAATTCTGTGACATTAAGCGCTAATACAGTAAATACCATTTTTATGACTGGATTTCACAATTCCTTTTGCATTTTCAGTGTTAACATAGGACCCTAAATGTTAAGTTACCAGTGTAAGCCTATGTACCAGGGCTTAGCCTCAGATGGCTCTGGCCCAATTTAACTCCTGCATCCAAGTGTAATGTATCATTGAAATAGAGAAAATGCAGGCCGGTGACTGACTTGGTTCTATCCATTAGTTGTTGTTTGGATGTTGAGATGTGGGCGTTACACTCAAAGATAAAGGCATATGTATGTGATCCTGCATGGATGAGGATTAAGCAGACTGTTTTAGAACATTATGCATTTAGAAAATAGATAGGTTGAATTTTATGGATAACAACTGCAGAAAATGCAGGACCTTTGTTGCAAATCTGTCTTTCAAACCACACTGTAGTTAATGGCATCAAGCAGGTGGTGGAGTGATAACATCTGCTAATGAATCAGTTCCAGATCAAATTCACATCAGATTATTGCTGTAAATAATGAACTTGGCATCTGAGGACTGCTTTGCTGTTCTTGTTCTCCTTTATTTTTGTGGGTTTCTTTGCATCACTCTGAGGTTCAGCCATAGTGCTAGAGCTGTACAAAAGTATTTATTTGTTTTCCAGAGCTGTACATTGTTCTACATGTTAGCTTGTTTTGCTAAAGTGCATGATCTATTTAACTCCATATGCCAATTCAATATGCCAAATTAGTTCCAATCACACTAATTTGCAATGCTGTTTGTGAATGTTTGTTGAAATTATGGATTCAGGAAACAACAAATTGTTGAACTAATGGAACTTGAGACTGTAGTTGGCTAACAATGCTTTTGGGAAACTCATCTTTGAAAAGTGGATATGTAAGAGATACAGAAAATAAAGTCTTAACATACACAATTACTAAAACAGAAGGCCAATTGTGAATGAGCACCAGTGATTGTACCTTTGTTTTTATTTATTTATTTAGTTATTTTTACTCATTTCAAATCTATTAGGCAAATAAGGTAAGTTCTGGGGGCATTTTCAATTATTTTTACCAATAAAAGCTTGACAAGAAAACACTGCCATCTATGTTGTGTAATTCAAATTCACCATTGATGACCAACCTGGACCACAAGACATAACACATCCAAAACGGAAAATATCCACCCACAAAAAAAAAATAAAACAAAAAAAAAAAAAAAAAATAAAAATAAAAATAAAAAAGGGGTAAAAGACTCTACACAGTAACCATGGACATAATTAGTAAATATCCACAATGTGTGAGCAAATCACTATATGTTATATTCAAACTATCATGTGTCATTCTAGAAAGTTTTCTGTCTAAATGAAATGATACCTGATGAAGGTCAAGTGACAAACGTTGTGCAGTCATAGCCAAAAGTTTTGGCAGTGACATAAATTTTGTGTTTTGCAAAGTTTGCTGCTTCAGTATTTGTAGATTATTTTTCCACGTTTCTATGGTATACTGAAAAACAATGATACGCATATTATAAGTTTTAAAGGCTTTTATTGGCAAAAATATATAATGAGTCAACATAGTGTTGACCCTTGTTCTTCATAACCTCTGCAATTCACTCTGGCATGTTGGATATTAGCTTCTGGGCCAAATCCTGACTGATGATGATCCATTCTTGCCTTATTAGTTCTCGGAGTTCTCACAATTTGTGGGCTTCTGCTTGTCTTTTCACCTTTTGAGGACTGACCACAGGTTCTCTATTGGACTGAGATCCAGGGAGTTGCCTGGCCACGGATCCAAAATTTCAATGTAATGATCTTTGAGCCACTTCTTTATTACTCTGGCTTTGTGACATGGTGGTCCATCATGCTGGAAAATGCACAGATCACCAAATTGCTCATGGATCACTGGAAGAAGTCACTCTTGCAGGATGTTTTGATACCTTTCTTTATTCCTGGCAGTGTTTTTGGCCAGTATTATAAGAGTGCCCACTCCTTTAGTTAAAAAGCAACTCCACGGATGGATGGTCTCATGATGCTTCACAGGACTCATGGTAGCTTTCACCTTTTCTTCTCCGACCAATCGATTTTCCAGATGTCCCAAACAGTTGGAAGAGAGATTCATCAGAGAAAATAACTTTGCACCGGTCTTCTGCTGTCCAATCCTTGTACTTCCTGCAGAATTTCAGTCTGTCCTTGAAATTTTTCTTTGAGAGAAGTGACTTCTTTGCTGCCCTTCTTGACACCATGCCGTTGTGCAAAAGTCTTGGCCTCACTGTGCATGCAGATGTTCTCACACCAACCTGCTGCCATTCCTGATCAAGCTCTGCACTACTGGTGACATGATTCTGTAGCTGACTACTCAGGAGGAGATGGTCCTGGCACTTGCTGGACACTCTGGGACATCCTGAAGACTTCTCTACTGCAGTTGAACCTCTCTCCTTGAAGTCCTTGATGATCCGGTAAATGGTTCTTTCAGGTACAATATTCTTTGTAGCAGTTTCCTTGCATGTGAGGCCATTTTGATACAAAGCGATGAAGGCTGCACGTATTTCTTTGAAGGTAACCATTGTTAACAAGAACACAATGATTGGAAGCACTTTTTCCCTCAATCAGTTTGCTCTTACAATCTATTTAGTATGATAGTACTCATTCACACTTTCATATGTGCTGCTGATATGATTAGTCAATTAATATTAGCTGGTCATTTTGTGTCGGGATCAAAAAACAGTGAAATTATTATTATTATTATTATTTTATTTTTATTTTTTGGCCAATGAAGCTTTTAGCAATTATTTAAAATACATCTGATCACTCTACACAATAATCTAGAAACAATGTGAATGAACACTACAACAGCTTAATCAGCAAAACTTTGCAAAACACAAAATGTATGTAATGCCACATGGCCACGACTGCAGCTAATAAAGATACATTTTTATAAGCTGCAGTGTGCAGGATTTTCTTTTTTTTTTTCTACTTGTCTAAACAATATTAAAACTAATGGAGAAAAACACATAAAATATGCATAGAATCGCATGTCCTTGAACTCCGAAAATAGTGTGTTTGTCAGATCAAATGAATTTGCCATTAAAGCAGCATTTCTCCCTTTGATTTCCAAGAAAGCCACTTATAAGAGCTTCTGACACTCTTTCATTATTCTCCCATTTCTGAGGGATAGGACCGTTCTCCTTCTCATTCTAGCTTCTAGCTCATGCTTCTAAACCTGTACCCCTAACCCTCGATTTCATTAAAGACCAATTTTTACCTAATTATTCATGCACTATAAATCAAGCAGAATGAATCTATCTCAAGGTAATTAATTGAAAATTATTCTTTTTTTTTTTTTTTTCCCAGCCACATATTTGGACATGGTGGAGGAGCAGACCAGGTGATAGATGGAGAACCCAGCGCAAACAGTTTGAGCGAGTCAGATCTTGATTGATCAGTGCCCTCTGGGAGAAGAGAAGGCTGGATCTCACTCCCAGAGCTTGGAGATTAAAGCCTTGACAAGTCCCCATGTCCTTCTCGCTTTCCTCTCAGCCTCCTCTAAAGTCTGACCTTCTTACATGCATCTGTATGATCTTGTCTTGCTACTGGATCAGTGACTTGAAAATTGTCACAGTGTCTTTCATGAGGCCCATCGGTTCTTTATTGGGCCCGTCGGTTTGAATTAAAATGCCTACAATTTATTAGCGGTCCCCACGGTGTGTTTTGTAATTCCTTTAGACATTTTTGTAAGGGTTTAGTTGTGGCCTTAGTGATTTCCCAGTGCGATACTGTAAACCAACATCAAAGGCCGCATTATTCCTTTACACTGATGCCCATATAGAGTGTAACACCTTTTGCATGGATAAAAAAAAAAAACAAACGTTGTGCAGCTGGAGTGATTCTTTTCACCTCTCGCTCTCATTTCTCCTCTTTTGTCTTGAATACTGTCGAGGCTTGACTCCTTAAGGCAAACAGCATGCAGGGATGTTGCGGCGGTGTGTGTGTGTGTGTGTGTGTGTGTGTGTGTGTGTGTGTGTGTGTTTGGAAGGGAGCAGATGTAAGGGTGGGTGTGCATGAGCTGGGAACAGCCAGAATCGGTCTCTCCACTCTGTTCCTCGACTGACCCTGCTATATGACTGCCAAAAGAGTCACCGCATGGGGTCCACTGCAAACAGACATGCATTTCATAAGGGGTTGTCAATGGAGAAAGTTATGGAAGGACATGAAAATACAGCATACTCATATTATTGGCTCTTTACTGGATAAGAATAAATAAATAAATAAATAAATGCTCCTTAAGAATAGGATATTTATTTATTTAATTATTTTATTTATTTGCAGGGCATGTGTTATTTTAGGATGACAGGATTTTAATGGCATGCAAAATAAATAAATAAATAAATATAAGAGTACAAGATTAAATTAATAATATTTTATGTTAAATTGTTAAATGTAAATGTTTTTTTTTTTTAGAATAAAGTCCAAATTACAAGAATAAAGTCATAGCAATATGAGGTTAAAGTTTTAATATTTTGAATTGTGAGTAGTTATGTAATGTGATCTATCTCAGAAAAGACAACAATATAACTGAAGTTAACGAGAGGCATCCCACTTCAACCTTTAGAATGTTTTCATTGCTGTCTTCAATGTTACATACATGTGAAGAATGAAAGCTTGGATGTCATATGGAATTGAGTTTTTTAATTTTTTTTTTTTTTTTTTTTGTAGAGTAGGTGGTGGAATTTTGACATTAATTAATTTTATTCACGCAATAATCTACTTTATTCGCAAAATATTACAATGATTAAACTTGTATAGCTACAACTTTATTCTCAAAATACTATGAAATTAATCTCATATTGCTATGATTTTATTCTCATAATTTTGACATTATTCTCAAAATTGTATGACTTTAATCTTATAATCTTAGATTTCTTTATTCTATTTTGCATGGCACTTAAAATGCCATCGTAGTATGGTGGCTTCCAAGATAACATAAGAAAAAAAAAAGAAAAAAAAAAAAGTAGTTTGAGATTTGTTAAAGACAGTTCAAGTTTTGTGATTTATACAAGCTATATTACCATGATTTTGTAATATAATAAAATTAGAGACAAATAATCCCGGGGAAAGCCCCTCTCCCACAAGATATAAAAATAGCTCTGTTCATGCCCCTCTGTGTCAAAGTTAGGGCACACAGTGGGGTGCATACTTCAAAGCAAGAAGGGAATTCTCCAAAAACAACTGATCGCAATTTTGAATCAACACACCCTTTGAGTCATCCCCTCTCTCAGACTACCATTTCAAAATATTTCCTTTTCCAATTTTCCCCATGATTCATGTGCCAATAACTATTTCAGTTGTTTCATCCCTGTAAAAAAAAAAAACATGTAGAATGTCAAAATATAGAATACAACCTCACAAACATTATTAATTTAAAATCATCCAACTTATCAAACTAAATAAATATGAGCATTAATACTTGAAATCACAGAATTAGCTCTGTATTGTCATAAAGGCATGGTGGCCCCAGACAGAAGCTCTATGCCAGATAAGAGAGAATGCGTGGCAAGAGAGAGTGAGAGAGAGCCAGCAAAGGACCTGCCTATTTTGCTTAACAGTTGGTGGGAAATGAAAATGACCTGGTGGGGTTAAAGGCCAAAAAACATGTCAAGAATTTCCCAGGATACATTTCAAGGGCGACTAGGACAGTGAAAAGGAGGCTCGCTTTCATTTGCGCTTCACAATCAGATGCATGTATTTCAGCATCCCTTAAATGAAAAAAGGAGAAAAGGCTTGTGAGATAGATTATGCTCCATCAATAGAGACAGAAGGAGACAGGGGTTATTGTGTTTTGGCTGATGGGTTTGGGCTGCATTGCACTGTGGGTAAGCAGGCTCTCTGTGGCCTCAGCAGGAAGCTGGCTGCTCTGGCACGTCCTCAGGTGCTGTCACTCTCCCCTCCACCATATTAATTATGGGATAAGGACTCTAATCCTTTGCCTTTGAAGCACCAGGCTGGTTTTGAAGCTGGACTTTGGAGCACACACCCACACACACACACACATATGTTAAATGACTGTGCAAATTGAGGGAAATAAGACACAAACTTTCATTTTCATTTTTTTTTTTTTTTTTTTCATTGGGACTTGCTTAAATTCCCTCAAATTAATCTGTACTGAGCCTCATGTTAACTTAATTAATTTGGTATTTGGTGGATGCCGAGTTAAAACAGAGAATCGGTGATATTCCAAACACTTTTAGCTACATACAGTATTTGTGACCAGTTTACCTCAGTATCCACACAACCTTTCTTCGGGAAACACTACAAACTACAACCTGCTTCCAAATAAAGAAGTATAAAATTAAATGGGCGAGAAAAAAAAGAAAAAAAAAAAACATAGACTTGCACTAAAGATGCTTGGAGCTAGTGAACAACCACCTAGCAACCAGCCAGAACTCCCTAGCAACATCCCAACCCACAACATCCTTACACCACATTTTCTGGAAATTGTCAACAATGATTTTGATTCTATTTTGGATTTGAAGATATAAAACCTTTCCATCATTTTCAAATAAACTAGATTTGTCCTATTTTACCAATCAATTAAAATCCCCATCCCTAAAAATACAAATAATTGCCCACTTATTCACCCCCTATGCATACACAGGATCCCACTAGCAAAACTGATTTTTTTTTTCTATGTTGCATATTGTTTTATAGTTTGTATAGATGTTCCCTAGTTGTGGACTCACTGAACCTACATTTAAATTGATCCCAGGATTAGTGCCTTCTAACTCCAGGCTTCTAACTCCAGGTATCATTATCTTGCAGCTCTGGCTTATAGCCCTAAATAAATTTGTAATTGTCCCGTACTGGTGTGTATTATATTAAAACTACAACATTAATGATGCTTTTTAAATTTTTCATATAGCTAAATGTTATTGGAAAGACAGAAATTCCTCTGAGGGGACATGTAAAGTTTTCAGGTTATGTCATACACAACACTGTTTTGCAGTGGCAAGAAGGCTTTATGAATAGATGCAAAACCCACAAGACCAATCACAATTCAGTATGCCAATAGGTGCAAGGAAAAATACCAATTGGAATTCACTATGCAAATATAACCACGGTGTCATTTTATTGGTTACATTTCACCAGGACCTGCCTATTTTGCTTAACAGTTGGTGGGAAATGAAAATGGCCTGGTGGGGTTAAAGGTCAAAAAACACATCCTATATGCAGTGTCAAGAAGGCTGAATAGATGCAAAACTGAAGAGACCCATCACAGTTCAGTATGCAAACAGAAAAAAATAAATAAATAAATAAATAAATAACTAATCAGAATTCATTATGGAAATATAACCATGATGTCATCTTGATGGTTACATTTTAGCATTGTCAGTCTTTCAAAAAGTCTTAAATGAGCTGTATGCTGGTTTATTTTGTTCTTTAATATTATTACTAAGGAAGTAAATTTGGTCAGTTATGACTTTAAACAATGTGTTCAGATATTTTACAAAACTTAGCCATTTCTAATTGATTTTTTAGCCAAAAGGCATCTCTGAAACTTTTGCCAGGGCTCCTCCTAAATTACAAGGCCTTGCCAGTTTTCCCCGGAAGAAATGGAAACGTCTTAAGACCACATCAAAAGGGATTCCCTGCTGTAGTGCTGGACAACATCGTCAGTGGCCAGGCAAGCCTGAGCTGTGTTCTGTGATGTGAATCAGTGGTAGGCTGCAGTGTGAAGTCTGAGGTAAAGAGAGCAAGTTCTGGTCGTATGCCTCCACAACTCCACATGAAGCCATGGAGAGAGAGTGAAACCTACAGACTGGCTGCTGTTTTTATGGTTGTTGTTTCAGGTGGAGATCCTGGCTAAAGCGGCTGTGGTTTGAATGCTGCCCTCTTGTGCTGGATTCAACATTCCCTGTAGTATGGGCTGTGAAAGGAAGTTTACAACATGTAGGAATTTCCCCATTTCATGATGCTCTTCGTTTTCTACTAAATTGAAGAATTAATACCATTGAGTTGCTTACCAAAATCAAGGTTGCCTTTAACAACATAAAACAACATAAAACTATAAATGTAACATGTTTTACATGCATTGCTATGTTGTTCTCAGTGGTTTCTAGGGCATTATTTACTGGTTGCTGAGGTCTTCTGTGATCTTCTGTGAGGTCTTCTCTGGTCACTTGAATTGGCTGAGGATTGTCTTGAAACTTTACTTGAAATATCCCCTGAAATGTAATACATCAGTCATTTAACGGCACATTTGCATGTTCACGGTTCTCTGATGTCTGTTAATGGTCACACAACATGCAAGTAAATAGATAGAAGTGTTTTATTTAGAATTTCTAGCTGGACATTAAAGTGGACTCAAACCTGTTTTTATTTGTGATAGTCTCAGTCCACATTTCATTCACACTGGTGTTCACACCCTATCATATTAAATAATAATAATAATAACATTATTATTATTATTATTATTATTATTATTATTATTATTATTATTATTATTATTATTATTATTATTATTATTATTATTATTAACTATAATTGTGAAAGTTGAGACAAATAAATTGTTGCATAATACAACTGTACAGCAAAATAAATTAATATTTGATCACTTATTATTTTACATTACAAGTAATACTATTAATATTTATGTTTTAAATTCTTCACTTTCAAACGTTCAAACCCTTAAGCTTTTAACATTGTAAATCATGTTATTTTGGTGGACTATTGGTGAAATTCAGTAAACTTTGGTTGACAAAAAGGATGGAAATAATGTAGTCTAAAACATTCAGTGTATCAGACTATACAACTGAATTGTATCTTGAAAATCTAGTTAAGTGCCCTAGCTTTGTTAAATAGTAGAGCAAATAATAGTGATTATAGTAAAAAAAAAAAAAAAAAAAAATGTAATGCATTATTTATTTTATTTTTTTTATTTATTTATTTATTTTTATTTCATTTTTTCCTTTCATAAAATTAAAGTCCCTTGTGATTTTTACATTATTTTCTTTTGTGTTCCACAGAATAAATTAAGTTATACAGTTTTGGAATAACATGACGTTTCCATTTTTGTGTGAACTCTCTTTAATTTACTTATTATTATTATTATTATTATTATTATTATTATTATTATTATTATATTTTGTCTTAAATTTTCTTCAAATATGTGATTTCAATTTCACTGTTGTCTTCATCCTATTAACATGTTTGCCGACAAAACAATCAATGTGGCTGTATTAACCACCAAAGATTATTTTGAATTTCAAAGAAAAGCAGACGTTATGTACGAAGAAAGACACACAGAGAAGGAGAGGAATAAATGACCTGTCGCTTTCATGAGGCCAAGAAAGAAAAAAAAAGGCAGGTGGAAGAGAGGAAATAATTGTTTGATCTGTCCTTTGCCTGTCGCTGCCCTAATCACTCAAGACTGATTCAGAAAATGCAGGCTTGAATGTCAGAGGGCCACCTGCGGAGAGCTAGTCCGTTTCCCCTGCTCTGTGCGCCCATAGCCTTGTAATCACCACTCTTTCTCTCTGCACTGACTTGGCACTCTACAGCCGCCTTGATTGAGCACCTCAATCTAACAAGGTATCCACCAGTCCTGCCAGACGCTTGCGGACGATTGAAGATGCCCCTGATGATCTCAGAGCAGCACTTTTCCACTGTAAACTCCACCACCTTAAAGTCAAAAACCATGAACCATAAAGACAGAACTGATGCTTTATGCCCTGACAGGGGTCATGCAAAATTAGTCATATTTTGACAAAAATCTTAGACACTATTTTAATATTATGAATGTAATAATAATTCAAAATATTTACTTTTGTGTTTCATAGAAGAAAGTCAAACAGGTTTTATTATTATTACTATTATTATTATAGGTGCTGAAATGTTTTGTTTAGGTTATACGTTCTGAAATATACAGTATATTGTATATTGCATTTGATCCTTGTATGTCAAAAGATGCATTTATTTATTTACTTAAGTAATACTATAATCTATTAATATATATAAAAAGTGATAATAATAATAATAATAATAATAATAATTTTATATATATATATATATATATATATATATATATATATATATATATATATATAACTACTATAATGCATCCAGTGTCATTTTCAGACAATAATAAGAACCCAGAAAATAAAAGTAATCAATGTTGCCAAACTGCTGAATGCCTCTATCATCATTATTTATGCGGCTGAGTGTGCAAAATATGTTCTACAATATCTTGTACAGGAAGGAGTTTGGTGAGAAGTTGAAACTCCCCTGTGATTTCTGTGCCTATTCCCGCTGCCCCCATGTCACTGCTCTGAAGGTCCCACGGGGAATGTCCCTTTAGATGTCTCATAAAGACCTCTCACCCCACAACAGGACTAATTGTTTTCAGGCATGCATGTTTGAGTGACAAGGGTCTTGCTGCTTGCAGCTTGCAGAGTGCAGAGTCGCTGGTCTGTAGCATGTATCATTTCAAGGGTCATTGTATGAAACAGGTGCTTGTTCTAGTCTGACAAAAATGATTTGGGTTTAGTAAAACCATGTTTTTGTACTTATCACAGCACTGAGACTTATAGAGACTTATTAGGGAAATAATGTGTTTCAGTTTAAAAAAAAATGGGCCATCTTAAGATTAATTTTTGACATACCTTGACCTTGTGCACAAAAGAGTGAAACTACTACTGTGCTCAGTATTTTAGATTTGCTCACTTTTTGGCTATTATTTGTGCACTAAAACATAAAAGATTTGATCATCTAGCCTTGAAAGAAAGATGATGTCATTATGATGAAGGTTTTGATGTATCAAAAAATTGATTGGTTTAAAAGTGCAACAGATTGAAACATAATGCTGGGACACAAATTCAAATAAGACATTGTCAACTAAAGAAGAAAATACAAATACACAACCCACACATACATACAGTTACTCAATTTATGTTGCCAGAACGTTTTGCATGTGTATATGAGGGACACCTGATTTGTAAAATGTCCATGAATGTATTTAAAAAGATTTCAAATGTTATCTGTGCTCTGTTTTTATTATATTCTTGTCTCTTCAAAAAGTCGGCTATATAACATGATGGAAACAGCAATGGTACTCTTGTGGCATGCCACTAAAATTTATGATCAATTATGGCTTTTCTAAAGCTGGATTTAACATGTCATATATGTCACGCTTCTCTGGGAAATAATGACTTTGAATGGATTTCAGAAAGTTGAAATTTATCCTCCTATTGCCCTGGGTTCCTTAAAGCTTATATCCGTTCCCTGCTTAATATAATACTGTTGATTTAACAATGATGTATGTGAGCCTTCGGGCACTTTTTTCTTCCTTTTGGAGATTAATAGATGGTTTTGTAGGGTGCTACATTATTCTGGTGGGCTTGACTGAGTGATAGACCCACGATATGGCGGCGAGTCCATCAACAGCAGTTATATTCAATTTCTGAGGGGAGCATATGTCACATGGGACAGGTAGCATTAACACAATGAAACAGACTTAAGTCACTGTTAAGTCACTGTAAAGCAGTGCAGGTCATATATAACCGCACTTTTGACATCGCCTTTTCCGTAGTGGCTGCTATACCTTTACCTCAGCACATAATATGACGGGGCATTGATTAATTGTACATTTAAGTGGATGCACACCCCTCCTCTCTATAATAAATTATAGTCATTAATCAATAAAGCACGGTGTAATACTGGGACTTGGGGGACATGCTGCTTTCTAATAGAACGCTGAAACACAAGGCTGGTCCTCTGCTGGCAATGACCACTCAAGAAAAGACGTTCTACGCCTGCCTCCATCCAATTAAACTAGATAATTAAAGAACATCCTTAACTTTGATAATGGGATTTGCCTTTCAAACTATTCCACCCATAAATTTTTGATGGTCAACAATTTAGGAGCCTTTTTGCAAAGACCTATAGTGTAAATGCTTTTAATGAAGTATAGTGAAATCTCAAGAGTGTATGTTCAAATACGTATGATCGTATATGATAAATGAAACAGACAGATGTACAGAACACCAGCAATGATACAGCACAAATGTTTGGTCTCTCTCAGTGGTACATCACAATATAGCAAGGACCTATGGGAGCACAGATGTTTTTCCTCAGAAACACAGAAGGTGGGAACAGGGACATGAAAAATTGTTTCCATAACAAAAAAAATAAATAAATAAATAAATAAATAAATAATAATAACAATAATAATTTAAGATTTAATTGTAATCACACAAAAATCTCTTTTACCTCACGAAAGAGCCCAGAGTTCCTAATAGGTCAAATATAAACACAGCACGAAAGTATAACTTTGATACTTTATGTAGTTTATATGTTAAGCATTCCTGATTGTTTCTATATTTGCTTATATTATTTAACATTTTTGGTTAGCTATCCCTGAAAAATTAAATAAAACATCATTAAAACTTTGTATTAAATTCATCATTAAAAGCATGTTGAATTGATTAGGTCAAAGGCATCATATATACAGTATATATATATATATATATATATATATATATATATATATATATATATATATATATATATATATATATCCAATATATATATATATCCAACATAGTTTAAAATAATCTAAAATAATCTAAACAGAACAAAATAGTAATATCACAATTTTTTCTCTGCAATATAGTGCATGTTTAAATGATAAAATAAAAAATCAGCTTATTGTATAAACCCAAACATTATAAAGAATATAGTTTTCCAAATAATTTTAGGATAACATCTGATAACAAGGTTGATACTTAAATGAAACAACTGGCAGCTTCATTATTCTCCAGAGCTATGAAAGGGGAACCTCTAAGCAATATAATAGATTTTTTCCTCTGGGCTTCCATGAAATAAAATGGCATTTATACTTATCAAAGCAAACTAAATAACCAGGCTTTTCATCAACACAAGTTCAGTCATGGGAATATAAATGATCCTGGTGATTTGATTCTGCCTAATGGAGCTGGATATATTAACTATGCTGAAACCAGGAAAGAATAAGAAAATAAAAGAAAAAGATAAATAGATAATAATGCTAAGAAAAAAAAAAAAAAACAATTAAGTACTTCAGCATTGGATAAATGACTTGTAATGTTTGCCTGGCTACCTGAAAAGCACTTTCTCCATCTAATGCCGTCTGAAGCTGTCACAGTTTCGTACCGCTAGTCCATTTGATTAATGATGAGCTGTGGGCACAGCTAGCAGCTAAAGTCTCAATTATGAAAAGAAAAAAAAAATAAATAATAACAAAAATAAATAAATAAATTAAATAAACCACAGTAACTAGTGCAATGTTGCTGATGCCTTTATTCCACTGACAGCAGTGAAAAATCATAACATTTCTAATCAGGGTAAAATCGTTCATCATTCATTTATTGACATTTCTGAACATGCCCTTTGTGTCTATCTTTTCCTTCTTTCTGACTTTCACGCCACCCTTAAACCAGATCCTGCAAAGATTGATTCTTCAGTCCCTCTGTTTTCCTCTCACTCCTTCCAAAGTCTATTAAAGTTCAGCTTTAATTATTAATTTGAGGGTCATGACCCTGTCCAGCCCCATTGTTATTATTATTATTATTATTTTCCTGCAGTTTAAGACAATACAAGAAAATTAATAAAGCCTGTAACAATTTCCAGATGAATGTTCTAGTGCTGGATGTTGATTGGTCAATACAGCAATCCAGTCATGATGTAAAACACTGATT
Organism: Cyprinus carpio; assembly: GCF_018340385.1. Classification (NCBI taxonomy): domain Eukaryota; kingdom Metazoa; phylum Chordata; class Actinopteri; order Cypriniformes; family Cyprinidae; genus Cyprinus; species Cyprinus carpio. The sequence continues at coordinate 5,258,748 of NC_056595.1, read as the reverse complement.
TTATGAAAAAAAAAAAGTGTGTGTGTGTGTGTGCATATACACAGTATATATATATATATATATATATATATATATATATATATATATATATATATATATATATATGTATATAAAGAAAGTGACGTGACATACAACCAAGTATGGTGACCCATACTCAGAATTCGTGCTCTGCATTTAATCCATCCAAAATGCACACATACAGCAGTGAACACACACACACCAGGAACACACACCCAGGGCAGTGGGCAGCCATTTATGCTGTGGCGCCCGGGGAGCAGTTGGGGGTTCGGTGCCTTGCTCAAGGGCACCTCAGTTGTGGTATAGGAGACAAACTTGCTAACCACTAGGCCATGACTTCCCCAGCAGTGAATATATATATAAACAAAGCAAACTAAAATATTTTGTCAATGAAATAAAGTTATTATTATTATTATTATTTTTAATAATAAAATGGCAATTTTTGTTCTAGGCTTGATTGTGTTTATGGGGTGCAGTCTAACATGTGCTTCTTTAATAAAAAAAAAAAAAATACAAATTTTTCATATAATTTACCTTTATTTCACACTACTCTGTCCCTTCTCTAAAAAAGGGCCTGATCATTTCCTTATTTTATGAAGAACCTCCCTCAGAAATAGGCGATGGGCTCTGATTGGTTAACTAGTCCAGTGTGTTGTGATTGGCCAAACTGCCTCTAGTGCGTCTAAACGTCCCGCCCCTCACCTCAGCGGCATGTTCTGCGGTTGTATTGTAAACAACGGTGTCGTTAATATCACTTATCAATTTGAGCCCAATTGAGAAGTAGAGGATATTATTGAAGAGGATCGTGCAGAACCTGTGCAAGCATGGCTTTTAATGGTAGGCCTAAGTTTTTTTTGTTTGTTGTTGTCTCATACTTTTAGATACGTTGTTATTTGTAAATGCTACTGCTTATGTTAACTTTTAATATACGGTTTTATCCTGATTACAGCTTTCATACAGTATGGCAACTGCACGCCCGTCCATGTTTAATGAGAGAGAGAGAGAGCGAGAAAGAGAGAGAGAGAGAGAGAGAGAGAGAGAGAGAGAGAGAGATGCAGAGTAGGGGGATGTGTGGAACAGTATTAAGAACCGCTGCTTTAGAACATTGATTTGGAAACTTCTGAATCCAATAGAATCATTAGAAAACTGAATCGCGATTCATATATGAACAGATTTTTATATGCAGCTCTAGCTCGCCCTAGCATGGCCTTGCCCCCTTTTCTGCCTTTTCCCGAGGGCAGGTTTTATTTGGGTTTGTGATGTCATGAACCCAGGAAGTAGCTACTTGTAGTCCCTACCAGCCGTTTTTGTAGGCATTAAACTGCCAGAATCTTAAAAGACGATATCTCCGTTTGCATTGAACTTATAGCTTCGTAACTTTGCAGATATTGATTATGCTCAAAAAGCAACATTAAACACTAACGTTAAAAAAGTGAAATCGCAATGAACCACCTCTTTAAAATAAGAATTTCTGAACATTGACTCTCAGTCTTTATTCACCTGTTTCGCAGCTTCTCAGTAAAATTCATGAAAGTATTTATTGTAAATTACTTTGCTAATGTCATATAATAGCATAGTTTAATAATAGTGGGGCACATTGTAACACACTGTTACAAAATTCCCTATACTAACTGAAATTTGAAACTAGTTAGTGCCTTCTGCTAGTTAGTGAAGCATTAAAGAAGTATCTAAACTGCTAAATTACAGATTGGAGATTTAAATAACAGCAGATTTGTCTCATTTTAAATAAACAAAATTGAGATGAACCAGAAATTTACTTTTGCTATGGTTAAATAATTGTTCTTCAAAAGATTTTTTGATTTTTGGCACAATAAATAGTATAGTAAATACGGTAAATTGTGTTATGCTATCATGTATCAGATGTTTAAACCATGGGCCCGCTCTTCGTACCTCGCTTAATACATCTGAGATGATTTGAAAGATGCCAGATCTTCTAATCGTTATAACTGATCTATGGCTAATTTGGTTCTTCAAAGAAATTTGCGGATTTGATTAAAATATCTGGATTAAGCTGTCAAAGATTACTGTGTGTTTTCGTGTTCCCCGAAAAGGGCATATGTATCAATACTCGAAACCACGATCAGCAATGCAGTGATTAGCTGGAGGCAAGACAGCAACATAATGACATCATATAATTAAAAAAAGACACCTGATGAAACTTGACAAATTTCTGGACCTTAATAAGTAAAAAACCAACTGAACAAAACTACATAAATGTTATAATAGATAAATTAAATGTGCAAAATTTTTATTTATTTATTTATTTTTACATAATTCCCATTTTTTAATATTCACAATTTCTAGTATTTGTACAGGCTTTACCAATTTTATTTCAGTGATGTAGTATCTTTTGAAGCAGATTTGTTATCTGACAGCATTAATTAAAGTTTCTTAAGGGTCAAGATCAAGTTATCTGCATCTCCTGCGCTCCTTCAAGCCACTCCCTTAATAGCTGACACCACTCAAATTAATGTACTCATTCCCTAAAGGAGGGAACAGAGACGTCATGTTGGTGAATGACGAATTGGGAATCTCGCTAGAGAGACCAATCTACTTCAAGTGTAAACTAAACGAGCCAATGCATATTGGCATGCGATGATTGCATTCAGCTGCCACTGATCGTGGCGCAAGTATAAATAGGCAGCAGATGCACCGCATACTCAGGTTTTTGCTGAGGAACTGAGCCAGTGGTACAGCAGCCGTGGCGACGGGACTTGACGTGACTTGACGTGTTTGTTCCCTCCTTCAGGGAACGAGGGTTACAATAAGTAACCAAGATGTTCCCTCTCAGTCGGTCACTTTCAACGTCACGTCGTTTAGATACTTCTTTAATGCTGACCGACGAATTGGAATCCCTACCAAAGCGCCATGGATGCTGCTCCTTCCAGTGTCCTGTGCGAGCCTCTTGCGCCCCCTTTTCGGCATAGGTCAGGGCTTGCAACAAGAAGGCCAGTCACTGTTGTCATAGCACTAGCCACTCAGTGAGATTTGATAACACTGGGAAAACGTAACCATTCCACTTGGAACGGTAACGTTATGGGAGCCCCATCCTTCCCTAAGGAGGTTTCGAAAGCACTTACACATATGAACTACCGTTTAGGTGCATATGGAAGATTAGAGGTGATTTTAACCCTCTTGGAAATGGCAGAAGTCTGCAGGGGAAATATGAGCTCTGAGGCTATACCGTGGACTTTACACATATGGGATCCGCTTAGGTCTCTACATATGGAACCCAGCCCTCTACCGGTTCTCATGCATTCATATAGTGAGGGCCTGGTGCCAGACGTTCCACCACGTCTGGCTGTCGTGAGGATGGATGAGCTCGACAGGGTCTACAGTACGTAGTCTAGAGCAGTTATAGCAAACCGACACTAACCGGGGCCTCTCAGTGCTTCTACCCATTTGAGGTGAAAACACAGGATGAGACCGGCTCCACACAAAGGCTATAGAATCTAGCAAATGTGTTGGGAGTCTCCAGCCCGCAGCTCTACAAATATCTGCAAGTAAGTTGCCACAAGCAACTTGAACGGGCAGGGCCCACCCTGTGCCTGATAAGCGAAAGTGAAGGCATCCACTATCCAGTTGGCCATCCTCTGCTTAGAGATGGCATTCCCCTTCTGTGATCCTCCATGGCAGACAATGAGCTGGTCTGAGGTCCTGAAGCTTTGTGTCCGGTCTACGTCGCACCTCAAGGCTCGGACAGGACAAAGCAAAGGTAGGGATGGGTCTGCCTCCTCCGGGGGTAGCGCTTGCAGTCTCACCACCTAATCCCTGAAGGGAGTAGTGGGAACCTTGGACACATAGACGGGCCGGGGCCTCAGGATTACCTGGGAGTTGGCCGGCCCAAACTCTAGGCACGATGCGTCGACCGAGAATGTGTGCAGGTCCCATATCCTCTTGATGGAGGCCAGTGCAAGCAGGATCAGAGTCTTCATTGATAGAAACTTCAGCTCAACTGCCTCCAAAGGCTCAAATAGGCCCTGCCGTAGTGCTTTAAGCACTAGAGAAAGGTCCTAAGAGGGTATAGAGGGAGGCCGTGGAGGATTTAGCCTTCTCGCCCCCATCCAGGGATCAGACCCTAAGGGAGCCCCTCTCTGAGTCAGTAGATCCCTTCCTCAGAGAAAAAATCTGATGAATAGGGGGCCATGCTTCCCTACTGCACTACTTGCAAAGGCCTTCCACAGGGTCATGGTTAGCAGCAATCGCAGAGTCAATTCCAAAGACTTTTCTGACAGGGAGGAGTTGGCAGGCATGTTGTGACATGCGAAGGGACAGACCACCTTGGGCGCAACGGTTGCAGTCTGCACCACTTTTGTAAGCGCCCTTTGAGAGGATCAAGGCATGTAATTGGCAACTCTAGGCAATGACCCAGTGCAGGGACCGTCCAAGCCAAACTGCAAGCCTGCAGGACCTTGTAACCACAGTATGCCTGGTATAAGGGCTGCCCGGTACTGTGTGAGGTTTGCAAGGTTCAAATGACACGCAGCATCCAAGATTGGCTGCAGCTTAACCCACAGCCTGCTTTGAACTTGGGTACAATGAAGTAAGGGCTGTAAAACCCCCATCTTCATATCGGCTGGAGGGACCCGCTCTATTGCATCCCCAGTTTGCCAGTAGGACCCTGTGATCTCTGGACGAGCAAGACTGGGGTTGAGAATGCATCTGCTCTCAGGGGAACCTCTCAACTGAAGTAAAGTGGATGCCCCTGAACTGGGTAGGGCAGGAAGACACCAGATCCAAACTGAACCCAGTGCTCACAAAAACCAAACCAGTTGAACCAATGAAAACACGAAAATACCCAAAGAGATGCACAGGCTCGCAGATACACCCTGCCCAGGCATCTTGTTGACGATTGGCACCAATGGAACCACCTACTTACCCACGGTGATGCAGTGAAGGGGAATGCAGGGACCCTGCCCAGGCATCTTGTTGCTGGTCCGAAGCAAGGTCAGCGTGTGTGCAACACTTACCTGCGTTTGGGCAAAGGGTGCATGAGTAGTACGTTTGATCGCACTCTCGAAACACCCACAGCTTCTTACTGGCTACAAGAAGACTGAGGCGCTGCAGCCAGCGGCTGGGTGGAGGCAGCAGCTGCATGCCTGGGCAGGATGTGTTTGATGGACTCTGTCTGCTTCTGTGCTGTCTGCTTTTCCACTGCGTCGCAGAAGAGGCCGATCTGGGACACGGGGCATTTAGGAACCGCATCTTATCAGTCTCCCTCATGTTGGCCAGACACAGCCAGAAGAGACTGCGCTGTGACATTTGTCGCTCGTAGTACATAGTGTGCGGGAGGGGAGCGACCGCTTGACCTGCCATGTGGCAGCAGTATTCAGACACAATTCAGAGACTGCGCTGTGACATTTGTCGCTCGTAGTGGCCCGGGAGGGGAGCGACGGCTTGACCTGCCATGTGGCAGCAGTATTCAGACACAATTGCATCGCAACTGACCGCTTCCACTGGAGGGATCTCCAAACCACTCAACATGAGAAGAACCACCACTGCTGAAGCTCCGTACCGCCAGCACCAGAGCTTCCCAAGAGTGAACTCTCCACAAAGCATTAGACAGGAGCAAAACTAAACAACCACTCGGCTTCGCAAAAAGCTGAGTATGCGGTGCATCTACTGCCTATTTATACTCACGCTGTGATCAGTGGCAGCTGGATGCAATCATCCCATGCCAATGTGCATTGGCTCGTTTAGTTTTACACTCAAAGTAGATTGGTCTCTCTAGCAAGATTCCCAATTCATCGGATCACCGAGGTGACGTTGAAAGTGACTGACTGAAAGGGAACTGGCTGTGTCTATAGTATTATAGATTATATTATAATATTTTTAAATTAATTTTTAAATTGTTATTATTTTAAATTATTGTCTCCAGATTAGTAGGGTACTCTTGTAATAAATAAAAGTGGGATAGATTTAGAATATCAATTTCACTTAAAAAGATCTAATCCTGATTATATGAAATAAGCCAGCTACCGAGCAGGTGTAAGCTTACGAACCTGTTGCTATGACAGCAAGTCCAGAATGAGCTTCGAAGAACCAAATAATCCCAAAATCATGACAAAAATCGTCAACAATCAAATCCAGCTAAGTGAGGTAGCGACGTACGAAGAACGGGCCTCAAGTGCATTACAACTAACCCCATGTTAATTTGAGCCCCTCACAACTCTATCCAATGGTTGTAATGATGTTGTGTCAGCCAGTTGTTCAACAGACCCCCCCCAAAAAAAAGAAGATAAAAAAAAAATCATACAACTATTTGCAAAATGACTTGATCTAGTCCCTTTATACAGTACATGCCATAGTAAATATGATGATGGCGTATAGCAGCTGAATAAGGTCACCAGTGCTGTGTTTGAGTGCTCAATATGGTTGCATTCACACAGTCTGGCTACTGACGTGGAGTGACAACCACATTCTACAGCCCATCTCACGCACTTGTCACAATTTTCAGGGCTAAAAGTTGGATTTACTACCTAGATTTTGGCAGGCATGTCAAGGCATATCACTACTTCCTTCCAGGTATTAATCAGGTCTAACACAATAAATAAATAAATAAATAAATACATAAATAAATAAATAAAAACTGGATTGGCATCGTTTACTCGTTCATACAGGAGCTTATTATATAAAACATTTATTAAACTAATCAGCTATTCAATTTAAAACTGTTTTGACAATTTAGTTGAATAACTGAATTACCAAAGACAAAGCAAAATCTTATAAAAATATAATAATAATAATAATAATAATAATAATAATAATAATAATAATAATAATAATAATAATAATAATCTGAAATGTACATTTAGTCTAAGACATATTCAGTTGCCCAAGTATGTCATAATGTATGGCCTATGTCATAAAAGCAACACTGTGAATTCAAATGTAAGTATTTCACTCAATTAGCCTTAGCTTTAGCCTAAAGTTTTTAGATTTTAGGCTAAAGCTAAGGCTAAATGAGTGAAATACTTACATTTGAATTCACAGTGTTGCTATCATGACACAGGCCATATATTATGACATACATGGGCATTGAATATAAGTCATACACTATATATATATATATATATATATATATATATATATATATATATATATATTGTACAGAATATAGAATTGTTGGAACCCTTGGTAAACATGATCAAAGAAAGCTGTGAAAAATCTTCATTGTTAATCCTTTTGATCTTTTAATTAAAAACAAAATATATAATAATCACAAAAAACTAACGTTTCATTGGAGAATAAGAATTTAAAATGGGGGGAAATATCATTATGAAATAAAGATTTTTTTTTTTTTGTTTGTTTGTTTGTTTGTTTTTTTCCTCAAATACACGTTGGACACAATTGCTGGTACCCCTATAAATTCTTATGAGTAAAATATATCTGAAATATATTCCCATTTAAATTTACAATTTTGAGCACACCGGGGTGATTTTGAACATGAAATTATCCAGCCATGGTTTCCTTTTTCACAGAAATATAAATAGGAAGGAAAACAAAGGCCAAAATTAATCACCCATCACAATCAGAAAAAAACAAAAACAAAAAAAAACTAATAATATATTTCTGATGTGCAGCACAAGGTAACTGAGCTTCACAAATTAGAAAGTGGCTTTAAGAAAAGAGCTAGAGTACTGAAAATTCCCATTTCCACTATCAGGGCAATGATTAAGAAGTTCCAATCAACAGAAAATGTTATGAATTTGCCTGGAAGAGGACATGTGCATTATCCTCCTAATGCACAGTGAGAAGGAGAGTTTGAGTGGCCAAAGACTCTTCAAGAGTCACTGTTAGAGAATTGCAGAAAAGTTTCAGGGTCAGAAAACTTAAAAAAAAAAAAAAAACCAGCACAAAAACAGCACCATACATCACCACATGTTGTTTGGGAGGGATTCAAGAAAGAAATCAAGAAAATAAAATGCTTTCACCAAAAAACAATCTCTGACATATTTAGTTGTCAGACACGACTGGAACTTCAAATGGCACTGGCTTCTATGGGCTAAAAAAATTAGCTTTTTGCAGCAAACCCTCAAGATGGGTTTGGTGCACACAGGGATAAAAAGTACCTCATGTGTACAATGAAATATACTGCTGTATTTTTAATGTTGTGGGCCTATATTTCTGCTGTAGGTCACTGACACCTTGTTTAGATACATGGCATCATCGATTCTATCAAATACCAGATAAAAAATCAGGCAAAAAAAAAGCATTTATACAGTATATTCAGGATTTATACATATTTTCAGATTTCATGACATGCATTTATATCAATGATTTGAATTTATATATTCAGACTTATAACTTATATTCAAATTTATATCTATATATTCAAAATGCACATTTATATATTCAGAATTATAAATATATACTCAGATTTACATCTATATATTCAGATTCATAACAATATATTCAGATTTACATCTATATATTCAGACATAAAAAATATATATTTAGATTTACATTTATATATTCAGATTTACATCTATATATTCAGATTTTTATATAATTATTTTTATTTTCATTGTTTGCTTGTACAATGTCTGCTGAAAAAAATAATTCTCAGTCTCAGCAATTTGGTAAATGGTTGAACTATATATATATATATATATATATAATTTTTATTTTCATTGTTTGCTTGTACAATGTCTGCTGAAAAAAAATAATTCTCAGTCTCAGCAATTTGGTAAATGGTTGAACTATTTGAGTGGATTAAAATAAGTTTGTAGAAGAAGATGAGTGAGTTTAATACGCACTGGAGGCTAAAGGAAAGATTCTATTACTGTATGTAGAAATTACCTCATAAAGCAACTAATATGGCAATTTAGGGAGCAATTTTTAATAAGACTTTTATGATGCACGGTTGTAGTTATGCTAATGAAGTTGTCATTTTACTTACGTTCTGCCCTCAATACTGGCCTCATATTTCAATTTCAGTAGATTAGTGGTAGCTAACTGTTACTAATGAATTTCATTAATGCAGTGAATACAAAGCCATGATATTCATACCAGGATTGCTCCATTCTCATCTTTTGTGTGCCATATGTGCAGATAGAATAATGTTTATGGGATTATAAAGTGCACTGTGGTACATTGTTATTGGAGTTGCTCTCTTGGATACAGGACCTTTTCAAATCCAAGAAACAGCAGGCTGCACTGCAGTTCTTACTTTATTGCAAAGTACCAGAAATAGTTCATCTGCTACCTTTGACTGTGGTGTTGGAAAAACATTTGAAGTATTGGCAAGTGAATAATGATTATTCTTCTCTATCAATACTATTTCCAGAAACAGAATCGTCCTCTTTCAGATGAATAGTCTTACAGAACGATCTGGTTTATTCCTTTGACATTTCTCATAGCAAGTTCCTTTAGAGCCTTTAAAGTGTATTTAAGTTGCATATAAGTGCATTGCATATTGTCATAAATATATGCCAGTCAGTAAGGTTTATATTTATTTTATATTATTATCATTCTTTTTTGTTGTTGTCATTGATATTATCATGCATAATACTGTAATTTCACAATACCTCAAATTTTTTGTGACATAAATCAAGAATTCACAAAAAGCCATTGGTAATACTCAGTGATATTGTTTTTTTTTTTTTTTTTTTCTCTCACTCAAAAATGGTTTAATTTACTGGAGCATGATTTCATTAAAGAAGTGATGAAATCAGATGAAAAGTGAAATGAAGGAGATGGAAGTGAAATGGAGTCATATTTCAAGATATTGTCTCATATATATATATATATATATATATATATATATATATATATATATACACACACACACACACACTATATGACATTATCTTGGAATATGACTCCAAGAGTATTTTACAACTGTACTCACAATTGCGACTTTGCTTTTCAAAATGGACTTAATATATTTTAATGGGTATTAACACATGGTGGATGTATGAAAACGTGCTGGACTGTCGCAATGATATCTATGTGGTACCTTTTCTTATGTTTTCGTGCAACATTGGAACTAAACATGCTCTCGGAATCTATCATTGTAAAGGAAATCTTTAAATACAAATTGCAGCAATTTAACAAGACCTAATCCTGCTTTACTTACCTCTCGCAAAGTATCATGATTACCACTTTGATTGTTTGGTCTGGTTTAAGACTGAGGAAATGCATTGTTACAGAACTCTGGTCAGCCAGAGCGAATCAATGCTCATTGCCGACACCAGGTGAAGTAATTTGCTGTTGAATGTGCTCAGTCATTTCAGGGTGAACACTCAATTTGCCCTGATGAGTTGAACCCTTTAATCTCCGGCAGTCCCTCAAGTACAGAGCTGCTAAATGCTCTAATAAGGGCAGACAGATGTTGTGGGATCTGCTTTGATTCTTTTAATTGCTTTTTCTCTTATTTTACCCTTTTTGCACTCAAATCTCTTTGTGGTGTACTGTATAATATGTTTCATACACTTATTATTTTGTTTATACTTTAATTTACAGTGCATTGTTGTTGACAGACTCTCGGAATATAATTAGGGAATACAGCACACCTCACTCCAGCTGAGGACAGCCCCTGAGGAAGACAAAATACAAGACCAAATGGTGTTTTTTTTTTTTTTTTTTTTTTTTTTTTTTTAAGAGAATCTTGATGCATCATTATCTCTTTTAAACACTGTATAGGTATTGTGGCAAAACTAGGTAAATCTTGTCAAGAACTGGAAACTGTGTTTTGGAAAATTGATTTAAAATCACAGGATTATAACATCACAAGGGAACTGACACTAAGCTATCTCTCAAACTGTCAAAATGAAACCACAGATTTAATGAGATATTGAGCTCTGCGCAAAATATAATTAAAAATTATGACATGCAGAGCTAAAATAATGTGTATCCCTATAGTATTACTACAATAAAACCAAGAATGAGAATTGATATGCCATAACATTTAACACATTTTTTTTCCCTTTTTTTTTTCTTTTTCCAGGTTTACATGTAATATGTATCATAAACATGGCAGATGAGAAAAAGTCATGTGACTAAACAGACAAAGTAAACACTTTTTTTTCATTCATTAAATATTAAAGTTTAAATGTGTTATATATACAGTATATATATATATATATATTACCCACCCTGTAAAAATCCACTTTGTAGTCGTTTATCGTCCCCCAGGTCAACTAGGAAACTTCTTGGAGGAGTTGGATGTGTTTCTATCAAACTTTCCTGAGGATGGTACTCCTCTGGTACTGTTCTGTGACTTCAACATCCACCGAGAAAAACCTCAGGCTGCTGACTTCAACACTCTGCTCGCCTCATTTGATCTCAAAGGGTTAGTTCACTCAAATATTAAAATTATGTCATTAATGACTCACCCTCATGTCGTTCCAAACCCGTAAGACCTCCGTTCATCTTCGGAACACAGTTTAAGATATTTTAGATTTAGTCCGAGAGCTTTCTGTCCCTCCATTGAAAATGTCCAAAAATAACAAAAATGACGACTTTATTCATCATTGTCTTCTCTTCCGTGTCTGTTGTGAACGCGACTGCTGTGACTGTTGACGTATGACGCTGCTGACGTGTTTTCTGGTGTGCCCCATAATAAAGAAAACACGTCAGCAGCGTCATACATCAGCAGCGCCACTGAACGCTATCACAACAGACCCGGACGAGAAGACAATGCTGAATAAAGTCATAATTTTTGTTATTTTTGGACTAAAATTTATTTTTGATGCTTCAACAAATTCTGACTGACCCACTGATGTCACATGGACTACTTTGATGATGTTTTTATTACCTTTCTGGACATGGACAGTATACCGCACATACATTTTCAATGGAGGGACAGAAAGCTCTCGGACTAAATCTAAAATATCTTAAACTGTGTTCCGAAGATGAACGGTCTTACGGGTTTGGAACGTCATGAGGGTGAGTCATTAATGGCATAATTTTAATATTTGGGTGAACTAACCCTTCAAGCGAGCGTCTACTACAGCTACGCACAAATCAGGCAACCAGCTATCCTCACTTCCTTCATTCTCTCAGTTTTCTGCACTGGGCACAAACAGTGCTACTGACACTCTTTGCTCCACTCTAACCTCTTGCTTGGACAACTTCTGCCCACTGTCATCCAGACCAGCACGCATCACCCCATCTGCCTTTAGGAAGATCAGACCCTTCCTGAGAGGAAGCCACACAACTTCTCGTCCAAGCTCTTGTTCTCTCCAGACTGGACTATTGTAATGCCATCTTGGCGGGCCTTTCTGCATGTTCTATCAAGCCTCTGCAACTGATCCAGAATGCAGCAGCGAGAGTTGTCTTCAAAAGCTCACGTTTCTCCTCTCCTCATCATGCACTGGCTACCAGTAGCCCCTCGCATCAAATTCAAGGTACTGAGGCTTGCCTACAAGACGACCACTGGCGTGGCACCAATATACCTAAACTCACTAGTTCAAACTTATGTGCCCTCCAGAAGCTTGTGTTCTGCATGTGAACGGCGCCTTGTGGCACCATCCCAAAGAGGTTTAAAATCACTCTTACTCTCATTTTGGAATATACTGATTACATATATACAGGACTATTCCAATAGCTGTGGATCATGTAAAACAGCTTAACCAGAATTTGGAACTTGATCAGAAAATGTTGTGCACGTAAACATGATTACTGTCATTCTTGGTTAAACACTGAGTTTGTGAATGTGCTGCCTGTTTGTCCAACCAATGATAGACAGTGGGAGATTCCAGTCATTATTTTCATGATTTCTTTTGACAATGCAAGTAGCACAGAAATTGCACATTTCAGCTTTAAGTCCTTAGATAAAAATGTTCAATAATTTTCTATAGCTCTTCATCATAAATCTAAGCACTGTGATGTTTTAGTGATGTCTTCAGGACTGTGGCATCCGTATCATTAAAGCCAGTGGCTGATATTGTGATGTATTGTATATATCGAGATTTCACGTTTTTGTCTGGTCTCTCTTTTACAGTCCAAGTGCCAGTGTCTTTCTGTGAGCACAGACGTAAAGTGAACTAATGAAACATCTGTGCACATGCAGCTCAGAGTTGAGGCTGGGATCATAAATCTCTTAACAGAATAGAGCCAAGCCGTCATTCTATGTATTTATCCATTTATTTTTTTAAACATATTTCATATTTTTAGAACAGCACTGATTACCCTTGTTAGTAGAGGATGGCAGTTGGTTGCTCTTTTTCTCTAGCGGTTGTGGAGGTTTATGAGGCTCAGTGTGTGAGGTTGATGACAGGGCCTGGTGGCCGGCCAAAGCATGGCTGGCTTTCGAAGTGCCATCGCCCTGACGCCTCCTGCTACCGCCACCGGCCCATATGGGCAAAGAGATTGCTCTCCACTGGCGTTCCCCCAGCCATCCATCACCTCGGTCCACGTGCCCAGCATGCCAGCCCTGGCACCACGCTGACTCCGATCCATCAGGATTTACTGTGAGTGACGGGGAAAGAGGAGACGAGCCCTCAGTTTATCATCTCACAAAAACAAACACAAAAAAGAAATACCCAGGCTGTCACGGTGAGGTGGCTCGTACTGACTGAGTCACCCTTTATATATTTTATTTGCCACTTTTGGATTTTTCAAATGTTGTGACAGGTTTTTTTGGGTGGCGTTTAATAGTAATTGGATTCAATTGCTTCGCTTCCGTCATGCTTTGAAGACCGTCACCTTCAACGATGATTAATTTAAGTCCTTTCTTCTTGGACATTTATCACTTCAGTAAACCCCTAATGTCTTTTTATTTATTTATTTATTTATTTTTTTTCGTGACTTTGCCAGGCAGGGCTGGTGGTGTTTAGGAAACTGTGATGTTCCCAAGCTGTTTCTGGCTTGTTTTCCACTGTCTACATTAATATTTGTTAAGAAGCAGATTGAGAAAACAACATATGGCATAAATATTCATATTTTCCACTCAAGGTTGTTGGTATGGTGTCCTTCAGTAGGGTCTGCAGCCTCGCTTGCCAAATTGCTTCTCAGAGCGGCAGGATTGGACCAGGCCAAAACGATAGCATGGATACAGAGAAGCACCCCCTGGCCCCCACAGCCCCTTGCCGGACCTGCGGCCCCTCTTTCTCTGATTTGAGAGAGCTGTCAGTTTAGATCGCTGGTACGCAGTGAGGCTGAAGCTTCCCCACTGACTGGAGAGGAGTCATTGGCCAGGCTTTCCTTGTCATTGGGAGTTAAAGCAGTCACTGATCCTAATGCTTACACTGTTGTTGCAGCATTCCGATTTATACTCGCTGCGCAGCTTTGGTTTTTTTCCGTCAGCTTTAATGAGGGCAGCAGGCACAGAATTATCAGCATACCAATAATGAGGGTGTCACAAGCTGCCAATTATTTCTGTTTCGGACGTTATTTCCAGAGCCCTTTTTTCACACCATCTGACCCAATGATGAGAAATGTCTTCTACTTTGTTTAGGTTATATAATTTGTATTAGATGGCAGAAGAAAGGGTCATTTCGGGTCTTAGATCCGGCCATCGTCTGATGCACTTCACATGCTGAATGCTCTCTCGGATACCATCTCACGCAATCATAGCCTCATGAGGCAATCGCGTTTGAATGGTTCACCAAATTCACTGCTCAAACAATAATGGTACCGCCATTTCATCAGGCCTCAAAAGAAAACGAGAGGCGAAAAATGGATGGCCAAAATGTGCTCAAGCCATTGCCATGTGTCGCATTAAAACAGGGGCAGTGGGAAAAGGCCCAAAAATGCCTCATTTTTCACTCTTCCAGGATGTCAGTGGTGTTTATGTGACATAAAGGTGTACGGCAGATCCAGTTGAGTGGCTACATGCACTGCATGTACTGGATTTAGTCTTAAAAAAAAAAAAAAACACACACAAAAATATAAATAAAAAAAAAAACTGGTTAAATATTAACATTTAACTAATATACACTAGCGATCAAAAGTTTTGGGTCGGTAAGATAAAAAATAAATAAATAAAAGATGTATCTTATTTGCTTAGCAAGGCTGCATTTATTTGATCAAAACTACAGTAAAAAGTAGTATTGATACATTATCATACTTTAAAATGAACATATTATTATTATTATTATTACTATTATTATTATTATTATTATTATTATTATTATATTTGTGATGGCAAAGCTGTATTTTCAGCAGTCATTACGCCAGTATTCAGTGGCACATGAACCTTCAGTCATTCTAATATGCTGATTTGCTGCTCAATAATTATCATTTTCAGTTTTGAAAACAGTTGTGCTGCTATGTATTTTTATGAAAACCACAATACATTTTTTTATTTTTTTTAAGGATTTTTTATTTATTTATTTTATTTTTTTGATGAATAGAAAAATCAAAAGAAGAACATTTATTTGAAATATAAGTCCTTTGCAAATGTATTTGCTGATGTAATTACTGAATAGTTGCTTGAGGGTACAAAACGAATAGTGCAACATATCATGAGTTTCACTGAATCTGAAATAGCTTCCTGTCTGGTAGACACACTGATGAGAAGCATGCACTTTTCTTTTCCCGTCAGTATGTGAAATACTGAAGGGAAAGGAAAAGTGCATTCTCCTCATCAGTATGTCTACCAGATATGAAGCTATTTCGATTACTTTTTACTTCAGAAGCTTTTTACAGCACTGAGTAATGACTACGTTTACCCAGAGCACAAAAATGAGAAAAATAAGTCCTTCTCTTCTAGAACAGAAAAGAAGAGACTATTTTCGTAGCAGCATCATGAGTGCATTTATGGGCACTCAAGCCTCAAGTTGAGTAAATTTACACGTTTACCCATCTCATGGCTGTTGTGTTGCTTTTATTTTTCTTCACAAAAAATGATCTTGCAGTATTCATACTTGGTGCATGGTGTAATCATTATAGGAATATGTTGAATATCTGACTTGTGGACTGAAAAGTCACTGCTAAAGATTAAATGTCAAGTACATTTATTTAAACATCTTATACATGTGTATTACTATTGTATTACTATTAATATGTATTAGTAAATAGACTGAAACATTAATAGTATAAATGGTATTCATTAATTTTGTGTAATTCTGTATTAATGTTGTAAGTTATGCATTACAGCTTAGTGTACCACAAAAATATCTGGTGGTTTCTATTGTTGTACAATTAGTGGTGACAGTAAATTGATTACAATAAAAATACATATAAACATAAGGCATTACATTATTTCCTGATGAAAGTAATCCCAGAATGCACTTGGATACAATAAATAAATAATAAATAATAAAAAAATCAATCCAAGATGATGAACAAACCGGGAAATGTTTGGGTTAAAAATGTAATTCACTGTATTCTAAACAAAATTGATACAAAACAGTTCAATCTAATTAAAAATTGACTATTTGTGTGTATGACATGTATTTTCATGGAGTATCAGACTGTCAGCTTAGCAACATGCTGATATCAGATTCTGTTGAAATCAGTTTTCAAACTACATATGTAGCTTGAAACATATTTATAAAATTACATTTGAATATAGCATGAAACTGTAAAAATCATATCTTGTATTTGTGTGTGTGCACTTGTACTGCTATCTTTGTGAGCGCCAGTTTGAGTTTAAGACCATCAGAGTGAGGACAGTCTTGTAAAGTGAGGACATTTTGGCTGGTCCTCACTTTCTGAGACCCCTTCAAAGGCCTGTTTGATGGTCAAGACTTGATTTTAGGGGTCAGGTTATAATTGGGTAAAGGGTAGATTTAGGGTAAGGGTTTGGGTGAGGCACTTAGTTCTGTTGGTTAGGTTTAGGGTATGTCCTCACAAAGACTTTACAGAGTTGTGTGTGTGTGTGTTTCTTGGTTTTCACACTTTGCTAATTATAATCTGATTCCAATCAGATATGCAAAATTAGACTTGGACTGACAGTCTGAAAAAGGCTAGTTTTATGCAACATGGAAAGACTAAATAACTGTATTTAGTTCTGTTATGTTGCAAGAAAATAACTCTCATTAAAAAATAATATTGTGAGCAGCTCAAGTTACTTTTGTGCAGTCGGTAAAGTAAGCTGTCTCAGTTGTGTCTGACTCCAACAAGGGATAGAAAATACATTTTAAAGCAATGCGTTATCCCGAAATTCCCTGTAGACTTCCGAACAATGTGTCAAAGTTTATTAGAGCAGACACAGACAACACCGAAGTCAGAGAGAGGGCTTTTTAAGGTTAGAGGTCAGTTGGAGGTGTCAGGCTTTTGTTGCTCGCTGCCTCTCTGTCTATCTCTCACTTGTTCTTTTATTTTTTAAATAAAAATTCATTAAACGGGTCTCCTAGAACCTCCTGACAGGTAATTCCTCTGTCTCTTCCTTCCTTTTTGTGATCAGAAGAACCCCGGTGATTCCTAGCATGGGTCCCAACACTATGGGGGCCTTTCTCTCAGAACCTACCCCTTCAGCTCAATTCCTCCCCGCATTTCCGAGAGCTTTTCATTCGTATCCCCTGGAAACCGCTCTGCATTCTTTAAACTCCCCTTAAAAAAAAAAAAAAAAAAAAAAAAAAAAGGAGGAAAAAAAGGGAAAGGGTAGTGAGAGCCAGTAGGGGGAGAGACCTAACATGTTTGGTTATGCCCTTTGATCATTCGTTTATCTCTAAAACAGATGGTTGAACACTGTGCTGTTTATGTCAACATGCACTTATTTGAAAGAGCAATTCACTGTCGGATGATTCCTTTCTTGAAACCAATGAATTGCAAATCATTAGAAATAAAATAGCAGCCGCATGTATAGGTAACAAAGCCTTTGCCTTCCAGAGAACTCAAGGGCGGGAATCTAAAGCCTCTTTTCATAATACCCATGTCTGCAACCTGCTTCTTTACATAATGTTTCTGTAACGTTACTCACACATCACAAGAATACAGTGCAGATAATCTACTAATCTGATTATTGTTCAATTATGAAGGCTCACTGGTCTATAAATCCCCACAGACGTAGCGTTCATGTGTACAGTCATTAAAATATTATCTAATTTTGATAGTGGCTGGCAGTGGGTGAATGGCAGTGGATTGGGTATTGCATATGAGCTGGGGCATGTAATTTTACTTTAATAAAACTGTGTCTTGAGAGGTACAGTAGATGATGGGGTGGAGGCCAGTTTTAGAGGGCTCATATAATCTTTTGATCCATATTTATTTAATAAGACTGGAATACTTGGTAAGAAATTGCCATCAAAAGGTTGTCAGGGGCCATCAAAGTGAAGGGAGGAAATTGTTTGATGTTGTGTGAAGTGGTCATTAAATTTTTACTGCTTTTATTAGCCTGTATTTTTACACGACCACTGGTCTTGTGGAAGGAGTTATGCCGCTAATTGTCCATCAAAGCTTTCCAATGAAAAGACAGTTACAGATAATTTCATAATAAGGCTGTGCAATTAATACTCAATAAGCTCCAAAATATTGTTTTTTGGACATATTTGCCAGTTGATTGGTTACTTTATTAAAACTGCAACATGGTACATGGTTTAAAATAATTTTAATAACAGTTATTTTAATAACAGTAGGTCTAACCCTAATGCAGTGACATTAGTGATTTAAATATTTTACATCTATATTTGTTACAACTAACAAAGTAAACATCTGTGACTTTCACATCTTCGAATTTACTTAAATATTTTTGCAGTGATGCCATCGAAGAACCATTTTCATTTCCCCAAAGAACATGTAAGTGTTTTTTTTTTTTTTTTCTCAAAAGAACCATATTTTCTTAGTGTCAAAGAACATTTTAATAATCTAAAGAACCTTTTCCACTTGAAAGAACCTTGAATGGTTCCATGGATGCTAAAGTTTCTTCATGGAACCATCAATGCCAATAAAGAATCTTTATTTTTAAGAGTGTTTAGTCAATTAAATTATAACACTGAATTGTCTAATACATCCCAAGTTACAATACAACAAGTAGTCACAAAGGTTAAAATGGCAATGATCTCCCTCATATTGTTTTTAGTGTGACAGTAGTTTCTAAAGTGTTTTTACCTCATGATTGACGAATTAGCCCTGTCATGGACATACTCGATAACTGATGCTCAGTTGCTATGGTAGAGGAGCAGGCAATTTAAACATCATCACATCCACCGGAGGTGCGCTCTGTTCAGTAAGTGGCTTTGCTAAAGCTGACGCCTGCCAACACCATCAACGCCGGTGACTCTTTATCGCTGACAAGGGGTCTTAGAGATGAAAGTTGCATGAAAAGGAGTGACAGATGGAAGAAGAATTACGGCGGGATAGATTCCTTCAAATGAGTTTTTAAAATGTTGCTTACACAAGAACATGTCGGAATATTACCTAATCAAACAAAAATCCTCAGAAGCTGACACTTTCACACTGAAGGGCTGACGAGACTTCCTTCCCCTCGTTCAGGACCCTAGGGAGCACCCAAGAGAGAACTAGACGGAGATCTGTATTGCCTAACTCCGAGATGTGTTAGGTCCTCCTGACAGACATTGAGAAATTCATGTGACTTATTTAACAAGATCGCAGGCACACTTTTACAGCGATGTTCTACCCTCAATTAACAGAGTAAGGCGAAAGCTGTGTGTTTTGCATTTTGTAACAATGCGAGTGTTAAACTGAAGGTGATTTTAATAGGATTTGCTGCAGTTGGGAACAGAGATTAGCAGCTTTAAAGTGACAAGGGCTCCGGCGAACCACAAGAAAGCATAATCTGCACTGCATTAATAGAAGACGCTTGCAAAAATATATGATTGTAGCATGTTTGTACAAAAGTGCACTGATGTTTGTTTTAGCCTAAGCTTTTGTTATTACTCCGTACCTCAGGAAAGGTCATATTTGATCAAGGAGGCACTCCTGACTAGATTTGGATTGTTGACAGGCTTCTTTCTATTTTATGTAGGATTTGAAATAGACAATAGCACAGAGAGTTGAGAGGAGTCTTGGCTCTTGAACGATGTGATCTGCATTGAGCTCCACTTCAGGTTGCCCTTTTTGGCTGCTGAGATGTTGAAGTACTCTTTAAGTAAGACTCTTAAGGAACAGACGAACGTGGGTGTAAATGGAGACCTTGCTTTCTGTTCACCTGAAAATCAAAGAACAAAATGGCATGCTAATGCTACCGCCACAAGATTTGTGATGGTTGATTGGAGCTTCAACTATTTTTGTGACTGAAATCTTATGTCGAACCCAGCAAAAATAATTCTGTATGTCACTGACAGAAAATAATCAACTCGTCAGTTGTGATTTATTAGAAGGTTCTCATTCAAAGCTTCACATTCATTGACGGAGCCAGACAAACAAACAATCCGAAGGCTTGATTAAAAGATGCAAATGATATTGTACATTTTTTCCGCAAGCCAAATCCGGATGGGGTCTTCTTACGGCTGTTAAATATATAATTCCTTCTGTAATCAAATTTCCAGTTGTCATATAATGACAGGTAATCAAGTGTATCCTTTTACATTTTAGATGGTTAGACAGACTTCTCTAACTACATTAAACCCTGCATAAAAAATGCATGATATTAATGTTTCTATTAAAAAAATCTCTGCCCTTTCACAAATGATCGAGGACACCCACTGTTTATTTGTTTTTGGTGAGCTATAGATTGTTGCCTGGAGCGTTAAATAATTATGATTAGGGAGGGGTGGGGTGTGGGGGGGGTGCAAAAGTAATAGCATCAAGATCAGATAAATTAATTTGTAATGAAATGCACTCATTTTGCATGACAGCTGGCGAGACCTATTCAGAGGCCATTGAGATGGAAGCAGGCCTTGTGACAGCAGACAAAGAGGACTATCATCCGCAGCGTATGTGCCCCACTCTCACGAGACACCGGAGTGTGCAACTGACACGTCAACAAAAAGCTTGGAGAAGCGCATTGCTTGGATCAATTGCTGATGACCACAAAGCCGAGGACATGTGCTCAACTTTGAAATGGCCCTCTTGTAGTCCAATAGGACAAGAGTACTTAAACAATGGTGGAGGTAATGGCCTTTTAGAGACATATCACATGTTGCTGAGTTACTAACAGAGGAAGATGTTTCAGTAGCGGTGGTTTGTACACTTTATCATGTTACTTAGATTAAACGTCTTTGATAATGTAAAGAAGTGTTTTTTGCTAAGGCAAGCATTACTCTTGTTTTTCATACTTAGGGTTGGTGATTGAAAGTCTTAAACTTCTGTAAATCACTCGCTCTGCATCTTTATATCAAATCATGAGATGAGATGTGGTACTATTTAAGTGAATTAACTGTCTGGTGAGCAATAAGAAAAGTGAAACAATCCCATCGACTCAGGGCAAGAAGTTAACACCAGTCAAATGCAGGTATTTCTTTGAAGTAGCAGGTAATTTTGGTAACCTAAGTGCATGTCACCATTTGATAAGAAATAAATAAGAAATACAAAATGAGTCATAATATAATCTATCATTGTGGTGGGTGGACAAACAAGTATAGATTAACACTGAAGGTTGCACGCATATTGTAGCCTGTTTCGTAAAGTAAATTTAAAATTGTAGGATTTTTGGCTAATTGGACAACATTGTATTGTAGATTTAATATTTATATCTAAATGGATTGAGTGATATTAAATATGTTCAAATACATTTATACACAGTACAATATTTTATCAAATGGACACCTATATATTACATTATATTAGTGTATTATTTAATATAAAATTACTTTCATAATGACATGTAAGTAAATATATTGTTGCATATATTTCACTATATGAAAAGTGGCAATTCCTTGTGTATTATTCAAAATATTACATTTATTAACACAGTATATTATTCCATACGTTTTTAATATACATGAAATAGTTTTATTTTTGATTGATATTATGTAAAGAAACAGGCTTCCAATTTATAATCAAAGCCATATTTAGAAATTAAAGAATGGTCTCCTTTGATTTGGGCTAATAGGCAATTCCCCAGAATACCCTAGCAACTTTGTAGAAACATCCTGGCAACCATCCGCAAAACGCATGGGTTTTCCATTGACATGGACTAAGTAATTAGATTGGCACATTCAAACCTATACCACTGGATTCTCCATGTTCCCTGAACACCTTCCACCTCCTTTCAGCTCTGTCTACCTTTATTAATATTGGCAGTTAGTTTTTTTTTTTTTTTTTCACTACCAAGCCTCCTTGTGTACTTTTGCATTGAGTTTCAGAGTTTCCTTTCAAGACACATTTGTTGTGCCATGTATCCTGAACAGTTACTCTACTTTAACAAAAGACAAAAGAAAAACAAAAGGTTGGTTTTCTGATTGAATCACTACTATCTTTGTCCTGTTGTGCCTCATCCTTATTCTGTCAGCATCGAAGGCCTTCCTGTGCCCTGCCCGCTTTCCAAATAGAGTAGATGCATCACCATTTAGCCACTTTGACGAGGTGGCCCTTCCTGGCCCATGCCCAGGAGAAAGGCCTTTCTCCTCAGTTCAGCATCAAACCGTAACCTTTCTCAAGTTTAATTACCTTAAGTAAGTTCAGAGTGGGCTGCTGTGCTGTCTCCCCGACTCATCCTTCCGCTAGTGCTGATGTGAAGCCCACATGTGTGCTGAGTCTCCCGCTGTCTGCTGCCACACGCTGCACGCTATGGAGCACTGATGACCCGAGCCCTCACTCCCTCAGACTCTCATACACACACATACACATACCCATGATAGCACACTCAATCAAAAGTAAATAAATTAATTAAATTAAAAATTAAAAATATGAACATTTGATTTACTTTTTATTTATTTATTTATTGCTGTGCTCAAGAGACAACATTCAACTTGTGTGTGATACATTGATTCTTGAAATTGTAGTTAACATAAAATTAATGTAAGATATATATATGTATATATATATATATATATATATATATATATATATATATATATATATATATTATTTTTTTTTTTTTTTTTTTAATGAAAATATGCCTCTACATTGTAATGATGCTATATTTCATCAGACCATTATCAGAGGTCTCACTGAAGTGATATATAGGCTATATATGTATGTGTGTGTGTAAGAGTGTAGTGAATTTTATAGGAATATTTAATACAAACAGATTACATATTATAGAATAACAAGCCATGCAACTTACAACAGCATAGTTTTAATCATGTTCAGAGGTTGCCAATTATTTTGAATGACTCTATATAAGCACAGTCTATCTCTGAACCATCCAATTACATTGATACTTATTTGTGTTGGGCAACTTCTTAATCTGACTTTCATTTTAATAGATCCTCCTCCAACTGTCTTTTTCTGACAATGAATTAAATTTTTCTCAGACTAACCAAAACTAAAATAGAGTAACGGTGGTAACTGCATGTACTGCCAATCACCCGCAATCAGCCTTTTTTTTTTCTGCTGCTCTCATTTCTTCATCGCTTGATGTGTGGAGATTAGGACCCTCTCCACAGGGAGCCGTGCGGCACTCAGGAGAAACGAGGCTCGGCTAGGAAGTTTTACCTCTCCTGTTTGGAAACTTCTCCATTTGGGTTCCCTCAGCTTTCCCAGCATCCTCTTAAACACAGCTGAGTGGAGTCAATGCTCTGCTGGTACACCAATACAGCTGTGGGATGTACTTTATGATGTTATAATCAGCCAAATGTAACACGTAAAGGTGAGAAGTTTATATCAGTGTGAAAAGTTTCAATAATGTTGGGCTTCAACCGTAAACACCTCTTCATCCCCATCTAGACATTTCATTTATCTGACATTTCCCTTTCATATTTAGCAGTCTTATAGCTCTGCATATTGATAGAATGGCTGAAGGCAGCTTGATAAACTGTATACTGTCTAGCCCAAGTAAATAAAGTTAGATCTGCCATCAGGATGTTATATCAGAATGAGCCAGTCATGTTTCATGTTCTTCATTTTTAACATTTTTGACTGCACCCAAATTTATGGAGGTTTATTGATGATTTAAACAATGCTGTAATCAAATCCAAATCCATTAACATGTTCTTAAGAGAAAATGAGCTAATCTCCCAATTCAGATAAAGAAACTGTGACAGTACGCAGATTACTTTACCAGCTGCCATTATACGACATATAGTTTAATGGATCTAATTCACCATTAGCACGATATTTTGTTCAACGAGTGTGACAAAAAAGGACCTTTCAGCATCATTTCCTTTTGCATACCAAAAGTCATTCAAATAAGGGACCTTTAACCAGGAGCAACGTGCTATTCATGCTATTTTAATTACAATGTTAAACCATTATTTGTTTCAACACCTGGTTAAACCATTCAGGCTTGTTTAAATCCCCCTTTTTATCCCAGGTGTGTTGGAAATGCTCAAAGGGGTGAATAGGTCTGCCACAACAGGGACATAATCAAGTCGGCTGAGCTGGCTGCTGAATGAGCTTCTGGGACGAGTTCAGATGCTACACACTCTAGTTCTCAGAGAAAGAGTACAAGGTGGATTATGCTTGAAAAGAGGATTTACTCAAGGATGTACCCTCAACGTTTCTTTTTCATTCTTTTTTTTTTTTTCGTCGTTCTCCTTTTCGTAGTGGTGAACATCATGAATAGCACCTTTTCTGCTTTGGAGCAGTATTAGGAAACTCAATTGCTAGCTTAAAAGCTATTGCCTTTGTTGTGCATTTCTCTGCATACATTTGTGTTGCAGTTTGGCTGATTGAAACCAAGAGGCCATGCTGTTTCGACACTGTGGATGGCCCTGCTTTTAGAAAACCTCTTCAAATAGGGGTTTCGCATCTTCTAAGCTTCTTTTCATTTCCGTACTATCAGCTTCTTTGAAGTTGGGTTTGTACTTTGCCGATACAGCTTTGTCTCGTATTATGTTATTAGCAGGACTATAGCCGAGAACTTGACCCCCGTGGAGTTGTAGTCGGGGAAGGACCAAGCCTACCTGGCTTAGGTGCTTGTTTTTAGGAGGTTCTCGTCTTAATTAGAGACGAGAAAAAGGACAAAGTCATGTTATTCAAAACAGAAACACGCCGAGAAAACACATTAGCGGCCTTGACGTATCTATTCACACTAAGCTTTGATTGCTAAGTCAGGAGCCTTTTGTACGCCTCACAAGCCTCTTCTTTTACAACATAGACAAGACCTACACACAGTTCCTCTTAACGAATTAATGTCTGCTAATATCCTTCAACAGCCTCGTAAATGGATTAAGCTCTTCTTTACACTTTTTGAGCTAAAATTTAATTAAGATTTAGATTGGGTTTTAGTATGTCTGGGCAGATCCAAGCTGCATTCATGATGGTCTTCAATTTAGGACCAAAATAAGTTAAGCTGCTTCTGCAATAATTACCCCATCTACTTTTAAATGATTCCTAATTATGCTTCATCCCCATGTAATTTAATAAGCATCTTCAGGCAGCGTGTGCTAGAAAAGTCTATTTACATTTTAAAGGTCAGATGTTGTTTATTTTTGCTTTGAATAAGAGTTGTGATGTTGCACTAATACCCAGTACTAATAACGCGCCAAAGCTAGCACAACAATTTAGTAATTATGAAGAAAAACAGACCTATCGAAGCCAAACTACATCGTTTTGACAGCAATTCTATTTGTTGAACATATGGTAGTATGTACATGCAATGTGGTATCTAACAAAAATGGTACACACTCTTCCTCTTCGACCTGTTAGAACTGACCAAGTTGTACTTATGTTAAAGGAAAGGTGAACATAACTTAATTTACAGACTTATGAAGCCAACCAGGATATTGACCACTGCCAGCAGGAACGAGACATCCTCATCCTTCAAAGATAGCAGCAGAATAAACAAATGATCCCCCCCACCCCCCACTCGACCTCCCAGTCTATAACACGGTTTTAGAACAAATAATGTTTCTGGAAGATTTATGAGGTGGTGAAATTGTTGCAGCCTTCTTCTCTTCTTCTTCATTTAATTACTGCCTCTGAGAGCTAGTCTCCAAGAAGCTGACAAGACAATTGGAGGTGTCATCATAATTATTTTAGAGGACACATCACAGAGCGTTTCATGCACTTGGATTTCCTACGCAGCTCTTGAACCAGTGGTACATAGTAAATGGGTTAAATCAGCGGGATTGATACAATATTTCCCTCACCTGGTGATGTAATTCAACCTGCCATCTTTAAAGTAAATCACAGATCTGCAGGGTTGCATTTCGATTAAATATAGTACCACGCAATGAAATATAAATCAAATAAGGAGGGAAGAACTGAACGTGTTGGTGCAAGAACACTGGTGAACCAGTCCCTGTAAAGGTCACATAGCACTCTGTCATCTGTAGCTAGTGTGGTTTCCCACTTTTCAAAACCTACCGACCACTGTTGTTGAAAGCCGGCCAAGATACACAACGCAGTGTGCAATGGAGAAAGCAATCCCTCTATCTACTCCAGAGATCAAGGGGGGAGAGTTCCTGATGATCCGTTCCACACCAAATGGGCCAAAGTAAACTGAGATTTAAAGACTATCAAACCAAAAGCTGGAAGAAAGGATGAAATGAAGTGGTTTCAATGTAGAGGCCTGCCCACAGCATGCCCGGTCCTCCCTGCTCTGGAAATAAGCTTTGCAAAATGCATTCTGGGAAAATTGCCCACCGCTGCCGCCATGCTCTCTATTTACCGGGCCCTGGCCACATTGAGGAACCCCTGCTGATGGCACTTTCCCAAATCTGTCCTGATGCTTCTGGTCTGTCGCTGCATGCCCCAGGGCCGATGCTGCCTGGACTCGCAGTGATCCCTCATTTGGGCTCAAAGCCAACTGAACCATGAAGACCTCTCGCCCCGACACTATCACACTGGCTAAAGCAGAACTCAGATTGACAGATCGCAGACCATGGATGCCCTGGCCACCAGTCAGCCAGGATCAGTCTCTACTGGTTGTAACACACTGCTGGCATGAATAAGGCGAGTCCTAAATTGTTGTGTTTTGGCAGCGTGAGCCAAAACAGGAGGACAATATCTGATCAGTCTTTATCTCGGTCTTTTAATCCCGGCGGACTTCAGTTGGCCTGGAGTGTTAAAGATTAGCCTTGATCATGGGGAAAGTTATTTATTTCCAAGAGGGTGAATTTATTGAGTATTTTAAGGGTTTATAAAATCAACAACAGCCAATAAAATGTATTACTTGTTGGTCACGCAAGTGGTTTGGCACCTACCGCAGTTATATACTGCTTCAGGTAATAATTAGTAAGGATGACTTTATTGACCTATTTTGCAATGGAAACTGTTTAGCACATCATGTAAATGAGATTTATGGCAACCACTGTCATTTGCCACGCCATACAAGCATTGTTTCTTATAATGAGGAAGTTGATTTTTATCCTCTATTGGAGCTTTGGGAGCAAAGGGAGAGAGTGACAGAGAAAGGGGTCCCATTAAAGTACACTGGGGAGTCCCAAGTGTCACCCATGAAATCAAGATGTTAGGGTGTGAAAAAAAGGGGAGGAACCGAAAGTAATTGTCATTATTGTTAAGTTCTCATCATCCGCCCTGCAACTTGATGCTGCTTTTTGACTTTTAGTGACAAACGGGCAACCACCATACATATGGGCCTCCCTTCAAATGTTCTGAAACTGCTGGGCGTTACTGAATTTGACATTGATTTGGGG
This sequence comes from Cyprinus carpio, assembly GCF_018340385.1. Taxonomy (NCBI): domain Eukaryota; kingdom Metazoa; phylum Chordata; class Actinopteri; order Cypriniformes; family Cyprinidae; genus Cyprinus; species Cyprinus carpio. The sequence continues at coordinate 5,231,209 of NC_056595.1, read as the reverse complement.
TTTAGTCCAAGACACTGTCATTGGTCTAAGACGATTTCAATCAAAGGTAAAACAATGAATGGCTCCTTACTACGGTTAGATCCATATAATTTTGTTTTTTGATTTCCATTTTTATAACAACAGTAGAAATTAAAAATAGGGTTACACTTTATTTTGATAGTTCACTTTACCATAAAGTCAACTAAAACTACAGACAGTCTACTAATACTAATGACTGGTAGTTAAAGGGGGTCATATGATGCTTTTTTTTAAAGATCATTATTTTGTGTATTTGGTCTAACAGAATATGTTGACATGCTTTAATGTTCAAAAAACACATTCTTTTTCAAATACTGTACATTATTGTAGGTCCTCTATAGCCCGGCTCTCTCAAATGCGTAGTTTTCTACAAAGTCCCTCCTTCTGACAAGCACAGTCTGCTTTGATTGGCCAACTGACCCAGTGCATTGTGAAGCACTCATCGGAAATGTAACGCCCCCTTCCATAATCGTGAGCTTCAACTTTCAAAATAAATGTAAAGACAGTTAATGATGTCCTTAGCTTTACCATCAGTTCAAGCCTGAAAAGGGAACAGAGTCACGTGACGGACACAGTGATGAAGCTCGTATGTGTTTGCAGTACACAAGCCATGGATGGTTAAGATGGCTGACTCCACTGTGTGACCCTCTCTCTCTCTCTCTCTCTCTCTCTCTCTCTCTCTCTTAAGGCCAATTTATACTTCTGCGTCGAGTGTACGCCGTAGTGTACATCGTAGGCTACGCACGTAGGCGACGCCGTCGTGAGCATTTATACTTCTGCGTATGTCTGTTTTGCTCTGCAGTTACACCGCCGAAACGCTAGTTGACGCGAGCGGTGTAACTGCTGAACAATGGCGACTGAAAGAGAGCGGATCATGTTGGAGCTGGAGCTTATCGAGGTCCAAAAACTGTTAATTTTAGTTAATCGCTCGGTCACTTGGTCCATTTCCATGTTGGCTCTTCACTGAATTTCGGAATTTAAAAATGGCGGGCGGTCCAGAGTGCAGAAGATCATTCCGGAAATGCGTAGGAGGAAACGTGATACTACCAAGCCGACCAATCACAGATCTTGCAGTCCGCGTCGTCGCGACACGTAGTTAAATTTTTGAGGAGGTGCGCTTCTGTGTCAGCTGCACCACAAGGATACGCTTTTTACGTGTATTTACTTTACATGTGCGCACACACACACACACACGACGCGCAAAACTCCGCATTTGAACAGTCAATCACAAATACTTAAACTAATAACAAAAAACACTTACAATCGCTGATTCAGAAGCGCTAGATTGTCGTAGCAAAGTCAAAATTACCTCCTCTCCTAGGTTCACAAAATGGTCGTCCACGGTGCGTTGCTGTTCTGTTGTAAGTAATCTTAAAGATTTCTAAATGCATCTACTTTTGGAAGGCCAAATAAAGTGCTTTTGCTTCCGCCTAGAAACACACAGCACCTTCCTGACATGGCTGCTTCAACACTAACTGCGGTTACTTAAACCATGCCTTCATTCTTTGCATGAACATTTGGGCTGCATTACGCAGATATTTCCACATAATGACGTAGAGATGTGGGGGCGTGTTTGAATGAGCCGTTTTATGGGGGCGAATCTTAACTTTGATAAAGAATATCTCTTTGGATTTGAGACTTTAGTCTTTGCAACTTTACAGATCTTCTTCATGCACAAAGAGCTTGTAACACTCCAAAGAGAAATGAAAATTTTTAATTGCATCATATGACCCCTTTACCATGTTGTTGCAAAGTTACTTATTGTTAGTAGAATGTATAAAGCGTTACCAAATATAGTAGCCACACATTTAGAAACTATAGTAAACATTAAAACAGTCACTTTAGTATCTTGTTACTCCTAGATAGCCTAGATAGCAATAAGTTTAAATAGAGGTCAGATTGGGATTTTTCTTCTAACAAGTCTAGTATTTTGGGATTTTTCTCTTTAGAATAAGACCCCAGTAATCTAGCATGTTTCATCTAGAGTTATATAAGAGATCTCAGTGTCTCAAACCATGATCAGATTTGCCAATATACCAAAGTTTGCAATAAAAGGTAAAAGATCTTAAACATTTGAAGAATATTATTTGAGCTGCAACCCAGTCTATAATCCTAACAACTGTGTGAGAAACATATGTGAAAAAGTTAATGTTTACAGAGAATGAATCATAACTAATTTCTTGAGCGACATGAGCAAAAACATTTCCATTGTCCAAACAATTCGCATCTTGCTTGTGTCCGAAGCTACTTTGGATCCAGTGTGTACTCTGTTTATCCTGTACTCAGTCAGTCCCAGTGAAGTCCCATCAGCTCTAGCAGACGAGAGGTCCTGGTGTGATGGAGACAGAAGCTTCACCATCTACAGTGACTGGTCCTGTCTAGGATTCCTCATCAGCCTGTGTCACTGCATCCCAGTGGGAGAGGGGACTTACACCCAGGGCAAATCTGTAAACACCAATTTAATCTGCATGGAGAAAGTTACTGTCATCAGCAGTGACAGCAAAAGCCTCTGGGCCATGCAGCCACACAAAGAGTCCCCCCCCCCCCAATATTGCTGTCAAATCCCGACATTAAGCTATTATGGCCGTCAAGGAAGCTGCCATTGAGAGGCTTGTCTCTATCCACCGTTGTCAGTGCGGCTTCCAGAGCGGCCAGTGCATGCATGCATGTGATTAAGATGGGCCTGGTAATTTAATGCTCTCCATTAATTGCCGTCATATTGTTTTATGACCTCCAGCATGAGCTGATTGGCGAATCCTAAGATATTTGAACCCACATGCGTAGTGTGTTTTATATGCTATGTAATTATTTAAATGAGAAATGGTGATAGCCTTTACAGTGGTGAATTCTGTTAAGCAGAGGGGAATGAGTGAGTGTAATATGGTGGATCTGGCTTAATTGCATACATATATATGATAATTCTCTTTCCTGCAAATTTCAAATAATGAATTAATAACCTCCTTCATATTATTTTTCATGCTTTTAGAACAACAAACACTGTAGTGACAAAATGTATTTTGATGGAAAATCGTAGTTACTAAAGACTAAAGTTATTGCTAGAGGTTGGGTATCAATTTTATACTATAATGTTTACCTTAAATATCTTATTGCTTTGAGAAGTTGTTTTTTCATACCTTAGAATGTTTAGTAATTTCTTAACAGTATCTTAACTGTCTAGAATGTTTATCTTAAATATCTTTTCTGAAATAACAATAGACACAAGACACGAGTGAGGCAGTTGTTATACAGTAAGTCATTAATGTATTGAGCTATAAAATAATTGTGATTAATTTTAAATGTTCATAATCTCTGACATTTTTATTATTATTATTATAATTATTATTATTATTATTATTATTATTATTATACAAATGGAAATGGATGATATTAAATTACAATGCTGACTAAATATATGTAATTAATCACAAAATATTATATATTTATTTAATATAATTGTTGCTCTTTGCTCTACGTCTTTCCAGACAAGGTTGTTACAGCTGGGCTGTTTGAAAAAAAGTGTGTGTGTGTGTGTGTGTGTCTGTGTGGCTACTAAAGATTGTTTTTGCAGATGCTTTTATTTTCTTGGATTGACTTCAGAAAGGAATGGAATTTTGACTTGTGTTTGGCGTATGAGCGAATCAATGAGAATCAGCTGAACACAATATTTTGCTAAAAAAAAAAAACATAAATAGGCAGAAAAGTGGGACATTTTCCATCTTGTCTCGTTCTGTAGAACAAAGGGAGGTCACACAGAAGGGGCAGTTAACTTTTGACCTCCAGAGTGTGATTAGGCTTATAATAGAAGGTCTAGATTCTCAGTCCATCCGCTCTGATCCCACGCACGCCACCTGTTTAAAGCCAAATGTCTCATGGGCAGTCACTGGGAACAGTTGAGTTGAGGAACTTCAGGGACAAAAACATGTCCCATAGGAGCCACTGTTTGAAATCTGACTCCTCTTGTGTCACTTAAAATATTATGTGTCTGTGACGCTGTAACACTCTCAGAAACTGACAAACTGTGCTGTCCCAAGTCCTTGTCTTATACGTCTCTGATAAACTATTTTGCGTCCATTTATACATATATATAGAGAGAGAGATAGAGATAGAGATAGAGAGAGAGAGAGAGAGAGAGAGAGAGAGATTATATACACACATCACAGAACACAACAATATTGTAGACCAAAGAAATGGCATGATGTGCTGTAAAACAGTACCTATATTTTTTTGCCTAGGAATAATATATTCTTCTTTTAGAAGAAGACAAGACAAGAGGAGAGGGGTGAAAAAAAAAAGATATTCAGAATAATGTCCAAGTTGCTCTTTTCTTGCAATAAAAACATAGTGTGACCAGGCTTTGCCAAGCTTTAATGTGGAGAAAAAAAAGAAAAAAAAAAAAAAAAAAAAAAAAAAAAAAAACACTTGTGTCATACACTTGTGCATTTAACAGATACATTGCATCTTCTAAATCCATTCACTAGATCTGAGTGATGTACAGTCCAGAATTTAAGACATTATTTACTGAAAATCTTGTTGTACTCCATAGCTGAAACTTTAAGTTTTTATGTCAATAAAACCATATGTTGTTGCTTCACACGTGCTTTGCGACTGTACGCGGCAAGTGTATCAGTCTTAATAGACTTTGACTGGCCTGCTTCTGAAAATAATGTCTATTGTGTCTCCATAGTCCATCACAGTGTTCATCAAATATGAGGCTCACACAATCAGAGCGTTACAAATATAAAAAATCAGCTATGTAAATGATGTCGATTAATCAAGAAGATCATAGCCCACGAAAGAGAGAGACCACGTGTATGAAATTTAAATGCCAATGGCTAAGCCGTGCTTTTTGCATGTATTAAACTTTAACTTTCTAGTTGGCTTTGCATGGATTATACTGATTACTGGTGTTTCTACTGTATATCAAGAATGGCTACTTCATCCAAAGAATGTTTTATTAATCTAAATGTGCTATTTGTAAAACTCATAATCTGGAGTGGTATTTGCTCATAGCAACTGCAAATTAAATGTTAATGTGATATCCAGAGCAGTTCTATTCCCCCCCACCCCTTTTTTATGTGTTGCCTGAGCAAATCAATTCAGCACAAACATTTATTTATCAAAAGGCAATCAAAGAATTAAAGAAATACATATATTTTATTGTATTATCCCATTATTGATTTGATACTTGTAATGATGGTAATGTTTGTTTTATGATATTAAGGGGCTGTGAAATTATGTGCTTTCTTGAAATACCAATATCATAACACCCACTGGTCCTCTTTGCATAAACTCCATTCAGCCTCCCAAAACGAGAAAAAAAAATTAGAAAAGGGTGGAGGGATGTCGAAAAAAGGAAAGCGAGGTTTGTGTAAATGGAGCAATACACTTTCAAAGCCATATCTGGATATTAATTTCATGCCACAAACAGTGGTCTCCATGCGCATCGTTGTTAGAGCTGTGGCCCCCGGCGACGGATTGATCCACTTCTCCGGCTCAGTGGGGGTGCTGGAGATCTGGAGGGTATCAGCAGGGCTCCAAATCAATAAGGTTAATAGATGTGGGGGCCACGCAGTCAGAGGTGAGCAGTCTGGCATTTTCTGTGCCAATGAAGAAAATTCCTGATGACGAGATGTCACATTCAGGGCCTGCATTAATGTCAGTTTGATTACCTGCACCTCCAGTGTCACTTAGTGTGTTAGCCGAGGTCCGTGCTCTGACCATTAACTGAAATTATTTTTACCACAGGCCACTTTCACACGCACACCCCCGCCCCCTTATCTTTGCTTCAGGACTTGACTTTGCCATCACTTCATATGGCCGGTCGCTACAAATTGCCCAGCCATTTCCCCTCCCCTTTATGGGACTGATTTCTATACTACCAACAGTTTCATAATCACTTGATGCGTAATTTGCTCTAATTTTGAATTTGTGCTTGAGTATTTGCTCCTTTAAAACACGTACACTTAAATGTCTTTATAGAAGCTCTCACATCCGATTTCTGAGAGGACGTAATTGCCTCTCACTAAAAGGAGGAAGAGGAAGAAAAAAAGGATAATGGGGGAAAAAAAGAACAATTGCGGCAAAACTGCAAAAAGACCATAAGAAAGGGTCAGTCGCAGTTTACAGAGACAAATTAATGAACGGTTTGTTTCCTTCAGGGGTCATTTAAGTTTTAATTCTACCTGTTATGTGGATTTTTTGGTGAAATAAAGATGTTTGAGATGATGAAAAGGGATAATCTAGTTAAAACTCAGGAACCAAGCTCTTAAGAATGTAATCTTAACATTCATGTTGGTTTAAAAAAAAAAAAAAAAAAAAAAAAAACATTTACTTTTTTATTCAACATTTCTAAAAATGTCAAGTAAACTTAATACACTTGAATGCACACATCTCAATATAAACAAACAAACAAATACATGTAATATTGTATAATAAGTCAAAAGCAATATTTAAAAAAAGGAAGAAAAAAAAAAAGATCAGAAATATTATGACGTTTTCCTGGGTTATAAATCAACTAATCTTTCCAAATTATTTGATATTTAACAAAACATCAAGACAGTGTTATTAAATATACTGAAATAGATTGTAAAATTTGTTTTATTATTTTCTGGTTTTATTTAGTATTTTTTGTAATTTTATCTTTTTTATATATGCCTAAATATTGTTTAATATATTATTATATATTTTAATTATTTATTTATTTTAGTTGTTTTAGCACTTCAGCTTCAAACTGAGAAAATGTTGCATTGGAAAATATCTAATAATAAATTGTTTCCGTTTATACAAACACACACACACACACACACACATATACAATCACAAGTGAGTGTATAATTTTATAATATATACAATATATATATATATATATATTTTTATATCATTCACATATATATACTATATATTTTTTTTTTTTTTTTTTTTCAGTTCACACACATACTGTGTAATATGTGTGTGTGTGTGTGTGTGTGTGTGTGTGTGTGTGTGTGTATGTGTGTGTGTGATTATTTAAAATAATCACACACAGCCTGAATTGAAGACGGACACAGTGTTTGTTTTATCCAGCTGTATTTACTCCTTTGCATTGCTGTATTATTATTATTTTATGATTTCTATCTCTGAAAATAAATAAAAAAAAAAAAAAAAAATAAAAATAAAAACTGTGGAGTCCAACCTGTGGAGTTAAAATAAAATAACAAATAAATAAATTACTTGTAAACTTAATCAGATGTAGCTAATCACCTTCTCAGTGACACACAAAGTGATTTGACTTTCAGCTGTGATCAGCTGTGCTCATTTTGATCAGCTCAGCATGAAAAGAGCTTTCCTGGAGCATTTCAGTGCTTGGTAGTGCAACTGAAGCAAACAATCAACTATGGGTGGCAAGACGATGTCAAAAGATCCAAAAAAAAAAGATACAAAAAACAAAAAAAAAAAAGTAATAAAATTAAAAAATCAAAAATCAAAGGCTTTATCAATGTCTAGAAGCACAGTGAAGTATATTATTAAGAAGTGGAAATGTACTTGGTACAACACAGACCCTCCCTGGATCAGGACGTCTCTCCAAACTGGATGAACGATTTAGGAGGAAACTGGTCAGAGAGGTGACCAAGAGGACTACAGCAACTCTGAAGCAGCTGCAGGAATTTATGACAAAGAATGGTCATTGTGTGCATGTGACAACAATATCACAAATTATCCCATATTATGTATGGGAGGGTTGCAAGAAAAAAGCCACTCCTCAAGAAAGGCCACATGCAGTCACGACTAAGCTTTGCCAAAACACACCTGGATGATTCAGAGGAAGATGACACTACAATTGAATTATTTGGCCTCAACACCAAACAATATGTCTGGCAGAAATCCAATACAGCTCACCATCCAAATAACAGATAAGTTTCTCTGCAGCAGGGACTTGAGCACTTGTCAGGATAGAAGGCAAAATAGTGTCAAATTCTTGAGGAAAATCTGCCCTCTGCCAGAAAGTTGTTAATGGGAATTATTTTCTATACCCACTGTACGTATGTGTGTGTGTGTGTGTGTGTGTGTGAGTGTGTATGTATATATATATATATATATATATATACATATATATAACACACACAGTCACATTACATTAATATGACTTGTATATATATATATATATATACACACACATATATGGCAGTTTTCTTGTCACATTACATTAATATGACTTGTATCTCAATGGTTTAGATAAGACAGACATATTTTAAAAATATTAATAATATTTTTATTCATTTAATTTGTTAATGGTTATACAATTTAGACATCGTTTTTTACTTTAAGTCAGACTAAAGATATCTTTCAAAGCACAGAATCTACACTCAGACGTTACCCAGCCATGTTCTAGTCAAAGCTAACGAGCTCACAGTATGGATAAAAAGCACTGGCCTGCAATTAAAGGCTAGCCACCACAGACTTCACAACTCCGGAAGTTTGCAGTCATTCCACTTGCTTTGTGGCATACACAATCCCATTAGCATTTTTGAATGGGGCCTTTTCATATGTTTCGATGCACAAAGTCTCAGCTCTTGAATGGTGAAATGCAAATGGGGTGCTTGCTGGTCTATTATGCGAGTATCCCAGCCTCTCTACCTGCCTAATGTCTATACAGGGGCCCATTGTGCCGGTCTGGAGGAGGTAACCTGCCTCCACCACACCTTTTATTATGAAAGCACCTGCAGCACGTAGTGATTACTGCTAGGTGAGATGGAAGAAACTGGTTTAAGTCCTGCTTGCTGTGTCAAGCTCTCAGATCCACGCCCCTCAATCGAATTCAGAAGCACCAAACAAAAGGAAAGTACTGGAAAATTATTATAGCACATGACAGGCTTCGTTTGCTTTTACAGCTTAGCAGCTTCGTCCTAATAGAAGCTTTGTGGAGAAGAGTTTGGTCATTGTTATTCACAACCCTCCCCTTCCCTAAACTGGATGGGATTAAGATAAATCATAATAAAGAGAATTCACAAGGATCTGACAGACATTTCATTGGTCCTACAGATTTAAAGAATAATCATCTCTTGGGGTTATTTAGCTTACAATCCACTTCTTTAACCTTTGCTGCACTTCACTGGATTCTCAGCGCTGTATAAAGCTACTCTTAAGGAATATTTAGTGGTTCATATATGGCATTATGTTTGAGTGTCTTCACATGACATTAAAGTGAATGTCAAATATTATTCATTAATCAAAGGCCATTTGAAGTGGAGTGGAAGGCTGTCGTGTCTCTATAACTCAAAAGAAAAAGCACAACACGGAGACCGTTTTAGAATTGAACCTCATTTTGTAGATTCGCCATATGATGTAAAAAAATAAAAATAAAATAAAAAATAGATAGTCTAGCATAATTCATATTGCATCAAAGCATTAAGAACCAAAATTAATGTGTGTGTGTGCGTGGGTGTGCGTGTGTGTGCGTGTGTGTGTGTGTGTGTGTGTGTGTGCGTGCGTGCGTGTGTGTATGTGTGTGTGTGTGTGTGTGTGTGTGTGTGTGTGTGTGTGTGTGATTGAACAAAATCTTCATGGTCCTATTTATTTATTATTATTTTTTATTATTATGAATATTTTATTTTTTATATTAAGATTTAAAAAAATATTTTTCTTGTTTTAGACATAATCATTTAATGTATATTTTTTTTGTTATTTGTAAATCTCAGATTGTTTATTTATTTATTTATTTATTTATTTAAAGTTAACAGCAAAACAATGAAGAAAGTAAGTATTACGTTTGCTTGTATATGGTTTTTATTGACTGTATATACAGAGTAAATCAAGGAAGAATGAAAGTATTTATTAAACGTTTGTTACTAGTTATCAGGTAATGTTTGTTTGGCACGGCGCAAATGTTGTTGAGCAATGGTTGCAACTTGCATATTTATTTATGTTTGTTCATTCACTGATTGAAAGTAGTGGCTAATTAATATCAAAGGCACAGTCACATACTTTTAAGTAATAATCACAGTAACTACATTATTTTTGCAGACACTTGAGTCCAATGGTAAATGTTTCTAAGAGACAGTCTTGGCAATTAAACATTTATTAGTTTTTTGAAGGTCCTCTTTACAGGGTTGCATTTTCTGTGTTGTTCTAGTTTATTAGTTTCTCTGTGTCTGTTTTTGCTGTTGGTTTGTTTAGTCTCTGTGTGGGACTGGAAACTCTTCAGTCCCGGTGACCAGCAGCAGGTGAGGGCCGCAAACCTCTTTGAAGTCCCGGCTCCTTATTGATCGTGTGCATATTCTAAAAATCAAAGAGGGCTTCAAAGGCATATCTAAACTCAAAAAGACCCCTGCGTGCCCAAAACAGGCCAAGCAGTGACAGCGTGAACAAGCAAAGCAGGTGGTACTTGAGGAGGTCCAACCCCCAAACAGTACCTCGGCACCACATACAGTCCCACTGCAACAGCCATGACTCTCTCATTACACTGCTAACGTGGCCATTTGTTACAAGAACAAATTCTCTCTGAGGAAGGTTTTATATTATCGTGGCCAGACTAGCTGCTAGCTATGGGCATGTATTGATGTGTTTCTGCTGGTCGGTGCATTGGTTAGCAAGTCAACTGCGTGTGATTGGAATGAAACCCTAGGTGTAGCTAACAAGGCTTGCATTACTAAAAGGCATTTTATTCATCATCTGTAGACTAATGCAGGTGATGTATACTGTGTGACAGTGCAAATGTGTCATAGTTTTCTATACATTTAATATAACTGTTTGTGGACACACACACACAAAAAAATATTTTCATGTGATAGAGACAAAAGTGACAAAGTATTTTTAAGTGAAGTCTGTTACTAATTATTAAAGCAGGCATTTGTTGGGCACAGTGTTATTTGTGTTGCATTGAGATACCATTAGAATTTTTGAATCGTAGAATCGTTTTGAATTTTAGATTTCCCATTAATTAAAGTTATATGTGTGTGTGTGTGTGTGTGTGTGTGTTAGTGTGTGTGATTTTTATTAGTTTGATCAATCTATCTATATAGTTTTATTTATTAATTTATTTTAATTTTAATTTCAGGTTTAGTTATTTTAAAACAGCAAGTAAAACTAAATTAATATAAGAAATGTTACCATGGCAGTTAGCTGAAAGAAAATATTTATTCATTCATTCATTTATTCATTAATTCATTCATTAATTCATTCATTCATTCATTCATTCATTCATTCATTTATTTTTGGTATATCATTTTATTTCAGTTAACATTTATTAAAAATCGTTTTATATATGTATTTTTAGTGAACTATAATAACCCTGGAGGGGTACAGTGCAAATGTTTCACAGCGTCTTCTGTTTTTAATCCATTTTAATCTGAAATAAATAAATAAATAAATAAATAAATAAATAATAATAAAATGAATTTCTATTGAGAACCTTTCTATTGCACAAAACTCTTCAGATTATTAAAATGTTCTTCACATTAAGGATGGAAATGAAGAGGTTCTTTGAGGAACCAAAAATAGTTATTCTATGGCAAAACTGCCAAAAAAAAAAAAAAAAAAAAAAAAAAAAACACCCGGAGCCTTTATTTTAAGACTGTATCCATAAATACAGACATTAATACATATACTTTTTTTTTTTTTTTTTTCCAGTTGTGAAGTATAGGCCTATATGATATTACCTATTTAATACCATGACATAAGATGTTGATTATTCGCCTCGCCCCTACTCAAGGTGGCAGGGGAGAGTGGATTCATCAGCAGGACACATAGGTCTGTGGCTCTGTCTCACGGCTGGATGAACCGCCTCGCATGAGTCTGACCCCGTTCTGACATGAATTACACTGGTTCCTGATTTAACTCATTCTCTGCAGTGTCCACGTTTCTGTCAGATTCTTTACCTCTTCTCACCCCAGCTAAACCTTTGTGAAGTGACTATTCTAAGCACTCATTTTAATAAGTTAAAGATTAGGATCTCTGTTTAGCTTATTCAAGGTTTTTTTTTTTTTTTTTTTTTTTTTTACATTTGGTGCATAGAAAGGCATTAATTTCTCAGACACAATGTAATCTCTGAATGATTTAAAACCTATTTTGCTTCGGATGAATGTTTATATGTGCAAATTTGTGTTTCTTTCCACTTAATCTTGTTCATAGGAAGAAGTTTTGTTGCAGTTTGCATTTTTTTTCAATCTGAAGCAAGAGGTTTGGAGATTTGGCCAGATGTTAACCACTTGAAAGAATGAACATGCTGATGTAAAAGGATTTCTCTCAAGCAGTTACGGTGCAGGAAGCTAAATGTAATTGTACGCCATATTTAAAGTCTCCTAAAACAACAGGGGCGTTGGTTTTGGACCGTTTATTTATTCTTCTTAATGTCCCATTTCCATGTCTTACACTCACATTGTTGTAGTTTGCTTTAAATCCACTGGATAGATTGTCTTATGTATGTAACTCCATAGTAAGTGTCATCTGCCCTTAAAACACACATAAGCAAACAAACTAATTCAAAGACACTGAATAAAGTATCTTCCACAAGACTTAGCACTGGATAAACGAGCAAGAACGTTAAAACTGCTAACTTCTTTAAAACTCCTAAATAACCTCCTTTAGGGAGAGAGGGAACACACAAGAATGGCCCAGCCGGCCTTTTCTTTAGATGCCACACAATGCAAACAATGAACTTACTGACCCCCAAAATCCTCTTTCGTAACATTTAAGGGTATTGCTTAGCCGTGTTTTATTGACTGTTTTAGTTGTATGTGGATTTTTCAGCTATTCAAATGGACACTTCTAAAAGAAAATGATAAATACTGTGTGCTCACATCTTGAAAAGTGAAGAACAGTGGAAAAGAGACAGAAGTTTTGCTTATAAAGAAAAAAACAGCCTATTTGTACCATATTATTTATTTATTTAGCATTGTATTTTTTTCCCCACAATTCTCATCTCTGTAAAAAAAAACTTAAGGTCCATGCTTAAAATTTATTTATACATCAACATTTTTGTAATTATTATATATATATATATATATATAATTTATTTATACATCAACATTTTTGTAATTATTTCTTAAAGGTAATTAAATATAATGAGAATTTAATAATAATAATGGGAACGAAAAAAAATCTGATTGCATTACGTTAATGGATTTTTTGAATGGAATTATTATTTAATATTTATATTATTATTAATTATATTATTTAATAAGGATTAAATTTATACTTTGCAATAAGGTTCCACATGGTAACATTAGTTAACACTAACACTGAAAAAAAAAAATAAATAATAATGTCTGAAGCATTTCTTAATCTTAGATCATTTCCACACTAATCCATTATTAAAATCATAAGTTGCATCTGTTAATATTATTTTATTGACCTGAGTTAATATGAACTAACAATGAATAGTTGTATTTTTATTCCCTTACATTAGCTATGATTAATAAACACTATAATAAATGCATTTATCATTGTCAGTTGATGTTAGTTAATGCATTAACATTAATGGAACGTTATTGTAAAATGATACCATCGTGTATTTTTCTCCATATATAGTATCCTGGTAACTATCTTTTTATGTGTTTTGTCTGTACACATTATTTGAAATATATTCGCTAACATATGTGTGCTTTACGTGCATAACCAACATGTGTGTTTCTGTGTTGAGCAACTGACCTCAAGCAGAAGTACTTTAAGATTCACCGTTTGAAGTCAGACATTAGAAGGATGCAGTCTGAGGTTTCATGTTTGCATTTCATGCTGTGAAACTTGTCGAAGAAGAGAGAACAAACCATAGGCGAAGAGAGAGCGCTTAGCAGGGGTTGGCCAATCACAGCACATCATCTGCTTTGGTGTTTGTGGTCCATGACATGTAATTATAACCTATATATTAGAAGGGCTTCAAAAGACCAAACAACATATATGTCTGTCGTGGCCTCTTGATAGAAACCTTCACAAATGTGGTATCTAAATTGGTCTATTCAAGAAAAATGCCTTAAATGAGCTGTGAATGTTAAATCTGCGTCCCGTAAAAAAAGTAGGTGTTTTTTTACAGACTTCAGTCACAATGCCTCGCAAAAGGACAATTGGCACATTTAGGAACTGTGTGAAAAAGTCCTGTGTCTGCAGAACTGTGGCAGACTGGAGAATATGAATAGGCTTTTTACAGGTCAGAGCTTCCATTCAACCCACTGACATTGTTATTATCTGACGGTCATGGATGTGGCTAATTAATATTCCCATCATACCCCATAGGGCAAATTAGTCAAAAATATGCTCCAGATAGTGTTTTCACAGTCTTGCTCTCAGATTTTCACCCTTATATTTTGACTCGTTGACTTACACGCTTGATTCCTAAACTAAATAAGCTATCTAGCTGTCCTCTAAAGCCCAATGTATGCTTCAGTTTTTAAGTACATGCACAGTCGAACACACAGCTTTTCTAAGTATACTCCATCTGATTGTGCGTGTGAACGCAGCCACTCGACACATGTGCACTAGAAAGATTTGTGCAGTGTCTGTGCCTTTTCTTTCCAAAATAAAATTAGCAATAAAATGTATTTGTACACGTTTAAAATAGAGTTGCATTTTACTTTTAATCCCCTCACACACACGATCGTCAAAGCATGTGTCTATTTTGTCTTTATTTAGCTTGTCTGTATTTTGTCCATGTTAGTTTGTTGTTCTTCTTGTTTTTCTTCTCAGTGTCCATTCCAACCAAGTGTGCAGCAAATGTCCTAAAAACAGGGTTGCCAGGTTTTCACAACAAAACTCGCCCGATCTCTGTGAACCCGTGAATCATACGCGTGATTCCCCAGTGGCGAACTATTGAACCACCGTCTTTGGTTTCTTTCTGATTAGTTTTTTTCTGATCAGTTTTATCAATTTGTTTAATGAGATATTTGTGTAATTAACAGGATGAGTAGTACTTAACAGCCTTTTACTGGCCTGTTTAGAAAAGCTCTCCTTAAAACAAACAAAACAAGCCCTGTAAATTAATGATAATTGTTAAAAAAAAAAAAAAAAAAACATACAGAAACTTCATATTTAATGGTATTTTTTTATTTTAAATTGCATTTAATATATCATATCATATCATATCAAGCATTTTCATTGGGTCTATTAACGTGTTTTGTCTTGTCTTGTCTTGTCTTGTCTTGTCTTGTCTTGTCTTGTCTTGTCTTGTCTTGTCTTGTCTTGTCTTGTCTTGTCTTGTCTTGTCTTGTCTTGTCTTGTTTTGTTTTGTTTTGTTGGCATGTTTTTTTTTGTTTTTTTGTTTTTTTTTTTGTATTTACACAGTTTTGAGTCGGTGTCTCAAGAGCTTTGAAACAGCATGTCCCTTTTTACACGTTTTTTTGGTGAGGTTAGATTAGCATAAATTAGCATTCCAGGGGTAAATATCACATTATTGGGGTCACTTCAACCCGTGGACATGAAAAACAACTGCGGCAACAGTTTTAGCCCAATTAATCAAGAACTCTCCATGTGAAACATGTTGAAAAAAAAAAAAAAACAACCACCATCTGGTTTTTCTCTCAATAAAAGTCAAAAAACACACCCCCTCAAAATATGACAAAAACCTAAAATTTCAAATTATGCTTAAAATAAATTAAAAACCCCTTAGCCGTCAAAGATCGCAGACGGCCCCAGATTATTATTGTTTGCGAAATCACTCTCTTACTTGGAGAAACTGTGCATCAGATGAAAGTTTAAAGATTCATATTGGACCACTGTTTCAAAACATTGTTTTGCAGTGACAGTTATTTATTAATTTATGTCAGGAGTGCAAAAATAATAAATCCGTTCCAAATTTTGAATAGAAATCACCACTCTTCATATTCAGTCTCAGCCAGTGGTTTAAACATAGACTCACTGAACAGCGTCAAAAAGGGTATAGACCCATATCTACGGAGATATATTGAAGGAAGTTTACTGACAGAATAATCATTTCTATTCATTTTCCACTGATTTACGCGATTTAAATAGCCTCTCCCAGCGCTGTATTGTGGTGCCGAGCTTCGTGCACGCGCTGTGTCTCACCACAGACTCTGATTCGTCCTTTTGTTTTCCCATTCACAATCGTTTTTTTACACTTAACTGGTGAGGATTCTGTACCCACGACATTGGTAGCATTTTCTTTGAGATTTGGGGCATTTTTATAGAACGCGATGGCTAATATTGCCAATGTACATCTGAAATCCTTGTGCAGGGGTAAATATCAACAGTAAACGGACAAAAGTACTTGGGGCTCGCTTCAACACTCGTCGGGGTTTTTACATGAAAAACAAGTGTACTAATATAATTTCATAAAATCGTCGCTCTAATGCGCTAAACAGTTTTAGCTTCTTCATAATGCATTTTTTCATAAATTTAACGTAAGGTCGTAAGAAAAACTGTTTTGTTGTATTTTTATAGTAAGGCTTTTAATAAAAGTGGGGCAAATGAATACTGGAACTGAAGATTTGTGTCTTTGTATGACCTTAAAATACCACAACAAAGTTGGCGGAAAAAACCAAAAGAATAATGATCAAAACGGATATCGCCCTGGCGGAGGTGTTGAAAGGATCGTGGTGAATCATGAATGGAGGATGGTTTCAGAGCAAATAAAAACATGCAAAGTAAATAGAGGTGAGTTTACAGAAGATAAGGGGGTCATAAATCAATCCGATTAGCCTCTATAAAAAACCACGACATGTGAAAAATATTCATAAAATTCACAGGATTATATTATGACAAATGAGCATTGGTTAGACTTGTGGCTTTAGCTAAACTATTTTCTAAATATCCTACATCAACAATTTTTAAATACATTTAAAAAATCTGTTTTTCTTTCTAAAATAATTATCATAACAGTCTGAGTAATTCCCTGAAAGTAAACTCGAAGTGTCAGCTTTGTGAACATATGTTGATTATGTATCTAAACAGAAACAAATCAATGAGCAGAATGCTAATGTATGTTCATTTGTTAGTTTTTCTAATAATATTTCTTCAATTAAAAAAAATTACCACCAAATAACGTATCCATCAAAATACTAATTTACTAAAATTTCGAATGTTTGTCCAATTGTTATTATTCTAATAAGTTTGCTTTAATTAGTTATTTGATGATATCATGGACCATGATTGTAAGCTTGCAATTGGGTCTGCGACGTGGGAGTTTTGGCGGGACTTTGATACTGCGACTCACGATCACAACTGCGCAGGCTACAAATGAATCACCACTGAGCCGATTTGGGCTGAATCAGATTTTAGCATTTTTAGAACGTATATGACTAAGTCATAGGATTTAGGACTATGGTGTCTGAGGATGAGGATCATGATGGAGACATGCCCATCTCAGAGGTTGAGGGTTTTTTTTTTCCTATGTCTATGGATGCTTCTGAAAGCTGAAAAAATCTCATTTCAGAGGATGCATTCCAAGGTAGGAAGGCATCAAGGCACGTCCGAATCCAATGTTCACTTTCTGTCTGCTTCACTGCTTCACTTAAGGTCTCCTGGGATGCCTTCATCTGATCACTTTTTAAAGGCAGCCAGAGATTGTCTTATTATTGGGAGATGCGAGGGTCTGTAGTACTTACCATTGGAATAAGCCAAACGGCTAACTTGGATCATGTGAGGCAGCATAGACATATCCTTCGCTGTCTTTGAAATCCCACAATACTGTGTGTTCCATACAGTGGCAGTTGAGCTAAAAAAAAATAAACATCTGAATGTGCGGTTGGTGGCCAATTTGTGAGTAAATGTACATTTCTGAACAACTATTCCCACTTTTGATGTAATTTCTAGTGAGAAATTAATGTGAAACAATGGCCAGGGGCAGTATTGCCACCTTGTTGTCAAACTATTGAGTGCAAAAATAAATAAATAAACCAAAGCACATGTGCAACCTGCGTGTTTGACGGGGAAGGAAGAACTCTATTCTAGTTGGGGAGTATTTGTTTTAGACTATTTGCAAAGAATACTTTAAAAATGCACACATGCACTTTTATTTGTAGGTTATGCATAGTATTTCAAAAACCCAAAGCGTTGCTTTGTCTCCTCACATTCAGTTGGAATAACGTGAATGAAAAAAAAAAAAAAAAATACTGTATGTTTAATTCTAAATGGCCATATTTGAGAAAAAGTTGAGTAGTTTCAATCACTATACTGATGGTAATTTACATTTGTATCATAAACAGTTGTCAAATATTAAATCTTTTGCTATTTCATCTTACCTTGTTCACTTTCAAGGTTAAAACTGATGTTTTGCGCAGGAATTCTGCTTATGTGAACAGTAAACCCCGCCTACTTTGATTTGATTGGCCATCTAAATCATTTTGACACTGACAAGCATTGTTAGAACACTTAAAAATGTAACTTTTTTAAATAATAATAAAAATACAAAGAGCATAGATAGTTGGTAAAATAATATGTTTTTATTAGATAATAGTTGTTTTAAATTAATCTATTGGTATTAAATAAATTGCGTTTTGAACCAAAATTATTTTTATCCATCTGCCATCTTTGATTTTAATTGTTGCTATGCATCCTGGTATTGTGTTTTTCGCTAAGAACACATGCTATACTACTTTAGAAACAGGAAAAATTAGGTATCTTATAAGGCAGCCGATACCTTCCTATTGGAACAGCCTCTGCATCAAAAGTGCTGCCTCTGTAGGAAGCTCAGTGGGTTTTAGAACAATAAAAATAAAAATTGTTAACGTATAACCAGTTTCAGGTTCTTTGCAGTCAAAAGGCCATTTCCAAGCTAATCAAATCTGTAAAGCTTTTGTAAAGCTTTTATTTCCCTCATGTCAGGTAATGCAGCACCATCTTATTGTTTTACGACCAATATCTTATTATCATCATTACTTAAAATATACTGCATACTTCTCAGTATTTTTAGTGTTATATGAACTAAATCAATTTACGCACCCACAAGGAGCACTCCACCTGAAATCTATTTTATCATTTGTGCCTTTCTGATAAAAACACCTCAGACTGAGTCCAAGTTATTGCTGACTACAATGCTAATGTCGCCATAACAATAAAAATCTATCATTTGAATTTGTCAGTATAAAGTCTCAGCCCCGAGGCGGTGGCTTATTGTTTTATTCTATTAGCCTCTTATTACCAGCACTCCTAGAGACCTCCCCTCTCACGCAGCCCGACTGAACATTTATCAGGTCGTGTACAAACGTCTGGAACATATGACGGCTGCTCTCTCCATGTCTGCTCCAGGGCAAACGGAAACCGTAGGCTGTGTTAACCAACTAATGGCTCTCTGTGCATTTGTTATCAGATTGCACCTGGTATAGCTGATGCTATGCGGGGCTATCGATATATTTTCATAGGCCTAATGATTTTTATGACGAAATGTGATTATCCTTTTTTAATGCATTTTTTGCCTTTCCTATAAAATATGTTTCGGCCATTTATAAGTGAAGGTAAGCATCACTACTTTCCAGACAGCAAGCAGTTTCACCCCAGATCTGGCCCACATCTGGCCCGCATGGATTTCACGCGGGCCAGATGTGGGCCGGATCTGGGCTCTCTGCTCAGTAGTGCTGCTTTCTTAATTCAGGCTTTTAAATGCAGTTACTTTAAGTGATAAGACATTTTTGCCATCAGATAATAAATATCCAGATAAATTTCACTTACATTACACTGAAGGACTTTGAAGGAGGTTCGTAGACTCTATTATCCAGAATTTTATAGAGACTTTGGCCAGAAAGCAAGCAAGTAGAAGGTCCACCCAACCAACTAGGGATACACTAGACAACACCAAGAGCAGATGATAAATAATGTGATTTAAAAGGTGACTAAAAAAAGCTCCGGTTATATATATATATATATATATATATATATATATATATATATAATATAATGTTAATAATAATAATAATTAGTAGTAGTAGTTGTTTAGAGGCTACAATATTTTTAACATTGTTTTTAACTTGAGTGTTGTTATCTGCAAATTTTGGGCTCAGAAAAAAAATATATATATAAAAGGTGGGAGGAGAGTATGGGGCAATGGAAAATTTCTCCTCTAAAATATAATGAGCATCTGAAACCATTTGGGAAAAATCTGATATTTGACTATGTTGTTTAGGTAGAAATGTTGTTTTGTAACAATGTCTTTGGACCGTGAAACCTACAATTTAAGCGCCTTTAAAATTTGAATAATACGAATGTTGACAACAACAAAAATATATAATTAATCTGAACAAAAATAGCAGATGGGCTGAATGAAAATGAGGCATTCATTGCATTTTAATCACAACACAAACAAAGATGCATCACACATATAGCATGAACAGTTTTTTTTTTATTTTTACTTAAATTTGATTGTATAATTTGAACATTTAAAGCTAAAGCATATATGCTCTCACTTTAGATTTGTGAAATTATGCTACATAAAATCTGCATGAAGCTAAAAAGGGCTGCTAATTCACTCTCTGACAGTATTGGTGCTTATGGAACAGCAGTAATATACTGTAGCATTTCATTGGTTACCGCTACACACAAAGCAGTGCTGCACTCATAAGAAATTATCTTTGAAAACTGGCTATTGTTTTCACAACACTACTTTGTTAGGATTAATAAACTGGCAATTGACATTGTTTAATACACTTGCCAACACTTGGTAAATGTTAATTTTAGGCCCTGCTGCAAAAGATGCAACACACATGGGCAACAGTCAAACATGTATATTGCATGTAGCGCGGTGAAAAAAAAAAAAAAAAAAAAACACCTTCAGTGTGACCGGCGTCTTTAAGTGCAACTACAAGGTTACTAATTGCTGTTGTAACTTGGTGACATATTTGACACTTTCTTCGAGGCTCTAAATTTGTGGCTAACCAAATTACTAGACCTCTGGCCTGGCACTCGGTTCCCTTACGTTCAGTGTACAACCAGCAGCCTTTGGCTATATACACCACCATCTACGGAGTAATTACCAGACTATTTAAAATAATGCCACAGCAATCAGACGGTGATAACATGCAATTAAGATGTGCTCCCAGATTAGAGAACTAGCGAGCGTACATAACCAATCTAGCAGCGACGGCCGCCAAGATAAAGTGGCCATCTTGCGAAATGTCAGACTGTAGTGATTTAATCAGATTCTATTCAATTAATATGCATGTCCCCTTGTCCTGTGTTCGCTTGTGTTATTGACAGTGATATATTGAGCTCATCTTAGCGGAATTTATCCCAGAGACACTCATTTTTCTGAAGGTTGCTTTTCCTGTCTCTCTTCCTGTCTCGTTCTTCCTCTGCCTGCGAGCTGTGCGTGATCCTACTCAACACCCCCATCTACCCCCCACTTACCCCACGCTCAACCATCTCTCACTCCCCACCCCAAATCATTCCTAGGATTAGGGCTTCATGTCAGAGCGGAGAGGGGACAATCTCACGAAAGGGCACTGATATAAATAGAGTGTTGAAATATAATTGTTTGTAACGTCATTTCACCCCCATGTTAAGTCCCTGGGCGTCCTGTTGGAGGAAGGCAGACAGCCGTGGATGACAGCAGCCCTGGGACTAGCCGTCCTGGGCCCATAGAGACATTTCATCCTACTTGTCTGGAAGCTTTCAGCAGCTTACCGCCACACAATTCCAATCAAATCCCGCTCTGGAGGAAAGTGCAGAAATAGTGTACCGCCAAACATTATGCGCCACTTCACGACGTTGCAAAACACTCGAGTGGATGTTGAGCCCTTACATGCACCCGTTTGGAGTTATGTGAATTAATTTTGCTGATGAATTTCAGTTTCCACTGCTGGGAAAGTGTGTATTTGTGTGAGTGTGCTGTCACATACAGCAGGCTGCTCAGTCACATCTGAGTGGGCTGTACCATCCAGCCTTGGGGGCTAAAGTACTCACCGTTCTTAGATTGAAACATCCCGTGTCATTTCCTGCTTCGCTGACTCCGCCAGTCAGAGTAAAAGAGAGGGCTGAAATATGAATTGTGCTTGCCCTCCTTCAGAGCTGATTATCGGGCCGGGCCTTTCAGACGCCTCCCTGTTTCACGGTGGTCCCAGGAACAAGCCTCCAAAGAACCCAAA
Organism: Cyprinus carpio; assembly: GCF_018340385.1. Taxonomy (NCBI): domain Eukaryota; kingdom Metazoa; phylum Chordata; class Actinopteri; order Cypriniformes; family Cyprinidae; genus Cyprinus; species Cyprinus carpio. Next base: position 5,209,196 of record NC_056595.1, on the reverse strand, counting down.
TGAGACGGCAATGGGATCAGCCACGTGTTGTACTTGTGTAGTCAAGCTATTGTTCCATTCGAGCTCAAAAGGAAATGGTTGACTGAGTCCTTTTTAACATATTTCTCCCTGGATGTGTGTGGTTTTGTTGAGGTGGCTGTGTGTTTGCATGTGTGTGTTCCTCATGTCAGCAGCGATCAGACCAGGAGATATCCTAAGATGAGGTTTCTACTAGGGACTCTTCTCTAATGGAGCTATCCGTCAGCTATCCGAGTTGTGTTCTGGCCCTTGCACCGTAGGGTCTTTTCTTTAATGCTAAAGCACAGGGTCTAAGCACTGCTAGTGGGGGCCATTTGTCAAAATGTGTCTGGGGGAAACTTGTTGGCATTTTCGCTGAGCTTGAAATGCATCCAGGTTTTTTTTGTGCTATGGGTTGTGGGATATCTGTTTCCATGTGTCATGATTAAATTAAATGCTGTCGGTACTGAACTATGATTTGTGCTTGTTTATGTTATCAAGTTTATAATCTATAATTTGTTAAAGGCATATCAAGATTGAGAGATATTACCTAAATTTACTCCATTATCTAGTCAAGTTATAGGTATATAAATGGCAAACTAAATAATGTAGTGCTTTAGAATTAGTCATGATAAATAATTATTGGAAATTTGCACATATTATGGAGGCCTCAGGCCTGAGGTGGTAAAATTATAAAGATAATCATTTTGCATTTAACATGAAATTAATTAATATTAAGTTATCAAATATTATAAATATATAATACATGCAATATGTAAAATAAATAAAAATATGATCATTGTCATCATTATTAATAATATATTTTTAATATGCATATGCATGATTTATGGGTGGATCTTATTTCAAATCTAAAATAAAATGTCTTTATAATTTCAAAACTGTAGTGCTTAGCCTCTTAAAATGACTCTTGTCATATTAAAATGACTCTTGTCACTTTTATTTTCAGTCTCTCTCAACCAACAACAACTCTTTTATAAATCTTGTTCTTCATTCATGATCCTTTCATTTGCAAACCCTTTTTTTCACTCTAAAACATGTTAGATTACATACATTGGATGTGAGCTGTGGTTCACAATGGTTTTAAATCTAATGATCTTGAAGTATTTTTGGCTCTTGTGCAGGACATCATTTCAACAAACTGTACAAAATGTTTGAATGATAACTACCGCATAACATGCTTTCTCGTGACGGATGTACTCATTTCAAATCATTTACCATCTCCGGTGTCTATAATCTTCTTTCTCGCCATATCCATATTCTTCTATTTGTGCATGTCTTTGTTCATGGCGTGAAGGGGTTGAGGTGACTCACGCTACAGTGACTGACTGCTGTTATAATAATGCAGCATGAATGTCATCTCTAGAGAGCGAATCAACAGTGGACCTGGTTCTCTGAGCCATGACACAAGCTCTGCATATTACTGACCACAGCTAAGGAGCCACTGGTCAGGGCTTTACAGTCTATTATTACACCACATCATAGAGTCCACCTGCTGATCCTACTACTCCAAAGCCGTTGGGTTTGAAAGACTGTTGAAAATTGGTTTTCAGTGCAATGTAAAGGTTGTATATTATCATCCGCTGCAATATGTGGTGCACGCTGCGCTCAAGATAATCTTTTCCACTGGTCACAACAATGTAGAATCTAGAATTAGATAGAATCTTCATCTAAGGCACATTTATTGTGGAATATTTAAATAGTGTACACTATTACATATATTTCTGGTTTGTTTTTACGAACCAGGACGCGAATTGGTATTATTGTCTGTGGTAATTGACAGTAAGCCACAGATGCTGTAGATAGAGCCTAACTTGTATTGAACTCGGAATATGAGCTGTGGTATCATTGCTCAGAAAGTGTTTAGAAAGTGCTTTGAGCTTGCATGACATATGGCGTAATATATTTAAAGTCAGAAGCTGTACAGACACTTGGAAATTCTAAGCGTTCTAGAAACATCTGGGGTGTGAAGATACAGATCTACACTGTTAGATTTGTTAACCACAATAAAACAGCATTGACGGGTTATCCGTTCTCAACACTGCCTCCAAGGACTCTCACTTGTTTTTGGTATCTCACTATGACTGAATTTGATATATATGGTTGGGTCTCGGGAACTTTGAGTGGAGATAAAAGATGTTCTATGCTGGAAAACAGACATAATTATAAGCTACCATATATACATACATTACACACACACACACACACACACACACACACACACACACACACAAAACATTTTGTAGGAGGCTCATTCCTACTCTACAATATATTAAAGGACAAGGTTAAACATTTGCACTCAGTACCATAATTTAGTGAATGTAGATGTGAATAAAATAATAATAATAATAATAATAATAATAATAATAATAATAATAATAATTCTGATAATTTTGACATTAGCTTTTTTTTTTTACCCTACATTCCATGTTTGATAAATTTACAGTATTCACTTTATTTCTGAAGTAAACTTCATGTTAACCCCCATTGTAAACTAATGGTTAGTTCCGAAGCAATGGCTAACATTGGCTTGGTTTTTCCATCCTGTTTATTTTATTTCCATCGAGTTACGGTCACATTCTAAATGCACTGCATGACAGGAATGACCTAGATATGTTTTTATGAAATCGGATGTTACTTTGTGTATTTATAATTTTCACTGCAGCTGTTTCCAATGCACAGTGTTTTTGATGAGTGATAAAAAGATAAAGAGATGGCACAGATAAAATGCGTTGTATGGATCTATTTTATGTTGTGAAGCCAGAACCTGCTCGCATTAGTATTATAGTCCTCAAAGATTTCCTCATTCTGTCCCATGTGATCATTCTAGTTTGAGGAGTCCCTGATCAAAGCACCTTCTCTCAGATCTTCTTTATTAGATTTTACACTCGCTCCATAGGGGAGCAGGAAACAATTCTAAACACCGCACTTTGAGTGAACAGATATTTATTTTCCCACAGATCGATCAAACCAAGCACAAGTGCAGCAGGCAAAGCCATTGCTAATTTAAATCAATAAGGCGTGTTACAGACTGAAATTTTTGTTGATGTGTTTGTGTAAGTGTACAATGTAAATTTAATTTTTGTGAATATTCTGAGGTTTGGCACATTTGTGATGTGAATCAGTACCTCAAATCAACATGTTAATCCAAATATTGTATGTCATAAAAACAAATATAGTTTGAAATATCCTCTTGCGCTGAGGAAGGGGAGGGCAGATCTGTCCTTTAATTGGCAGGGCAGAAGTTTGCTGTGGTAAGAGTTCTGCTTGAATGAGATCTGGGCTTGGCGCCAAACGAAGGAAAAAATCTTCTTCGTCTATTTCTTTCTCATTCTCTCCCCCAATGACAGCCGAGCTGTTCTCTCGTCATTAGACCAGGCATGCTGAAGATTCCGAATTTGATTTTAATAACGTAGATGTCTTCATTACGACAGCCTTGGTGCCTTGCAGTCGGGTGATAATGTACTTCCTCAGCATTGTGAGATTGTCATGAAAATCCCTCCCTTCTGTTCTATTCACCACTCAAGAGCAATCAGGTGTTTGTGGCACATTTCACACAAAACCAACTGCTTCCTTCCAGTAGTGTCGGCTCTGGATCGAAGGCCCTTTCTTTTCCATCAGATTAGGCAAGAAACAACCTCTTTGTCATGTGATTGCCTCTTTGAGGGTTTATTGTGCCAATTGTAAATCATCAGAGTTGTTTCTGGAAGCATATGCAAGGCCCCACATTCAGAATTTTAAACAACTGGAGTTAGTGTAAAGATCTGGGACATTAATCTCACTAAAACTGTAGCAGAGGGTATTAGAATGTTCTCGTTTTTCTCTGAGGTCAAAAGAATTTGATTGAGGGCCGGGAGACCCTGCAGGGTCCTGCAGCCCATGGCTGCTATCCCACCCCCCCCACCCTTGCCCTCAGGCCTGGCCTGGTCTGCATGAATGCCAGAGGTTAGGCTGCCATTTTCCTCCCTGTTGCTGTGTCGCCATGACAACGGATATAGAAATCACAGAAGAGACTTGGGCAGGAAGGAAAACAGACCTAGTGACACACGCTGGCACAGATGCATGCGATTCTAGTGTGGGCTTTGGGAAAGATGAATTGGATGGGTAAATAAGAAGATAAAGCAGTGCTCAAACTGTTTTAGTGACGTTGGTGAGTAAACAATGTACTCTGCGTCAGTGTGTTTCATGCTCTATGCTTTTTGAACAAAGGTTCAAAGAAGACTGTATTTGATCATCTCAGTCTGCACAGTAGTTTAGTCTGTAGCTATACTTGTAGAGCGTGCAACTTGTACTGCCAAAGTCATAGGTTAGATTTCATGGAACACACTTGCTGACAAAATGTATATCTTGAGTGCAAATGTAAGTGCTTTGGATTAAAGCTTCTGCTAATGGTTGCAACCAAAACTTGTCATACCAGGCGCCAACCATATCAAGACCTTCTTAGTATTCCAAAGACTTTGTGTTGTGAGAGCCATACAAATGCTATGGCTACAGGCGTCCGTTTGTTAGTCTCAAACATGTCAGGAGAGTCTGGAAAAGTTGCACAAAGCATGGGAGGCCTCTACTGGCCAACAAAGTCCTCACACATATGACACAGCCAGGGGAATATGAATATCTTAGGAATCATTACAAGATCACCAGCAACAGCCGGTGGATTTTATGTGAATCTCTACGAGATGGATAATGGTACAGTGGATACCATATAATAGAAAGGACATGTGCAAATCAAGTCTATGTCTTGTCAACACCAATGCTGTTTGGTCCTGTAAAAATTCCTTGCACAAGCCTGAGTATTTATTAGAATTAGACGTCAAGAACTGGGAGTGCTTTTTTACCCCTTGCCATTCCTTTTTTAAATGTAATTCTTCCCTGAGACTAAAAGGGATGTTCCCCAAACAGTCAACTTCAACAACACTTTTTCGGAATAGTTCAATAAGCCTGTCAAAGACTTCACACACTTCATTGAACAATAAAAATCGATACCATTAAACACTTCTCAAACGAAAGCGCCTCTCATGGGACCCCGTGAACTCCTATGTTTTTTTTTTTTTTATATAAATATATATTTTACAGTTCTGTCAATAACACATTCTGGAGATCTTAAATACTTCATTACGTTTCAAAGCTCAAAATTCTCTTATGTTTTCCCTGCCCAAACCCTTCCACAAAACCTGCTCCTTTTGTTCCTTAGCCCCTTTATCCCACATCGTACACTTTAAAACCCAGAGATGTTAAATGGGACGCACCATTGTAAGGTGTATCATACATCATATTGAGTATTCTCTCCATAACATTAACATAATCTACTCTTCATGGAACAGGGCAAGGGGTGAGCAGCCAATCAGGCGCTTTCTCAGTCGCTAACCATTTGCCTTAGTCTTTGTTTCCTGTGAGCATTCCAATTCATTCACAGATGTATAAGCAATTTTTAACCTTTGTTAGGCAGAGGTTGAAGTGCTTGACACAATCTTGTGGAAACAGACTCCACCGTCGGCCAGATGACAGGTCATATTAAGTCCTCCAGCTGAACTCAGGCACAAGCGAGCTTACCTCAAGTATTACCACAAACAAGAGAGACTCCACAGTTTTGTCAGGCAGTCTTATTGAGTCACCATTCTTGGTCTGAAGGCGAATGTGATTTACTTGGAATAAAACTGCATTTAGTTCCACATACTGACTACAATACATTTACTGAGATAATTACTACATACTGTAGTACCAACCTTTGCAAGACATTCCCTAGTAAGACTACTCCTAATATAGAAATCACACTGTCGTATTTTTAGGTCCAATGTACCAGATGAAAGAATGCTCATTATAGTTGTAGTAGTAATCACCATGTGTAGCAGAAGTGTGACTTTCCTTTTCAGACCAATGTCTAATGAATTTCTAGTTTTGCTAATGCTAATGCTGTGGTTTGGTTTTAAGTTATTTGTCGTAAAGTATCCCAAAATAGAATTTAGTTTAGATGTTTAATATTACTCTAAAATTTCTTTGAGCATGTCTGCATATCATATTCACATGTCCTGTCTACTGTCCTTTGTGACTAAAAGATGCCTGACACATAACCCTAAAATCGAATTTATGAAGCACAGCTGGTATGTTCCCTTTTTGGATTAGTGCTCAAAGAATCTTTTGCGGTTGGATATAAATGGTCCAAAATGTATGGAAAAACCTTAAGACCTCTGAAATGGTTGTATGAAGATTAGGCTAAGCATAAAATACTACTACATGTAGGTGACCTTGATGCTATCTGTAAAAAGAAGGGATCCTTGCTGGGTAGCTTTTACCAGTGACTTTTCGGCTTTTCTTTCGGGGCCAAAAATCAGATCTCCATAGCATCTCCTACAAACATAAAGTATACACTCACAAACAGGTGCAATGTTACCTTACAGAGAGTAAGACTAGTTTATGGTTGACTAGTGCCTAAGATTACAGAAGCACCATCAACCTAAGGATTCCAAAGCCTTTGGAGCTGAGGTAATTTGCCCTTTCCTACCCACCTTCTCGCTCTCTCCTGCTCTTTCCTTGTTTTTCTCTCTTTCCATCTATTTCCAAATGCTATTCTCTATTAATCAGAACTCACAGTTCAAACTGGTCTTCAACTTCCTCCCCAATCCACATTAAGCCTGTCATTTCTGGCTATTATTTACTTTAATGGGCTTTGGCTGATCCCTGGCGCAATGGCGGAGGGAGAGAATAATACAGCTGAGGGTAGCGGGTCCTTAGACGGTGCGGCCACGACTTTGGCCTGCAGATTAGCCATGGCAGATGGGCTTTCCAGGGGCTTCCTGTGAGCAGGAGTGTTGATTGAGAGGGTATAATGAGAGAGGTGGTGTCCTCACAATGGAGCCAGCCACCTCACTACACCTCTTGCGTCTAAACAACCCCCCATTCCCGCTCTCTCTCTCTCTCTCTCTCTCTCTCTCTCTCTCTCTCTCTCTCAAGACTCTGGCCCCCCTCCCTCAGGTTCCTTTCTTTTTTCTCTCATTCTCTCCCTTTTCCTCTCTCTCTATTCCTCCGATCTGTCTTCCATGGAGGAAGTCAGAACGCAGGAAAGAGCACAAAAGCGACTAAATTAGCAGGAGTCTTAATCCAGCATTAATTGGTCCTCTCGCAGACTGGGTGTGCACTTTTTGTAAAGTTTTTTGATAAATCTTAAATATCATACAAGAATACCCTCTGCTTCTATTGTTTACTTAAAAAGCCAATGTTTTTTTTTTTTTTTTTTTTTTTTTTTTTTTTTTGCTCAGAAGTTGATAATTTGGGGGTTTCTTCTTGAGTCTGATGAATGGAATCTTTTTCATTGTTGGTAGTGTTAGCTAAGGTGCATATTTACTTGAATTTAAGTGAGTTTTCGCTAAATAATCTGCCAATGGGGTAAGCAAAATAATCTTATTTCAAACAGGTACATTGTAGTGTCTGATGAAATTTTGCATTCTTAAAGTTTAGTGTTACCACCCCTTCAGTGTGAAAGCATTAACAAACCTGTGACCTAAACTTCAGTGCATAACTCCTCTTGCACCACTTGTGCTACAGACATGAATGATACCTCAAACTGTGCTGCTTGTTAAGGAAGGTGTGCTATAACTGATCGATTAAATAATTTTTATAGTGGACAATTAAATAGAAATCCATATGAAAAATTGAAAAAACAGAAAACTCTAGCAACCACAAATAAATGCAACTCATGTTTTCATTAATAATAATAATAATAATAAAATGCACATTGTTCTTAAAAACGTCTCAAATAAACATGTTCTTAATGTATACTCAAATCTGAGGACAACAGTTAACAAGTTGGACTAGAAGGAAAAACCTGTCTTGTTTTGGGTCATCCGATATCTCACCTGTCATTTGAAGGACTTTCATGTTTTTTGTGTAAGCGAGACAGGCCTCTGAATTCTTGAAGGCCATGGAAGTGTCCAGGTCAAGTTTGTGTACAAGAGTTGATTTTTTATTATCATGCGATGGGTTCCCTCTCTCTCTTTTCTCCACAGTCTGTTTCCACACAAGAGACGCCATACAATCCAGTGGCACCAATTATCCCCCTCCTCTCAGCGCTTTTAGCAACGTTTTCAAAACTCTTTTCACTTGGCTCTTGTCAAGCAATGAAAGAAAAACTAACCACCATGTCAAGAGAACTCAGCTGCCTAGCAACTGGGCCACAGTTTAATTCTGATTTGTTTCAGGTCTTGAGTAATGGAATTGACAATGTTAAGCCAGTCACTAATGTTGTTTGTCACCTCTGAAATGCAAACAAAACTTTATTGTTTTCCATGGTACTGGGCATGATTGATGTTTGGAGTCACAATGGCATCATTCATTTTGCCCCTGTGTTTTTGCGAGAATTGATGTCATATCTTTTCATGGCATATTAAATGTTTTGGAGGAGCATGAAACTGCTTCACTTTTCATCTTCTGGAGGCTCTGACGCATTCTTATAACTAGCAAAGTTTAATGATTCCATTCAAGTTGTGTCCATTTCACCCAGAAGTAATTTAATAAGAACTGGGGCCCTCTGAGAGCCTCCGAGACATGGAGTAATCCGAAAAGAAAGGATAAAAGGAACTTCAGAGAATAAAGCCTTTAAGATGAAAGTTTTCGCTTCTTTCTTTTCATGACACCCCTTCTTTGTTTGTCGGGCAACTTTTTGTAGGTTTTTGTTTTCGACACACTTTGTGTATAAATATTTTGATCAAATAAGAGATGCGATCAAAGGGAAATATTTAACTTTTCATATGACAAAAACTATCTATCTATCTATCTATCTATCTATCTATCTATCTATCTATCTATCTATCTATCTATCTATCTATCTGCAGTATGTATATAAGTTGGTGTTAGGAAAATTATTTTCAAATTAAATTATTATTATTATTATTATACTATATATTTCATTTATTTATTTATTTCTTTATTTAGAGATATGTTTCTGGTTCCAAGCACTAAAAATAGATCAAGTTTGGTGTTTTACAAAAAGGCCAGCACACTTGCCATCTGTGAGACCAAACTGGGCAATTTCCAGACTTGTTATATTTTATTTTATTATGCATTTGTGTTCCTATTTATTTATTTATTCATGTATGTATGTATATATGTATTTATTTATTTATTTATTGGATATATTATCTTGATTTGAGGATTAAATAAAGATACATTGATAGAGAGCCGAGTATCCAGACAGTTGATTGCTGGATATCTGAATGGCAGATGTATGATATGGAAACTGGCAATTTCTTCTGCTTCATAGAACATTTTTCAAAGGCCCAAATGGCACAATAAGAGAGCCATCCATCACAAAGAAGGGAAAATTAGCAGAAATAAATAGGACTCTCTTTCTCATCCCCTCGCTGTCTCGCTGTAACTGGGTGAGGGACATCAGAACGACAGGGTGGACGAGCAAGAATAGACAACAATAAACACGGTCACATCAAAGTCCCAGACGGTGGTATTGGAGCAGGCCTCAGTGGGCAATGGGGGGAAAAATAAATGCTGGAGCTCTATATCAAGCCACAAAACACCCCCTCCACCCGATTCTTCCCTACATCCAGGTGAGTCCAAAGGCGGAAGCTCAGATTTATGTATGTGGATTTTACTTCCCAATGTTCAAGCTGGTGTGTCGTCACCTACAAGATTTTAACACATAATCCACTGGGCAAATAATTTTCTGCCACCCTTGGTTAGTGCAGGCCAGGGTGATAAACTAACACCTCCTCTTATCTGAGCTGGACACAGCAGATGCCTGTGTTAGTATCATTGTTTTTTTATTATTAATTGTCAGCGCCCACATATCCTTTGTTCGTTTTTGCACGCTGGAGTCTTCAAGAGAGTTTAGGTTTGCCATAGCAGCCCTTTGAAGGCTTGTGTGTGATACGCTATTGTTATATTTCTTGGGTGAAATAGAGCTTTTAAATGTATCACACATATCAAAGATTATTTTAATTGCTCGTTTTGTGGTTTTGGATTCTTTTTGGTTGCCTTCAGTATCTTGTATGCAGGAAACATATTCTCTGCTACCTGACAAGCACAACATTTACATTTATGCCAAAAGATTACAAAGCTCTTTGTATGAACAATTCTTATGGCATGGATGTGTTCGTAAACTACAAGAGTGCATTATTACACAACACTGAGGTAAGTAAAGTAAAGTAAAGTAAAGTAAAGTAAAGTAAAGTAAAATTTAAAAAATAAAAAAAAATAAAAATAAATAAAATAAAATCCCTTATTTGAAGAAAATGGCATTTAGCAAAAAATATTACATGTTTTTGAAGCTCAAAAGATGAAGATCAAAAATCTTTCAATTTGGCAAAGTTGGTTGTTTTTGTAGTCTACATTTTGTAAAAGGGCATTTAATCACAGACAACATCAAAACAAATAAAGGCATTATGTTGTAAACACAAAGTCTGGGCATTTTCTAAAGTGCTGCCCTCTCATAGTATCCTTACAGCACTGTTACCATCTGTCCTTTATGAGAGCATTACTTCCTGTTTTCCATTTCCATACAGTAGTGTGTACTACCCTTTAGCCATTTACATAATTGCTGAAAGATTTTTGTCTAAAACTGATATCCAAGTGAATGTCACTGGATTGAATTAAAGCGTAAAACAACAGAAGAAAAGGGGAAAAAATAAAATGAAGATGTTCGTGAAATTAGTAGCGAAGCATATCTAATTTTTTTTTCTCTCTTTTTCTCCCTCTTGCATGGCCCTTAGTAACCTAATCAGGGCTGGCTTTATCTGGTAATCCACATTTAAACTTTAACCTGTAGGGGGGCTCTTTGTGCTAGTTAATGTAAGCATAAAGGCAGACCGGCCTGAATGACTAATCAGATTAATCATATTTCACAAGACTAAAGAGCTTCTCTAAAAGGCGGCAGAATTAGGCCTACATCCATCTGAGGGTGATGAAAAAAAAAAAAAAAAAAAACTCAAATGAAACAATTGTATCCCTGACAAAATGATGGCTTGGAATAATTTAATGTTCAAAAGGCAAGTTTTTAATCAGCTCAGTTGTCTGAAGCTTTACATACTCTTTTTGGCTTTTAGGTGATATTAGACAGTAACGCTAGCAAATGACAAAACAGAGTCTGGGATCAATATGCATGTTTTGACCTCAGAGGAAATGCGTTGTATGAGAAGCTAGTAGAAATTTTGCGGTTTAACTTACTTGATACAATGCTACCACATTGTTTGCTATGTAAGCATTAGCAGAATCTCGACTGGAGGAAGTTAAAACTGTATCTTGTTACAAGGAGAAAAACGGCCCGTTTACAAAGTGGTGGGTGTTATTTCTTCCAACTCTGTTTACTAATGAATATTCATGCTGGTGTAAATGTGAGCTTCTTAAACTATGCATTATTTATGACAACACACACGTTTCACTTTGTCAGAGGGTAAAGTCAATTACCTGTCAAAACGGCAAAATGCTAAATGGTGCAATTCACGTGAGAGCGGCATTTTAAAAGCTGTTTGTAATTTTTAGCAGTTTTCCCTGTGTGTCAAACATCTGTTGACAGAGCCATACGCATTCTGTAAGAAGGATGTTTTGTCTTTAAGTAAAAAATAATGTGACAAGTGTAAAGACTCAAAGTTTGCATACTCAAATCTGTACTCCTCTGAGTAATATTACTAAGAAAAATGGAGTAACATGAATGTGCTGTTATATTTATTTATTATTATTATTATTTTTTTAATGCCACAAATGATCTGTAATTTATCACAAATGAGGGTGAAGGCTGTATTTAAATGATCTAATTGCAACCATAGTGTTTTTCCTGGAACTGTGCGTAGAGACACCAGCAATATGAAAAACACAGGCTTTGAACAGAAGAGCATGTCACCTTTCTACCGTCATCATATCAGCTATAATTTTCATTCCATTAAGGTATGGCACATGCTATCAGGGTTATCATTTCAAGCAGTCAAGCATGTAGTCCTCATCGTTTAACATACAGTAGATTCTCTGACAATTGTTCTCTTGTCTATTGACTGCAGAACATACATGACAATCATATTAGGTCAAATACTTCTATTCTTCTCCCTTTTTATTGTTTTTATCCTCTGGGATTTATGTAAAGTTTTATGAATGAATAAAGAGACATTTCCATGCATTGGTGCAATTTAATAAATAAATAAATAAATAATGTGGAAAAGTATGACTTTTTTATACAATTTGTTGCAACTATATTTATTTATTTATTCATTCATTCATTTATTTATTTATTTTTAATTATTTATGTGTTTTTATTTTTCATTTATTTTTGAAGTAGTTGTTTTCATCTAAATCTGCTATGTTTTATTTTATATATTTTATTTATATTATAGTTTATTTTATTGGTAACAATATTGAACATGCAATTTAAGTGAATTGTACATTTTAAATTAAAAATCAGTTTCATTATTTTTTAATTGCATATGTGTTATTGATTATATATACTGTCAGAAATCCATGCTTTGAAATATACAAGGAATTATTTTCATGGCAATCTCATATGTTTGCAACGTATTAATTCTGTCAAACATGACAGGGAGCAGGTTAGCAGAGGGCAAGTGTGGTCTAAACAGTTGGGGTTGCACAGCCAGGTTATTAGTTATACAAAGCACAGGTTCACTCCTTCACAACAAGGGTAATGTCCACCTCCCAGCGGCTCTTAACTAGGGTTTGACTCCATCTAGTGGTTCACTGAGCTACCTTCAGTCCTGATTAACTCCATGACCAGCAGGCCTTCGCAGAGCACACGCATCATCATCACATACTCACAAGAACATAATGCCTTTTATATTCTGTAATCCTGTGTTCTACATCTACAGTAATTTCCAATTAAAAACCAATTAGGAGAAAATGATGTATTTAGAGATTTACAGAAGACCTTTGGTTTTGAAAAAAAAAGGGGGTGAGGGGATCAAAACTATTTTAGGAGGTTAGCCTTATGATGAAAATGATGGCATGGGCTATCTACATGAACATATGAGCTTAGCCCATCCTCCAAATCTTGGTATTATCCTAATTCACAAAAATAATGTTGTCGCTGTCATTCCAATTTTCTCTACTTTTCGAAATCGGAATGAAGTAGCCTCCATCTCTGTTAATCGAGCAGATTATTTCATGTAAAGAAACAATTTGGAAGATTTTCCCTCATAATCGTGTAATTGACCCCCTCTCTTTGGTCGTATTTGACAGGGCAATTTCCACACTTATTAAGATTCTGACACACTTGAAGTAATCATATTAGTGCTTTCTATAAATTAGCCTAATATTGTGTATTAGCTTGTGTGTAATTCAGAGTAATGGAAGGCCGTCGTACTCAACGTGTGATGTCTCTATCATTCATATTCAGAGGAAGAAAAATACGTGGCAGGGAACAAAAATAAGCACAGGCCTATGGACTTAGTCAATCATAAAATTACTCATCACCTTGAAAAGACGCCCCTGTCGCACCGCAGCATGGGTCCACAAACAAACCATCACAAAAGTGACAATGACGTGAGCACGCTAGGCTAGTAAAGAAATCTTGCATTTCGTTACAACAAGGTAAAACGCATCACCGTCGGACCCCTGGATCCTAGGGCCTCTTGAGTGAAACCTTCGAAGCATTTCAAACTTTTTTTCCAACACTTAGGGATGGCTAACAGGCTTGACATTTTGCCCAGCCAGCGTCTGTAAACACTGCAAAGGTAGAGAGGACGAAGTTGCAGTGTAATAACTCACTAGAGCAAAATGAGACCGCTCGCTGGGCATGCCGGAGGGAAGAAACAGCGCGGCCCTCCTCGCGCCGCTCCCCTCTGGCAAGGAATGCACACTCTAGGAACTAGCTTCTTGTTAGGGTTCTGCCACATCCTGGAACTTTTATCTACGACCTTCGACCCTGGGCACATCTGGAAACTTAGTAGGAGTCCAAAAGATGAGGATGTTTTCTTTACTTTTCTTCAAACCTTTTATGGAAGACAGCAATGTTTTCTTCTTTTCCTCAACAGATTGGTCTGTCTCAAAGCGCGAGCGTGTAAAAATGGCTGCACTCGTTATGAACTCCTGCATATGGAGTGTTTGGGCCGAGAGTGCATGTTGGGATGGTCTAAGACAGAAAAGACCACATCGTTGGCCCGCGGCTATATGGTTCTTAAGATCTCAGAAGGGCATCTCGGGGAGGTTTAAGGTCCAGGAATACAAGGCCTAGGAGGCTTTGAAGCACTGTGATGGTCTTGCTTAATAGAGACAATACGCATGGCCAAGGCAAACACTCCATTGTAGGATATTTTGAGGTTACACATAGAATTACATCTGTGATCAAACACATCGGCTGTTTATTTAGTTAGCTCATGATGATGACTTGAACCATATTGATGGGATCGGTTTGTTTGTGTTAAATAATTTGGAAACTCAGAAACCACTGACACAAGTTTTTGGTTTTGTTGTATCTTGTAAACACACCAAAGTACACAATGGGATGCATTTGAGAGTAGGTGAAAGCGTGGCCTCTTGAACCGAATCTGTTTTGGCATGTCTTAAGAGACCAGTTGGAGCAACGCTTAATGATGTGATCTAAAAATGGAATCATGGAGACAGATGAAATGATTTTAGTGGCGCAGTGATCAATCGTATCTCATTATGTGGTTTTGGTTTGGGCTGAGGTTTGGAAGGAAAGGAGAGGTGGATGTGGGAACACCATGACTGGATGATCACCACAATATGGCCATCCAGAGAATGTGGAATCCTCTTTAGCCAGCACAACTTGATTTTTTATATGGGCTTCATGCAGAGCGGGCCAAGACCGTAACTGCAGCCTTGTTTGACAGAGGTGACATTTACTAGTCGTTTCTCTCATGCTGGTCTTCCATGATTCTCACATTTCTGTTTCTTTGCTTCATCTTACGGCATTTCTTCTTTGCTTTTATAGTGCTCAGAATTCAAGCTGGGTGTAGCAACAAAGTTCACTCTCAGAGTTTCTACAGACATCAGATGTTAGTCTCTGGGGTTCTTTGATTCATTTGAAGGTCCTCGAGGGAGTATTTACACCTGTCTGTCAGACTCTAAGAGAGATTATCTCATAGGTCTGGTTATGCCTGGGAGGGTTAGTGTACTCATATTGAGTCTCTGGCGTATTTAGTTGTGGGAGAAGATGCTGTAATTCGCTTGGATAATAAATCACTCCAGGCCTAGTGTGGCCACAAAAGTTCTAAAAGGGGGAAGTGAATGGAACCCCTAAAAGTATTAAGTTTGTATCATGAGCCTGACATCTTTATGTAGGATTACACTTCGATATTTTACCTTTATAGAATACAATTCAATTTAAAGAATTCAATCAGTTGACGGTTATGAAAAAGAGTTATTTAGCATTGTAATTTGTAATCCATTGAATTGTTTCTTGTGGTAGTTTGTGTGTTCTGAGGTGGTTTGTCACTTTTTATGTAGGTTAGAAGATCTCTTCCTCTATAATTAGACTGTTCTTAGGCAGAATAACCTGCAAAATAGACTTTATTATGCCAATAGCCAGAAGTCTTGACTGTTTTGAAGAGTTTAGTAAAAACAAAAACCATAAACCAAAACACATAACATAAACAAACAAAATAACACATCACACAAACAAAAAAATTAAAAAACACTACAACCCAAAAATTTTTTCATTTATTTATTTTATTTTTATGCTTAAAATGTATTCACCCATAGGCCACCCAAGATGCAGAGTTTGTTTCTCCATCTGAACAGATTTGGAGAAATGTAGCACTTTTTATCACTTGCTCACCACTGGATCCTCTGCAGTGAATGGGTGCCGTCAGAATGAGAGTTCAAACAGCTACAATAATCCACAAGTAATCCACACCACTCCAGTCCATCAGTTAACATCCTCCGAAGCGAAAAGCTGTGTGTTGGTAATAACAAATAAAAGAGAAAAATGAAAAGATTTTTAATTACAAATAAAAAGAGAAAAATCCAATTTAAGGTTTTTAAAATATTCAAATTTTTTTTCACCACTGTTGCTTCCACCAAAATTTTCATCTTTGGGTGAACTATTCAAGTAATGTGCATTGCTGCTTGCATTCAATGTGTATACTTTTTATTTTCCATAAAAAGTAGCAACATAATATAGTTTTATTTTAAGCTATCCTTGTTAGTATAATTATAGAATTAAGTAATAACAGTAATATTAATTAACAACATGTATGTATTATAGAGGTAGGGTTAAGGCTTTGTTTTAGGGTTAGTTGCACATAATTATGCAAAATGTACTGTTATTACTATATGATGTACCTATAACATGTATAACAAGAACACAATATAATGTTATTTTGAAGAGTTACATTATTAAGCATGTTTACATTGGCAGTTATAGTGGGTTTTGTGTATAGATGAGTCTCCATTTCTCTGTGTGAATATATGTGACAATGTGTAATCAAATATTTGATATGGACTCCTATGATATCCTGCTCCTGCTGCTTACTTCACCGTCTTTTGTGGGCATAACAGCAAGGCCAACTTGAGTCTGATTAATGTATATACATGCTGGATGAAGACTGTATGATTCCAATTGGACTAAAGTGTTTACATGACATATTAAACATTTAAAGAGCATGCGTTTTCATTCTGTATGCCCATTCTCTTTCAGACTTTGACACTTGCAGTCATAAATCTCTTTTATTGCATGGATCAATCTGATATGTTGAGGCAAAGTGATTTGCTTAATATCCAAAAGTCACGTGATGCATGACACAGAGCCTTGCGTGATGTTTCTGGTTTCCCAGATACATGATTCATTACCTGGTACTAAGTCCTGGTACATTTGACATATCGTTAAGCTTTAGGTTTTTATTCCAGTTTAAACAGCTTCGGTTTCCTCTGCGAACACCCTTCCCTGTAAAATAAATAACTATATTTAATGAGATATGAAATGCATACAAATGTCTACTGTCTTCACGGTTAATTGCAACTTGTCACCCAAAGCATTTGTTGATGTATTGCTTATGCTGGTAGGTTTTTCCAACTTCAGAGTTTCACTCCTTATATCTACAATGTATTCAGTGTTTCACTTGAAGATATAACTAAAGCTGTGGTACATTTCAGAATTCACAATTTAGATATTCGAAATGCATATGCATTAATAATAAATGTTTGTAATTCTATACATTTGATTGTTCTGCATGATGATTGCTGTTTTATCTTAATTGAAGATCCTTTAATAAGCATCTTTTCTTTGATGAAACAAGGAAACTCTTGTCAAACCTTCTTATTCAGGTAATATGCATCATTCATTCAGGTAAAAAAAAAAAAAAAAAAAAATACTCACTTTTCCAACTGTTGTTCTAAAGGGTTCATGTTGACTGTTTCCTCTGTATGTGTGTGTGTGTGCGTGTGCACACTGCCTCATTAACTCTAGTCTGTACTGTGTCTATCCTCCCCATTGGTAAATTTCTCCTAAATTATGTTTTTTTTTTTTTTTTTTTTTTTTTTTTTTTTTTCAAAGAATGACTGTCAACAACTCATTATGTGCATTTGTATTCAAGAATAATACTTACATCTTCACAAGCAAGTGTTTAACAGAGTGACTGGTATCTCCAAGCTGCTCGGACTAGGTGCCGTATGATCAAGCTAGCGTCCAATGGATTTTGCCAAGTTATGTAAATGAGTTGCTAAGATTGCCTAGTGAAGCCAATGCATAAAAAATAAAAAAATAAAAAAAATAATAAAAAAATAAAAAAAATAGGAGACAAAACTAATGAGGACCAACAGACCGTCCTCTTTCTACAGATAAGTGGAATTCTCCTAAAGACGGAGGGAAAAACACACCAGAATCAAGGACTCCTTGGTGTTGTATTTATTAGAGACCCCCTGCTTTACCTCTAGCGTATGGCACGCTCAATAAAGCAAATGCAAGCGTCAGATCAGGCCAAGTTGCATATCTGTGTCTGCATAGATTAGAGGAGGTCATGCCATGCTAATGAGAATCATCGCTATCAGCTGATAGCAAAACCTAGCTAATTGTGACGCTTGTTTACAAGACAGTTTGTCCTAAATCAAAAGGTTAATTATATCTGAAACAGACTTCTTAATTTGCGATTGGCCCCCGAGTCTTTAGTTCTCTGTGCGTTTATCTCGCTCATTCTCCTGTCTTGGTCTTTTTTGTGTTTTGTTTCAGACTTTTTCTTTATCTCCCTCAAAGTAACATGGTGACAAAAAGGCAGCATCCAGTTATGGCTGCCTGCATGTTTCTTGATAAGCTTCAGGCACTGACACCAGCCTATTACTTTCATTCTCAGGAAGTGCCATAATTAGCAAGCACCATCAGGCAAAAGAGTTAATGCCACAGAGGACGTATTCTTCTCAAAGTTTTTCTCACCCTGAAGGTTTCCCATAGCTCAGGCAGTCTGTTAGCTCACCCTGAAATTAAATTTGTTTAGTTGCTGTGGAACATCAACAACGGCACAGAAAAAAAATTACCAATATGTTAGCTAATTATGCTAATGCTCAATTGTTCTCGTGTGGTGATATGTCGACTCGGAGAACGGAGGCGTTTCACTTACACAATGTCATGAGCTGGCTGTAGGCCAGGACTCTATGCTCTCTCCGTCGTTCTTCACCTGGAGGCAAGAAGACAACTGTCTCATTCATCCTGCCAGAGTCATTACTGTGCGTGAGGAAGAAGATAAATATTGTTGTAGATGCCCAAGTTTCCACAAATGAGATTCTTCCAGCCAGATCGCTCTAGCTATCCTTGGCGGTCTAAGCTAAGACATGGATCTTGATAATTCGATGTGTTCATGCATTATTGGTTGGTTCATGGAAAATAGACATACCACCATCAGGGGGAATGCTGGGATCGGATGATGCTTTACCATATTACTGATGCTTTAGTTTAAGGCTGTGCCTTGGTCATAAACGTTATTAATTTTAACTTATTTACACAATATCACAATTCCCGATATGTAAAAAAAAAAAAAAAAGATTTAGAAATTTAGCCTTTTTTAAATGTTATTATTTTATTATAATATACTAATATTTTGGATATATATATATATATATATATATATATATATATATATATATATATATATATATATATATATATATATATTTCTTTTGTAAATCCCCTGGTGTTTGTCCTGTTGTTTTATCACCAAAAAATATTCTCCTTTCCGGATTTTTTTATTTTATTTTATTTTTGCCCAGAGGGCACAGACAAAACTATAAATTGATTATAAATTAAAACAATATTTATATGAAAAGTTGACAGTAGTAATTTTAAATGGAAAGAGCACAAGCAAAGTCTTAGTAGTTTATTCGAAGAAATGTATTTTATTAGTATTGCTTATTTGATTTAGGATTTGTTTTAAAATTTCAGTTTAGTTATTTTAAATATTTTAGTTATATATATATACATATATATATATATATGTGTATATATATATATATATATATATATATATATATATATATATATATATATGTATGTGTGTGTGTGTGTGTGTGTGTGTGTGTTATTTAGTTATTTTGCAAATAATTGTGCAGCGTTTTGTCTGAAAACTAATAAAAAGACACCTTTTCAATTATTATTTTTCAATTTGTTTATTCAGTTTAAGGTTCAAAAAACACATTATTTTCTATATAATGTGCATTATTGTTGCTCCTCTATCCTTTCTGATAAGTACAACTTAATCACTGATTTCTAGTTGTGTCCTCTTTTGGAAGGCCAAACAAAGTAGTTTCGCTTTCACAACGAAACACACAACGTCTCCATAACATGGCAGCGGCGGCAACAGAGAGAATAAAAGTTACGCCTTATTTCTTTGCGTGAACATTTGGGCAGCGTAATGCAAATCTTCCCACACAGTGACGTAGATATGTGGGGGTGTGTTATAACGAGCCGTTTTAGGAGGGCGTGGTTAACTCTTAACTTTTATAAAGAATATCTCTTTGGATTTGATACTTTAGTCTTTGCAACATTACAGATCTTCTTTATGCACCAAGAGCTTGTAATACTCCAAAGAGAAGGGAAAACTTGAAATCGCATCATATGACCCCTTTAAAAAAAATCCTATCGTGAAATCAGTATTGTGAATCATATAGCATTGTGAGTTGAGTGAATTGTTGCACTCCTAGTTTCTATAAAACAAATTTCATAAGGAGGCTTTTGAGACTGAATTCCTCTTCTATCCTATTCAAGTCTGAGATGACAAAACATCAGTCCAATATATGAACTGGAAAGCTCTCTTCACATTGATATCTCAAGTATTTGCTAATTAAATATTGCAAGAACAAACCAGTCAGTGTATGGTGTATGATCTAAAGCCCGGATCTGAGAGGAGTGAACTTTCTGTCCAGACTGGTGTCTCAGTGAAGACATCTGTTCACTGGTGTAAATTACATGTCACGCACAAAGAAAACTTTTAATAGAGACCGCAGGACGTACGGCAGAAAAAAAAAAAAAAAAAAAAAAGATCTGATAGTACCCAGCAGCTTAAGTGTTGGAAAAGGCCAGCTGAAACATCACTGATCCAGAAGCCCCAAATCTCTCACTCATTCTTGAGCTAGATGTAGCATCAGCGCTGTTGTGTGTTTCTAGCCCAGTCATTGATGCTACAGCCCCTCTTTCCTCCACAAACGGGGTGAAATGGTTGAGAGAAATCCGAACGAGCCGCAGTAAAACCTGAGCATCCGAGCTTGCTGTATCTACGGCCAGCCTTAACGATTCTCTGTAGGGCCTCCTATGGTGCGAGTCCATATTTATGTTGGCAATATATGCAAAAGAATTAAGCCCGTAAAACCTCTCGGCCACACAAAGCTCTCATTAACTTGGAGGGGCCTCTATTCACTATGACCCCGTTTATTTATGCTGTGTGGATAGAGATGAAAATCCTCATAGCTTTTAGCCATTCTCTTCTGCTTTCACACAATATATATATATATATATATATTTATATATATATATATATATATTTTTTTTTCAAGCGTCACCTTGTACCCACGAACAATAGACTGGATTTATAGCTGCAAAATATGCCCTTTTGTTTTGATTGCAGTTGAGTGATGTTGTGTCAATATCAAAGATTGTTTTTCTGCTCGTTTCTGGGAGCACAAGAAATAATTTTGAGCACGGCTGTGTTGTCTGTTGCATGTGTCTATAACGCAACGATGACCCACTGCGTAACAATAAAGACATAAAAGCATTGCTATTTATTTTCCATTAAATAAAAGTATTCATTGATCCAACAATGATGCAATATTTTCTTGCTAAAAAAAAAAAAAAAAAAAAAAAAAAAACATTTTATAAAAACACACCAATTGCCAATGTCACTATGGGAACTATTGTTCTTGTTTGTAAATGGCGTGTACATGAAGTATTTTCCAGACTGCACCTGCTTTAAAATGTACCATGTTGACATTAATGATCATTATGAAATGAAAAGTGAGGCCAAGCTCTTTAAGTGTTGGAATCATTCGTACAGAAAGAGAAAATGAGAGCTGCACCAGCAATGACCTTTGACCTCAGCATATAAGCCGCCTGCAGTTACAGAAGATGGAGAGTTTAAAGGACAAAGGTTAAGTCTGACAGTGTCATGTGTCATTTTTATTTTTTCTGTCTTCTCAAAGTAGCAATATGTAGCATATAATGTAAACAAGCCTTTCCACATAGCATGTAGTTGAATGTGAGTGTGTTTACGTTTGTGTCATAAATGGAATACTATGTTCAGTAGGGCTTTCGAGACGCATCAATGAAATACTTGACATGGAGTCTTTAAAAAGCAGCACTCATGCTGAAAACACAGCGAGACACAACAACCAGATATGTCCATCTGCTTTTTTACATTTGTTTTATTTTAAATAACAAATCATAATACAAGAAAGCATACTGTTTTGATTTACCCATATAAATTCATATTAAACTATTTTGTAAATTAGTATGGTGTTTGTTGGCCGTAAAGAGAGTATTTATTGAAATAGTTTTTGAACATATCATTGAGCAGAAAATAACTGACCTACAACATATTAGCAATTAGCCACTTCCTTTGGCTAACATCCTGTCTTTTTGTATTAAGATGATTTTAATATTTAACTATAACTTAATTTGTTCTGTTATAGTTACTGTTTGAAGCTTAACGTGAATTCAAGGCTACTTAAATTACTCAGACCTATCAGTGTGGAATTCCCATTCATACCTGTCATTCATGATTAATTTATTCTGCAATTAAAAGAGTTTGATAATGGACTTTAGATGTGAATTAAGATTTAGGGAATCAAAAATGAAGTGGCTTTTAGTCATTTCAGCAGATACACTTCCACATTTACAATCTTTCCTGATGAGAATGGACCAAAAATATTGGTTTATCTCTAACTTAACATATTTTTAAAAATATAATAATAACAATAGATAAATAAATATTATATTAGGTTATTTATTTATTTATTACTCATTTGTTTGTTTTTTTTGTACTATTATTTATTTATTTATTAGTACAAAAATTAAGAAGTAAAACAGCAAGTGCTGTTCTTAAGCTGAAAGAAGGCAGGGCCAAAGTTTGCTCTGTCAGTCACCACCACAATCATGTGGCATGCTTGAGCCAATCACAGTCTGTGTTTTACAGCGTGACTCCACCCATTCTGGACATGTCTGTCTTTTAGGTCACTCTCATGTCCAAAAACAACTGTGATCCGTGGAAACGTGCACATACACACACAGGCACACACATTCGTCTCTAAAGAGAGCTTTCAGCTTCAGCAGGCGGTCTGAGCGCTCCTCGTAAAACAAACAGAAATCTCGCTGAACGTTTTACCTGATCACCTCGGCAAAAGCACCAGAAATACAGTGGAGGACTGAAAACATTTGCTATCTCCCACAGGGCAGGAAAAGGGTATAAAACAGAGAATATTATCAAATAAAAAAGTGAATTAAAATCACAAAATAAAGTTTTACATACTGCTGATACAGTGCATTAAAACAGTGCAGATGCCGCAAAGCCTTTTTAACTAAATGTGGTGACACTACTAACTTACCCACATTTTAGTAATGTGACTGGACAATAGCTTTTACAGTAGCAACTAAATGCTGTATTGCTTGTTATTTTTAATGTCCCTTTGTGTTCAAACGCCATCTCCTTTCATGAGAAGCAATATATAGTTTATTTGTATTAGTCAGTTGATTCTTTTAAGGTGGTTTGTGTAAGTGAACCATATAAATCAAAGAAACAATTTATTTTGCATCATCCCCACGTCACAATTTAGGTCAATCTTGTTATTAATCTTTTTTTTTTAATTTATAAATTTCAAAATAATTATAAGTTTGTTTCTGTCTTTTATGTCTTCTCCCTAAATGCGATTCATTCATTTTAAAACCCCTCAACTCTTTTGCGCAATAATCTATTAAAACATATTTTATGTTCTAATATTTTGTTCTCTTTACAAATAAATACATTTAGAGTATCTTGCATAGTAGCTAACTACTCTTCTGAATAAGTAGCCTTACTAACTTTAATTTTATGATAACTAGTTTAACTACTTTTAATTATAAATATCTTCATAGTGGCATCAACACATGTAAGCATACAAGGCAATCCCTGCAAACAATAGCCTGCAGTCTAGTGTCAAATTTCTAAACAAACTAGAAAAATCAAAAGAGAGAAAGCTGTCATTTAATTAGGCCAATCTTCTTCTTATTTAATCCAGAATGCCTTGGTGTCCAGCTGCGTCATTCCTGACAGGCAAAGAATGTTATAGCCTCAGCAGTTTGCTGTCTTCACAAACAGGAGGAGGGCATGATAGAGAGAGAGGCAATATATTTCCAATTTGCTATTGAAAACACAGTTTACAGAAATAGATGAGTTTCAAATTAGAGGCAAATAGACAACCTATTTACAGCACGGCATGACAGCGAGCAGATTGCTCATAGTGAGATTTGTCTATCGCCATGGCTGGTTAATATTTCAGAGCTGTTAACCTCGGGTGTGTGTGAAGCAACTTTAGACTGACAAAATCTGGGAGTGGTCTCCCATTGTTACAATATCTACATTTCTAAAATAAAGCTGATATTTTATGTTTTTTTTCTTTGTGTGCTGTTGATGCAGTTCCTATCGACCGTCAGATGAGATGCAGTCTGTGGTGCTGGTTTCGGGGAGAGCGCCAGCGGGCTGAAGGTGGGGCGCAGTCGTGTGCATGTTGGAGGCATTTGATTGGCCTACCAGGAAGTCAGTGGGAAACTCTGATTTTAATTTCCGTGTTACAGCTGTGAGCTGCATGACAAAACTTCGCTACACGCGTCTTGAAATAAGGATGCTTTTCATTTATTTATTTTTTTTATTTCTAGCCCACTGACATGATACAATTACACTGTATTTACCAGCTGTCTCAAATGTTCATACTCAGTGAAAGTTTCGGTAAGTTACTTTATCTATTGCATGAGGTATCACAAACTAACAAAACAATATTTTTACAGCATTTATTAATCTAGGTTAATGTTAATTCTACACAAAATAATACATTTTTAACATTTCAAAATGTATAAAGTATACAAATTGTTACATTAACTAAATATTAAAAGGTGTATACAGTAGTTCTTTAGCTAGCGTTAGCCTAGTCTTCATTTACGATACCACAATAGTGTAGCCATCTATCAACGTGGTTCAGCATGGCGTCTCTGAGTTTTATGTAAATAACACTGATACTAGTGAGTTTTAGAAAGCATCTTACACAATAATTAATTTGTTTATATGTACAACACAAAAGAAACCACTTGGTCATCACAACTCGGGGTGAGTATTCCCTCCGACTTTTAGTGAAACATCGTGGGCCATTTCAACACATTGAAGGGGGAGGTCAGCACCATATAGCCCTACAATTAAAAAACTTTGTAGCCTACAGAAAACTGCACCAGAGTCTTCACCTCATGTGAGTGAACACCATTCAAATGAGTGTTCACAAAACTGCAATTTATTTCTTAATGTGCAAGTACAAGCCTGTTGTAAATGAGATTCAGTTACAATGCAAGTCACCTGAGTTCAGCAGCACAACATCTGCAGCTGTGATTTCACTGTGGTCTCTCTGGTCTTCACCGCAGACAGAGGAGCTGTCAGTCACGTCAGCACGGCTCTGATGGGCATGTGGGAGCTCTCAGAGGAACTCCTCAGCATCCCGGCTCATTCCCTTCGCTGGTCTCTGTAGACATCACTAATTACTGCAATTACACAGGCAGATAACGCTCTGAGGTGCACTGATGTCATTTATGGTGTTGATACGGGACTGACTTTGAATTCGTACCTTTGCTGTTGCTAATCGGCTGTCATGAACAACTACACAATTACAGCATTCTAAAATAAGAGGGCCATTTTCTAGGCAATCGTCATTATTACTATAGCTCAAATTATGATTATAGTTTATATTATTGTTGTTGTTGTTATATAATGCTGCCAATATGTATTTCTATATATATTATAATTAGAATAATTATTGAAACATGAAACAATGTCTTTCTAAGAAGTCTCTTATGCTCAACAAGGACATTGTTGCAATTCAAGATAAATATTTTATATGTAAATTAATAAATTAATTTAAAATAAAAACAGCCTTGGTGAGCATAAGAGACTTATCAAACAAAAAATACGTAATTATTTCATTCATATATTTTGATGTTTTGGAATAACACACACATACATGTAAGTAAGTATATATATATATATATATATATATAGAGACAGAGAGAGAGAGAGAGAGAGAGAGAGAGATACTGGTTCTTTTGACTGGAAATCATCTACTAAAGACCTACACACATTTTTATATATCAGTATGAATAAATGCCCAGATTTGATATGATACGTAGCCTAATGCTTGGAGAGATGCAGCAAATAATAGATTGATGGCCTGGTTGGTGGGATTTGGGTGAAGAATTAATTCATTAGCACAATACTACAACATAAATTAGAGCTGAGATTTTATTACACACAGAGGGCACAATATCACATGCACTTTGGAGCGGCTGTTTGTTAAAATGTTCTGTTTTATTACAGCCTCTCTAATTTACTGGCGACAAGCCTGCGAGCTGCCCAGCTAGTGTGTGTGTGTGTGTGTGTGTGTGTGTGTGTGTGTGTGTGTGTGTGTGTGTGAATGTGTGTGAATGTGTGTGTGTGTGTGCTCTTGGGTGTTTGGGTGCTCATGCCCAAACTGTGCCGGGTGTTGCTGGAACTTTTCCATGCATCATAATCGTTTGCTAATTCACTATGCTAATTAAGTAATTAATTCTAGAACAGGAGATCAGATGCAGCACAAAACTAAATAAATAAAGAATTAAAGTGCCGTGTGTTACCGCTGGGCTACCGTTTCACTCAAGCATTAGAAATGCAAACTGTCTGGGATGGAACACTTGCTTTGCCCAAGGCCAACACTGTGATGAGAACACACACACACACACACACACACACACACTTACAGTATAATGGAGTTAATATGTGTTTGAGGAAGTATTATCTTCACTTGCTAATTAGTGGTGTTGCAAACGCAAGCATTACTATTGCAATTGCTCATGCAGAGTATTAGGGTGTTTTCAACAGTAAATTATTACATTTTGGCATGCATTTTGTTCCCTAAAGGTTATGCTACCGATGTGAATATCTTAAACTGAAATTTTAGAAACTGCTGGAACTTACAGTGTTCATCTGAAGCACATGGACCAAAAATCCCACGGGCTTGCAATGTAGAAAGGACCCTAGCCATATTTGGAAAACAGAACATCAGAAAGAGACTCTAGGGTGGGCCTTTTGGCTTGGATCAGTAAGCGACCACCCTAACAACCATACACGTTAAATAAACCACCTCAGCAACCACATAGCAATGCCACTTAACACCACCTAAAACATCCTGGTAGCACCAACACTGTATTTATAAAATGTAGAGAGCCAGTTACTGTAGTTTTCTCAACACTGTGGCTGACTTATACAACATATTAATGCCTCATCAGTGACATCAAGTGTTTCATATTGACTCCACTAAGAACCTCTAATCCGTCACACCATTAGTACAACCACTAGATGGCAGCAGTCAGCACTCTAGATCAGAGGTGTCTAACCTGCTAATGAAGGGCAACCATCCTGCAGATTTCACTTCGGAACCCGTTTAAAAATAAATAAATAAACTAAAGAAATAAATTTGTTTTATTCAGCAAGGATACAATAAAATCATTATAAGCTACAATAACAACAATAATAATACAAAAAATTAATAATACAAAAAAAAAATTTCTATCAATAAACATACATGCCTATATTTATATATTAAGTTGCACAACATATTAATATGACTGTTGAAAATAGTTGTGCTACTTAATAA
Organism: Cyprinus carpio; assembly: GCF_018340385.1. Classification (NCBI taxonomy): domain Eukaryota; kingdom Metazoa; phylum Chordata; class Actinopteri; order Cypriniformes; family Cyprinidae; genus Cyprinus; species Cyprinus carpio. Next base: position 5,181,881 of record NC_056595.1, on the reverse strand, counting down.
GAAATGTTTCATGAGCAGCAAATCAGCATATTAGAACGGTTTCAGAAGAATCATGTGACACTGAACACTGAACATATAAATGACATTATAAAATATGTTCAAATAGAAAACAGTTATTTTCAATAGTAATAATTTGTTCACAATATTACTGTTTTACTGTAGTTTTGATCAAATTAATGCAGTCTAGGTGAGCATAAGACACCTCTTTCAAAAACATTAAATACCTTACCCTAAACTTAAAGAAAAAAAGAAAGAAATAAAAAAAAAAAAAAAAAAAAAAAAAAATAAACAAAGAAAGAAAGAAAGAAAGAGATGTTTTGTACATGGTCACCAATGGAGAAAGCTGATTTTCTGTTCCCTTGTGCATTTTTAAGACTGGCAAAGAACTTCATGCTTGCTAGGAGGGAGTTTGTATAAATTTCATCAGACTAGACAATGATACGAGAAGTCTTCACAGAGTGTTTGTTTTCTTTGTGTTTGTTTATCTTGACATTGCTAGGAGGGAGTTTGTAGAAATTGCATCAGAGGAGACTAAGAGTCGAGTGTACAACTCATAAATATCCTCTCTGATCTGATCACGGGGGATAAGATAGAATAATCACAGCAAGCATTGGTATGTCAACTAGGATTGTCTGCACATTGATGGCGGATTTGTGGATATCCTTGTCATACAGTGGCTCCAAAACTATCTGGATACTTAAGACACATAAAAATAAAAAAATAAAAAAAAAATAATTAAAAAATAAAGAGGAAGAAAAATGCATTGATTGCATTAAATATGACTGCCCTTGTAAATAAATAAATAAATAAATACACTTTAGCTTACTTTTAAAACCGGTAATCTTACAGAAGTAATATACTTTAATAGAATATATACTTGTATATTGTTTTAAGCTCATAGTATTATATTTTTAGAATAGTTCACCCCAAAATGAAAATTTAAAATGAAAGCTTCATTTGTTAATACATACTGACCGTCAGGCATCTTGTGAATGAAAAGCTGCATGTTTGTAAGAAACTACATTAAAGTTCACCCCCAGAGCCATGTGAGATACTTTTTATTATTGATGGGCACTTTTCATTTAACTTCTTTTGGACTGATGCACTGCAACACCCGATGAGTGGCATTAAACAGCTTGAAAGATCAAAGACAATTGTTTTTAAAATAACTCTGACTGTATTCGTCTGAAAGAAGAAAGTCATTTACACCTAGGATGCCTTGAGGGTGAGTAATTTATGGGCTTATTTTCATTTTTGGGTGAACTAACCCTTTAAGTACATATTCGTATGCAATTTCATGCTTGTCTTTAAAATATGGTTACAGTGTCCTGCTGAATATACAGTACTGACAGCATTTATGGTAATCTAAAACACTTGAATGTCTTGTCTATTTAAACTTGTATGTGATGTGTTTAAATATATTTGTAATTACACATTTGTAATGATGAAGCTGTAATTTAGTACATTAAATGTATTAAATTTATAACACACACACACACACACACACACACACACACACACACTATATGTGCAATAAATTATAACTGTAGCATGTTTAAGGTTTGAACACACTACTGTTAAAATTATTATCAAGTACTTTATATGTGCTTTAATATGTTAGTCAAAATAAGTGTACTACTTTGAAGCACAACTAAATATTTTTAGAACATGATTTAAAATGTATAGTAAAACTTTTAATTTGACATTTATTACAAAGTGTACTTAAGTATGATAAACAGTAATTTAAGTACAGTATATATACTCTCTTTTAAGTACACTAATGGCGCTTTTCCACTGCGTCACGGCACGGTTAAGTACGGTACGGTACGGCTCGGCAAGGTTTGCGTTTCCACTGCAGTTTAGTATCGCTTTAGAGTGGGTGGGATTATTCACATGTCATTATAGTTGTGCTGCCTCTACTGCCACGATTCCTAAAAATACTTTTTCATTCAGCGTCGCTCCATCAAGCTCTCACTGGATCTTCTCCTCTGCTATCAATGAGAGTAATGTCTGTACTTCCGCAACAGACAACAAAACTTTTTGGTTGTTAAAAAAAGGTGCGCTCGTTCAAAACAGTTGTATTCGATCCTTCGCTGGCTGTGCTGATTTATATCTAGCGTTTTTTGTTTTTGTGTCGAAAGTTCAGTGATGCAGGTAGTGACAATGTTTTCCGGCCAATCCGTGATCAGCAGAGCTTACACGTCACGTTTTAATAACGGTACGGTTCACTTGGAACCTCAACCGAGGTGGTACTAAAAAAGTATCAGGTACCAGGTACTGTACCCAGTGGAAAACCCCCCAAAAGGGAACCGTACGGAGCCATACCGTGCCGTACCTATGCAGTGGAAAACCGCCATAAAGCAGCGTTTTATTTTATACATATATGCAAGTACAGTTTTTCAAAAATATACCTTTTAACATTTAAAAGTGCACTACAAGTACACAGTCAACTCCAAGTAATCACATTTCTTTTTAACAAGGTTAGGATTCTAGTTTAATTCATTAACTACAAACAAGCAGTCATCTGTTAGCAGCAATGATTCTTCTCAGCAAAGAGAGACATTAAAAACGGTTTGCATTTTGACTGTGAAAAAAAAAAAAAAAAAAAAAAAAAAAAATATATATATATATATATATATATATATATATATATATTTCCATGAAATCTGTTGTTTCACACTTTCCAGCCAGAAAAAAAAAAAACACAAATATCACAAATTGCATTAGTTCCAGTTTATTCCCCTTTGTTCCATCTGCCTGTCCCAGAAGCAGCACTATTAAAGGTTATTTATCACATTTCTCTCGTTTCCAGCAGTGTTCTTGTTTGAACTGTGTAACTGATACAGCAGCTCTTACTCAGAGATAAACTCTGAGGTTGTGTTTCTGTGAGTGGTAATGCACTGTCATTTAAATCTTATCTTGCTGCCAGACACAAATTTCTCTCAGTGGTGTTTTTTATGCAGTACCATACGGCTCAGTTCTTGAATCATTACTGTTGTATATTCCAATGTATACTATATGTCAGTAAATAAATCCCAGTATTCACATTTCTCACTAGAAAATTGTTCTGCTGAAATAAACCCCGGTGTGATAAATGCATACATATCCCAGACTTAGCAGGCTGTTGTTTATCCCTCTCTCTTTTTTTTTCTTTTCTCTCAGAGAGTTTGAGTTGTACGCAGAATTCTTCTTGACCTTTCTTGGTCATTTTTTAGAGAACAGTGTCATTTGTGTGCTATATGTATGGTGGCCGGGAGAGCTCAAGACACTGCAACTTAAGAAAGCACATGCAAATAGAAAAAGCACCAGCAAATTAAGAAAACATCTTTTCAAGATTGAAAACACATGCACTGCAAATACTCACAACACAACAAAATACAGAAACAAACTGCAAATACGGACAATGTGACCAAATACAGAAAAGCATTGCGAGAAGCACAGACCACAAGGGGACCCCAACAGCCCTTATGAAAATTAACCATGTTTTTATTATAGTAAATGTGTAGTACTCATACTTTTGCCATTTATCATTTATTTATTTATTATTATTTATTTATTTTAATACCATTTATGTAACCACACAAATACCATTGTTAAACTATGGTTAGTGCAATCTGTGATTACCATGGTTTAACTATAGTAACCATGTTGTTGTTGTTGTTGTTGTTGTTGTTTTTTTAGTAATAGTAAAACCATAGTTAATTTTCGTAAGGGAAGTTGTAAAAGTTGGCCAGCTTACATAACGTTTCACAGTTACAGTAATTGTGTATTTCATCAGCTTAGGTAGGCTAAGGAATCATATGATCAGGATGTTAAGATGGTGCCGCAGATGGCAGCCATGGTATGTCAGTCCTTCATACTTTTACTTTTTTTTTTTGTTGTTTGTCCTGTCTTAAGCAATATTTTCCTCCTCAGCTTTACTAGGAACAAACTCCTGGACATCAGAAATAGCACACCAAATAACTTTCTGCCGACATTTGAGCATTCAGATGTTTTACTGGACATTTTAGTCAGAGGAGCTGCATTTCTATACAAGCGCTCCAATTGAAGCAAGAGAGGGAAGCATGCCGGTGCGCTCATTAAATTCCGACAGAGTGGATTTAGGACTCCGCTGCCGATCATTCATCTGGCGAATCTCCGCTCCATAGCAAATAAATCAGATGAACTACGACTCCTTACACGCACAAACAAGGACTTTTTAAACTGAACAGAGCCATCCCGGACAGTGTGTTACATCTAACGGGCTTCAAGCTGTTCAGAGCAGACCGCGTCACCGAGTCGTCGGGGAAAACGAGAGGCAGTGGATTATGTTTTTATATCAATGAAGGCTGGTGTACAGACGTGACAGTTTTAAAGAAGATGTGCTTTGGAAGCTCTCTTCATTAACTGTAAGCCTTTTTATTCACCGCAGGAGGTTTCCTTATTTATTCTGGTGAGTGTGTACATTCATCCTGACGCGCATGTGAGCGCTGTGCTAGAACTGTTGGCTAATCAGATCACACACACAGAACAACATTATCTGGACTCTTTCATTATCGTTTTCAGTGATTTTAATAAAGCTAATCTCACCAGTGAACTGCCTAAATATAGACAGAACATCACATCCTACCAGAGACAGCAATACACTGCTACACTGTTTTAAAGGATGCATACCACTCTGTCCCCCGAGCAGTGCTGGGACTCTCTGATCACTGTTTGGTTCATCTTCTACCAAACTACAGGCAGAAACTCAAATCTGATAAGCCTGTAGTAAAAACTGTAAAGAGATGGACTGTTGAAGCAGAGCAAGATTTACAGGCCTGCTTTGAATTTACTGATTCGAGTGTTTTGGAGGCTGCAGCTACTGATCTGGATGAGCTTACTGACACCGGAACATCCTACATCAGTTTCTGTGAGGACATGTGTGTTCCAACCAGACTTATTTAACATTTAACAATGACAAACCTTGGTTCAGTGCAATACTCGAACAGCTTCGCCAGGCCAAAGAGGACGCCTACAGGAGTGGGGACAAAGACTTGTACTAAGAGACCAAGTACACACTGAACAGGGAGATTTGAGTGGCAAAATTTAATTACTCTGAATATCTAAAAAAAAAAAAAAAAAAAAAAAAAAACATTTCAAGTAATGACTTTACATCAGTGTGAAAAGGCCCAAAAACCATCACCAGCTACAAAACCCCATCCCCCAACACTGAGGCCAATCAACAACTGGCTGAAGACCTGAACGAGTTTTGCCAGGTTTGACTGCAGGTTTGACCAAGCTGACAACCCCCCCCCCCCCCCCACTGTTTCTCAAACCTGTACTCTGTGAAGAGGATGTATGCAAAATCTAAGGAGCAAAGGCCCAGACCGTGTCTCTCCAGCCACCTCAAAGCCTGTCCAGCCCCCCCCATTGGTTCTTCAACAGACCCCCCCCCCCCCACTGTTTCTCCCAACCTGTACTACAGACAAACATCTGATGATGCAGTCAATATCCGAACACTTACCCTACCCCCACCCCGTTTATGAGTGCAGACAAAATCAAAATCCAATACATCTTCCAGGAAACCGGTAAAAAGCACTTAAAGAGCTGTTCTGTAAGCGCTGGTCAGAAGCCGACAAAGGACCGCAGACCGTGACTCTCTCCAGCCTAGGGAAAACTTTGTCTCTAAAGCCTGCCTATCGCGGGACGGGACAGGTTCGGTCCAGCTATCAAGCTGACCATCTAATCAGGCATTGGTAGTTCACCGCGGCAGACCCTCGTGTGAAGCTGTGTGAAGTCCCGACTCTACCTGCTTCCAAGCAAGTTCCACCATAATCCCTGTACCCAAGAAAGTCAGTATGTGCCAGAAATCACACTAACACTCGGAGAGCACGCTATGTACGTCAAAGGAAGGCCTGCTGACACAGACCTGTTGCTTTAACTCCATCTCTCTATTCCACTTGGTGTGAACTGCCAGTCCGCTGTGAGACTTCAGTCTTCTATTCTCAGCCTCATGGCACTGAGAGACATCAAACCTGAGGACACTGCACACTCCCGCAGCCCTCTCCTCTCACACTACACCCACTTAATGGGAGGACACTGGTCTCCTTATATCGAATGGAAATTGATCTTCAACCACCACCTTGTTTCATTTGAATCACATGACCCCCCCTTTTAAAATCCACTTTGTGGTCATTTATCGTCAATTGGGAAACTTCTTGGAGGAGTTGGACGTGCTGCTATCAAAAAATATCAAGATGGTATCCTCTGATGCTTGCGACTTCACATCCTAGATAAACAGGCTGCTGAACTTCAAACACTCTGGACAATTTGATAATCGACTCTACTGCAAAGGGCAACCTTCATCTACACACGCTTTGCTGTGACAACACTTTAGTTACTCCACTTTCAATACCATCTAGCAACTTACCCAGCGGCACACCCCAACGCAGGTCACCTTTCACGGAACCTAAACTCACATCTCTCTCTGCCTATCCTCCATCCTCACTTCATTCACTCTCGTCAGCTCTGGACACGACACGGACACAGCTTCCTGCTTGGACAACAGACAGCAGCAGCTACCCCATGAGGCTGGGAAAACTCAACATCCTCTAACACCCGAGACTTAAATCAAGAAACTCTAGCGACTGTGAGCTCTCCTCTCTTCCTTCCTCTGCAAACGTCATGGCACTGCGTTCTATTACCACGACAAGATCCCTGTTGTGACGCTCGGACTCTTCTCTCTTCTTACCGCCTCCACCTCCTCCTCAATCAAACAGCTGATGACTTTGCACCTCAAGAACCATCAGTGACCCCTCCACACCGCAGACTGAGGATAACTCACAACGACTCTCTTCGACTCTCAGTTTCGTCAGATGACACCCGATCCCCACTCACCTCCTTCAAGTCATACGGCTCACATTATCACCTCCTCCTCTCTTCAGGCATTTAAGCAGGCTCGTAAGCCCACTGCTGAAGAAACCATCTCTATCCAGGCACAGAAAAACTGAGGTCCCTTCTTCCATTCAGCAAAGACACACTGAAGATCTGTGTTCAACCAGTCTCTATGGTTCTTGTACAGTCCTGGACATCACCAATCTGGGTTCAAAAGTGGCCACTCAACTGGACTACTGCCCTGCTCTCGGTTACTGAGCCCTGCGACTGGCAAGAAGCTTCAAATCCTCAGTTCTCACTTGTCTGCTGACTTTTGACACTGTTAATCACCGATTGGAAAGATGGGCATCTCTGGAACCGCTCTCCAGTGCCTTAACTCCTACCTTTCTGATAGATCGTCTTTCTGATCGACCTTCATGGTGTCTTGAGGGGTGAAGTTTCTAAGTCAACAAACTTGCTACTGGGTTCCTCAAGGCTCTCCCCCCTTCTCCATCTACATGAACGTCATTAGGATCCATCAGAAGCATGGATAGCTATGCTGTGACACTCAACTCTGCAGTGGATAGTCATTCAGTGTTTCCTGGATGAATGACCATCACCTTCAAAGACCTGGTGGTTCCAGCTCTCTTTCAGGCTGGGTTCGTCACCATGGACAAGTGGGACATCATCGAAGCTTCACTTTGTTTATTTTAAATGGGGAGTCATCTCATTTTGTATCACCAGTAAAATATGAATGAGTGCCACAAAGATCTGTCCTAGGTCCTCCAGTGCCGCTATTTTCAATGATTGCCTATGTTGCCCAACATACCCACTAGTGTAATAAAGTGAACGACGTCTTGTGGTGCATTCAGAAAATGCTGGTGGGATTAGTTTTTTTTAAAAAACCACTGTTTATGCTGATGATACTCTAACTATGTCTATGTATACCGTTGTCAACGAGACCAGATAAAAAGCTTCTAAAATTATCTAAGCTAACAGAGTGTGTTAAAAATGTAAAAGATTGGATGACCAATAATTTTCTCCTATTAAATTCAGATAAGACAGAGATATACTTATTGGACCAAAAAACACTACAACTTCAGCACTTTCAATACCATCATCCCAGACAACCCTCAGATAAAACTCACATAGCTCTCTGTGCCAATCTAGTAGATTACAATTTGCAACCATACAGATGTACTGTTACTTCCTCTACAGTCAAAAATCTGGGTGTTATATTAGACAGCAGCTTGTCTTTTGAAAGTCATATTTCCCATGTTATTCAAAAAATCAGCATTCTTCCATCTTAGAAACATTGCCAAGCTACGAAACATGTTACCTTTTTCTGATGCAGAAAAGCTAGTTCATGCATTCATGACCTCTAGACTGGACTATTGTAATGCACTGCTAGGGGGTTGTCCTTCATTTTCAATAAACAAGCTACAGGTACTCCTAAATTCAGCGGCTAGAGTCCTTACCAGATCAAGACAATATGATCATATTACCCCAATTTTACAGTCTCTGCACTGGCTGCACTGGCAAAATATCATTACTTACTTATAAGGCCCTTAATGGTTTAGCTCCTGTGTACCTAACTAGTCTTCTACCACGCTACAATCCATCAGGCTCCCTAAGGTCACAAAACGCTGGACTTTTGGTAGTACCTAGGATAGCAAAGTCCACTAAAGGAGGAAGAGCTTTTTCGCATTTGCCTCCCAAACTCTGGAATAGCCTTCCTGATAATGTTTGTGGTTCAGACACATTTTCTCTGTTTAAATCTAGATTAAAAACACACCTCTTTGGCCAAGCATTCAAATAATGCATTTCATAATTTTGGACTGCAGTTATATCTGATCAAATGTGCATTATTATTCTTTAGCTTGGGTTAAACTAATTAATTTTACTTGGCTGGAACAGCAGCTACGCTAATTATGTCTCTATTTGTTTCTCTGTTTCTCTGTAACTAGGATTTACACAAGCTCCAGTCTGGATCCAGAACAGCTGAGCTGAGTAAAACTGTGTCATCTGTGCCTGTGGCAGGTTGAACTTTTTTTCAGCTGACGAAGGAAGTATAACCACTGCTGGGCCTTTTTCACCATGGAGTCAATGTGAATTCAATTAAATTCAAGTTTATTTGCATAGCGCCTTTTACGATACAAATCATTGCAAAGCAACTTAACATGAAATTAAGTTTCTACAATATTTAGTAGTAGCTTATCAGTGATGACTGTCAGTTTATGTGCATACGGCAGAAATGTTCAGAAAAATCAATAAAAGACGTAAACAAACAGATGATTAACACTATTAACAGCAATTACGCAATCAAACTTATAGCAAAATGTGGTAGTTCTGTATGTTGTCTCAGGGTTAGCATCATCTGAGGTCCTCTGAGAGGTTGGCATCATCTCTTCTCAGCTACTATTGAGTCGGTTCTGTGCTCTTCTATAACTGTCTGGTTTGGGTCAGCCAGCAAATCAGATTTAAGAAGACTGCAACGGACCGTTAGGACAGCAGAAAGGATCATTAGTGTGCACCTGCCCAGTCTTCAAGACTTGTACAACTCAAGAGTGAAGAAAAAGGCAGGTAACATCATCAAAGACCCCTCTCACCCTGGACACAACCTGTTTGCACTTCTCCCCTGAGGCAGACGCTACAGATCTATGTGCACTAGAACATCTAGGCATAAAAACATTTTTCCCCCTTGCCATCTCCAGCTTAAACAGCTAACACATGAATCATTACCTGTGTTCTGTAATTAATTTCCGTAGTTCATTTTACATCTTTAATTATTGAACCGTTTATTTTCAGTTTCACAGACATTTGTGGTGAACATTTAAAATGCAAGATGAATGATTTATATATGATATATAATTGTGAAGAGATTGTAAAGGTGGAATGAGTTTTTTTTTTTTTTTTTGGTGAAATCCGAGAGCTTTCTGATCCTACATAGAAAGCAATGCAACTGAAATGTTTTATAGCCCATGAAGGTAGTTTGGACATTGTTAAAATAGTTCATGTGACATCTGCAGTTCAACCGTAATGTTATGAAGCTACAAGAATAATTTTTGTGAGCAAAGCAAACAAAAATAATGGATTCATTCAACAATTTCTTCTTTTCCGTTTCAGTCTTGGGCGCGTGTTCACGAGAGTACCACGACACATGCATGTGGTGCTGCAGACGCAGGAGCCGGCGATTTAAGGTAGAACACCCATCTCTTTTACAGTAATTCATCGTCTGGTTCAAATAAGTAAGACTGGGAAAAAAATTGCAAGTCATCTTCTCTGTCGAAATCATCAGACTGTTTAATGTACAGCACGTGTCGTCTTCTGATTGTAAACAAAGCACAGTGAGTCAGATTGCTGGCTCCTGCGTCTCCACTGCAGTCACTCCACTGCAGTCACAGTGCTGTTCATGATGGTGAGTGGGGGAGAGCAGGGGGGTTTCTCCTGAAGTCCACCATCATCTCCACTGTTTTGAGTGTGTTGACCTCCAGGTGGTTGAAACTGCACCAGACAGCCAGCTCTTTAACCTCATGTCTGTAAGCAGACTCGTCACCGTCCTGAATGAGGCCGATGAGTGTGGTGTTGTCTGCAAACTTCAAGAGCTTGACAGAGGGGTCATTAGATGTGCAGTCGTTGGTGTACAGGGAGAAGAGCAGTGAGGAGAGAACGCAGCCCTGAGGAGCTCCAGTGCTGATTATACAGGTGCTGAATGTGTATTTTCCCAGCCTCACTAGCTGCTGCCTGTCTGTCAGACAGAGGTGGGCACGGAGAGCTGAGTTAGTTTGGGCAGGAGAAGGTTTAGGATGATAGTGTTAAAGACCGAGCTGAAGTCCAGAAACAGGATCCTCACATAAGTCCCTGGTCTGTCTAGATGTTGCAGAACATAATGCAGTCCAATGTTTACTGCATTGTCGACAGACCTGTTTGCTCTGTAGGCAAACTGAAGAGGATCCAGTAAGGGTCGAGTAATGTCCTTCAGGTGGGCCCAGTTTTTCAAATGACTTCATGACCACAGTCATTTAGTCCTGTAATTTTGGATTTCTTTGTTTTTTGGGATGGGGATGATGGTGGAGCATTTGAAGCATGAAGGGACTTCGCACAGCTCCAGTGATCTGTTGAAGATCTGTGTGAAGATGGGGGCCAGCTGGTCAGCAGAGGATTACAGACAGACTGATGTAACACAATCTGGGCCTGGTGCTTTTTTTCCTTTTCTGCTTAATAAATCTACTGGTCCAGATTCATACACATTATTTATTGTTGTCTTAGTAATTTTTTTTTCTTTTCTTTTTTTTTTTCTCATGTCAGATGTGTATGTATGTATGTACCAGGAGCACCTTAAAAAATAAATAATAACAAATTCCTTGTATGTTTGCACACACCTGGAGAATGAAGCTAACTCTGATTCTGATTAAAATAAAATAAAATCTCACCTTTCAGAGCAGACACTGATAAGCTTGTGGTTTCCTTAAACATTTCCTACGTGGTCTGTGTGTATTTGTCTGAGGTTTTGTTGTTGAGTTTTTTCAGTGCCTTTCAGTATTTGATTGTATTGTGAGTATTTGCAGCACATGTGTTGTCAAACCGATGAAGAAGTTTTCTTAATTTGCTGGTGTTTTTTTTTTTTTTTTTTTTTCTATTTGCATTTCTTTTTATTTATTTATTTATTTAGTTATTTATTTTATTTGCACTGCGTTGAGCTTTCTTGGCCACCATATATATGTGTCCCCATGACATAGTATTAAAGTTATAGTTCACCAAAAATGAAAATTCTGTCATCAATTACCCTCTTGTCCTTCCAAACCCATAAGACCTTTATTCATCTTCATAACACATATTAAGATGTTTTTGATGAAATCCGAAAGCTTTCTGACCCTGCATAGACAGCAACGCAACTGAAACGTTTTATGGCCCAGAAAGGTAATTAGGACATTGTTAAAATAGTCCTAACTATACTAATAGATAGGTTCTGAAATCCATGATTGCCTGAAATAGCCTATCCAGGTTTATCATATATATATATATATATATATATATATATATATATATATATATATATATATATATATATATATATATATATATATATATATGATAAACTATATAATGAAAAAAAAAATCAGCCAATCACAATCCATCCTGCTTTAACGAACTTCAGAATTTAAAGCAGCAAATGAGAAAACCTTAGCACATGCTTATTATAGACAGAACAATATTGTTCATTGGTGTGGAGGCTAATATAGTTATCATTACTGTTATCTTTGTCGTTCTTGCTGTGAACAAGCCTTTACTCTTGGACAAGTTTTGGTCTGGTACATGTCCCAGTGTTCCACATAAATTGCTAAAACACTGTAGTCTAAATCAGTCTGATTTCAAGTAAAAAAAAAAAATAAATTCTTAATATGATAAATGGAATGTCTACAGCCAAAACAAAGTCAAGGGTCTTTCAGACAGGAATCAAGAGGAAAACATGCTTACATCAGTCTGGATGGAGGTTTCGTTCATATCAAGAGCCTCTGATTGAGGCGTGTTAAGTCAATCAGGGTCTGTGAGGTGAGTCCCGCTCAAGCCAAATGAATAACAACTGTAATTTACATTAGCACAGCAATTTCTCTTTTTCTTATAGGAAATGGAACCAAAAACATTCTCTGAGGACATAATTCTTTCCTTTGAGGTTCTTTGAAGTTTGGTTTACCACTGCTACACTCATTGTCAACTGTTTTTTTGGAAGAGAAAATCAGGACAAAACACATGGTCCAGCCTTCAGGTGTATGACAAATGAAGATGTTGTTTAAATATTGTTAGGGCTTGCTGGTGAAGAGAAGAAAGAGCTGGCATTGGTAAAGCGCTCAGTACGTAGACGTGTAAAATAATTTGATTTCCACATGGCTTGTTTCTTCACAGATAGCCATGTGTGCCTGCCCTGCAGCCATCCCAGCAGGCACATTGCCTCTGATTTAATATAAAGAGTGCACATTTATCTGCCTGCCTGTTCACCACAATATTTCCAATCCTTCCATATTTTTTTCTTAAACAAATTTGTGTTGTATATGTACAAATATGGGACTTTTTCTGCCTGAGGAAATAAACAAAAACAAAAAAACAAACAAACTCATAGCACTTGCACACTCTGTTCAATTTATGTTCTATCTACTTTTTATTTTCTTTTATTTATTATTGAAAACACTTGATCATCTAAAACTGACTCTCTATTCTATTTCTATTTTTTTTCTACTTGTTTTCTTTTATTATATATAAACATTGACCATCTAACACTAGCACTCTCTATTCTATTTTTCTTCTACCAACCCACTCCCTTTCTTATTAATAATAAAAAAAAAACCACCAAACAACACCATCATCCACTATTATTTTTTTCAAAATACTAAAAAAAAAAATGCACAGACAATCATAAATGTTTGCATTAGTGATAAAGATGACAAGTGATTCAGAAAGCTTCATAAAGGTTTTATGGCTGGTCAAGTGCTTTAAGGGGGATTTGAATCTTGGTATTAAGCTCAAATGCATATTAGACAATTAGATGACATGATTTTCACATATATGTGAAAGTTAAAATTACACAATTGACATTTAGAGGAAATCAAAGGACCAGAGATGGCACCTTCAAACCATCTCTGAAAAATAATCTCCCCTTACTTGAGCCCTATTCACAAAATCTAATTAAATACTAGTCCTCTTTGGGAATAATCAGCCTGTTCTGTGGAGAAATCATTATGAAAGACCAGTTTCTCCGGGAAATGTCGCACAGTGTGACCCAAATGAAACGTCACGTAATATCTTTCGTTAAGTTACTTTCCCGAAAATATATACAGTAATTGAAATTCAAAGGTTGTCTCATGTGGTATTTAAATTATAAACAGACTAATGATGACAAGTAAAATGTCATATTCTTGTGAAAGCATAGGCTTTATGTATATCTATGAGACTTCAGATTTCATATATTTTATGCATATTGAAACACTAAATAGCAACATATTTGCTCAAGCACAAAATGGGTTACAGTTTTTTTCTGATTGCTTAAGCACATTTTTTGTAACTATTGGCTATTTTTGCAAAACTCTACACACAAATAAGAAAACCTTTCACCCAATTATCAAAACATTGTAGTTCTCTTGCAAAAGCGAACACAGCTAGATTAACTCTTCACACCTTCGTAAAAATGGTGTTTTCATATCAAACAGTAAACACAAGCCATCATCTACTAAGCACACAATGTGCCAACTACACACTGATGGTATGAATACAAAACACATCTGGCTTTTGCTTTCTCTGTGTACAGATGTCAATTTGAGGTCATACTTTTGTCATAGTGTCATGTAAACATACAAGGATCCCAAACTTCAAGTATTGGTGTTTATTTACACTCATCAAAACCAAGACAAAGTCAGAACACAAAATAGTAATTTCAAAAAAAAAAAAAAAAAAAAAAAAAAAAGACAATCAGCCTGCATCATGTCGTCTTTCTGGGTCCGGCCACAAAATTTCGGCCACATCGCATGCGATATCCTCCAGTCCAAGGCACCGGGGAAAATATCTCCTTATATATATATATATAATATCATGTAAGGCCGTATCCAGGCCTTACATGATGCCTGGTCAATATCTCCACATGCCTCCTCCATTGCCTGTAAAAGGGCTACCTGTTGATGAGGATGACGGTCGTACACTTTCCAGCACCAGGCAGAGAAGAACTCCTCGATGGGATTTAAGAATGGAGAGTATGGAGGGAGGTTGAGTGCCATGAAGGATGGGTGGTCTGTAAACCAGTTGCGGACCAAAGCAGCCTTATGGAAACTAACATTGTCCCATATGATGACATATCGGGTATGCTCTGGTCTCTGAACATTGAGCATGTCATGTAAGGTGTCCAGGAATGCAGTAATGTGTGCAGTGTTGTATGGGCCTATGGTTGCAATGATGGTGAACAACACCATTTTGGCTTATAGCTGCACACATGGTTATGTTACCACCACGTTGTCCTGGGACATTGATGATGGCACGGTGTCCAGTAATGTTCCTGCCACGTCTCCTGGTTTTACTGAGGTTAAAACCGGCCTCATCTACAAAAAGTAGCTCATGTCCCATGGCATCTGCTTCTAGTTCCATCACTCTCTGGACAAGACAAAACAAATGCAACACATCAGGCCCATGCACAGCACTACAGTATGCACTTCCAAATTCAGAACCAATGACACTATAGCTTACCTGCACATAGTCATATCGCAGTTGCTTTACACATTCTGTGTTTCTCTCGAAAGGAACTCTGTAAATTTCCTTAATTCTTATTCTGTGGCGCGCAAGTACACAACTTAGTGCAGAAATGCTTACACTGTGTATATTTTGAAAGATGGCGTCATTATCAATTATGCGCTGCTGTATTTCGCGCAGTCTTATTGCATTATTGGCAATCACCATGTTCACTATATGGGTCTCTTGCTCTGGAGTAGATTCTTCCTCTGCCCCCAACATCTGGATGTCTAGCAATTCTGTAAAGTAACAATTTCAGTATTTTTGCATGTATGGTACTGTTGTGTTTCTCATTAGAGTATGGCAGTGCTACAAAGTACTTACCGATTCTCATTTCGAAATGTCCTAATGATGCTTGCCACAATGTAGCGGCTCAAATTAGGGTGAACCCGTTGGCCAGCTTCCCTCAGGGTCATCCCATGGTTGATGACATGGTCCACTATTGTAGCTCTGATGTCATCAGTTATTCTATTTCTTACTCTTCTTACCCTTCCTCTTTCCCCTCCTTGTCCTCTTCTTGCTCCTCCTTGTTCTCTTCCTCTAACTTCCTCTAACCCTTCCTCTTCAACTCTCTCCTCTTCTCCAAAACTTCTTCAACTCCACGTCCTCTTCCTCCAACTTCTTCACTAACTTCCACGTCCTCTCCCTTCACTCGGCCTCCTCATCCTCCAACTTGCTCCTCCTTGTCCTCTTCCTCTCCTCTTCCTCTAACCCTCCTCCTTCACCTCCCTCTCCTCTTCCTCCAACTTCTTCACCTCCACGTCCTCTCCCTCGGCCTCCTCTGATTCTCACTCTTCTCACTCTTACTGCTCCTTCCATTGTACTCCACACAGACAGCTTACCTGTGGCTTATTTATAGTGCTTAGGCTGATTGCAAAGTGAACTAATTATCTAAAACAGTTTTCACATGTGAAAGTGTGCCAGGCAGTTGGCAAAATAGTGTTAATGATAGCCATACATGTGTATAATTTTGCTAGGAGTGTGTTGGAAATTTGGTAATTGAGTGTAAGCAGTGAGTTGTGTTTAAAGTTCTGCAAAAAGAGTGTTGTGCAGTGAATTGTGCCTACAGTTTTGCAAAGTGTGTGTTACAAAATTGCAAACTGAGTGCAAAGCAGTGTTTGTGCTTTTAGTTTTGCAAACTCAGTGAGTGGTTTTGCTATACGTATTAATAGTTTTAGAAAGTGTGCTACAAGAATCACGATTAGCGCTTAAGCATTCAGAAAATACTGTAAGACATGCTTTTTCGCGAAATAATGGCGCAAATACCAGTAAATTGACTGCAAACTTTAGTAAGTCATGCTGTATGATTCATTTAAATACTCTCCTCTCGTCTGAAAGGGAAACTCTACAAATGCATATGCAATAAGGTCAGTCGCAAAAATAAATCCATCTCTTTTCATCACAATTTTTTCTTTGTTAAATCCTGACAGTATTATTATTATTAACAACATTATTATTATTATTATTCATTGGAGTGCAAACTAAATGTAATGTTTTCAGACACTTACTAATAGATAACAATGTTTTATAGTTTGCATTTAAATTAAATGTAATTAAGTGTTGTTTGACCCACGTAAATAGGACTTAATTACATGTTTATATGTAACTACATAATTACATCTATTGTCTTTGAAATGTGGTTAAACTGTCAAATGCACTGACAAGCATTTAAGTAAATATATACTTAAATGTAATTTCTATTGATTTTTTTATGTCATATATTTAAATATATTTGTAATTACATATTTATAATGAAATAAAAAGTTAGTTAAAGTTAATTGATAAAAGTTGCAATTGAGTACACTTTTAAATATAAAAAAAATTAAATATAATAATATCACAGTTTAAATTATAATTAGTACTTTATATGTAATTTAGCATGGTAATCAACATTTCAAAATACATGTACTTATTATGCACAAAAAAGATTAATAAACTTTTAATGTGACATTATTGCAAAGGTTTTTTGTTTATTAATTTTTTTTTCCTTATGTGTTAAGAAACAAAGTCATAAAACTGTACTCACCTAAAGCACACTTAAGTGGCCTTTTATTTAATTAAACTTATATTGTCTTCAAATAATTATTATTATTTTTTATATATACTTTTAAGATTTAAAGTACACTACAAGTACACATTCATTACTTATATTTCACAAATGACATAATGGTAGCATAAGTTTGCATAATTTAACGACATGCTAATAACCACATTCTGGCAGTAAACATTGTGGCAGCCAGGGGAGGACTGGCCATATAGGGCATTTTTCCTGGTTGGCCGACGCACTATTTGCAGGAACAGTGACACATTGGTTTAATTGTCTTCTGTATTGACAACGTAAATCCAATCGCAATGCGCCATAGACAGAGTGATGAAGTGTCTTGCTCTGCCTATATAAATATTGCTTCACCACTGGAAATATGTGGACATATTATGAAGTCTGCAAACAGGACGTTAACTGAGGCCAGCGATGGGACACGATAAGATAGACACAAAGAGGAGAGAACAGACGCATCAGCAAAGAAAATACTGTACAGGCAGAGCAAGCTCGAAGCTTGAAATACTGGAAGAAAACTCTAAACATTGAATTTGGGGTGGAAGTTTATAAGAATCTCTGAGGGGAACTAAATCTCTGCAGAAAAGTTCCGATGGCATTTTCTTTTCATCTTACCTCCGTATAATACATAAAGCAGTGTTTAATATGTGCAGCTGCTTTGTTTACAGTGGTAACCAAGGAAACACTATATTGCAGCTGTTCCATTTGTGCCACCTGCTGTCAAAGAGGAAATTTGCATTTTTAGCATAATTTTAGAAAGCTAAAGTCAGACCACTCTGTTTATTTTTTATTTTTTTTAATCTTGTAATTGTACATTCTATTTTAAATAAAAAATAACTGCTCATGCTACATCTATGTAGCATCTTGGTTTGGACTGATTACAATGCAGTGGTTGCCTCTAATTTCAAATACAGATCTATTTGCTAGTTCAGCCTGTAATAGATCAAATAAACAGTTTGTTCATGTACTCTTTCATTCTTACTTGTCTTTTGTTTTAAGAAAAAAATAAAATTGTATCAGCAATCAATATTAGAATCAGCCCATTTGCTGACAATCGGAATAATCCATGAAAAATCATGATTGGTGCATCTCTAGTTTTTGTAGATAGACTCTTGGTTAGTTTGCTCAAACAGTCATAACTTTGACTGACTGTTAATATCAAGTCAAGAGTGAGTGAGTACACTGGTCCACTTAAACTAGTATACACAGTAAATATACACACACATAAACACACACAGTGTTAGTGAGCACCTGGTATTCCCTACGTTATGGGGTCCAAATGTGTCTATTGTGAACGACAGTGTAGGCTATATATATTAGTAGACCGTTTAGACCAAAAAATGCCAGGGCTGATTTTTTTGTCCCAGTCCAGCACTGGGGGCAGTGATACCAAAACAAAAAAAAAAACAAACAACACACAAACAAAAAACACGCACCATGTGCAACGCCTCCCTGGCTACATTTCCAATAGCTTACAATGAGATTTAGGGCTGGTTTCTAGTCTGGCATTTATAAAGGTGCTTCAAAATCTGTAATGAATAGATGCAAAACAGGCTCTCCAGTGTTTGACCTTTGAGCCCGATTCGGCTAACTGAAGTTCTGCTGGGCTTCACTGACTGTCTGTAATGTGTGAGGGAGGGTGTTGATCAGGATAACAGCAGTCCTCCCCTGGTGTCCCATCACTGCTGTCCTGGGCTGACTTCATAGTGTATATGTGCTTAATTAGAGGAAGTAAGCTGAGGCTCGAGTCAGGGGATCTGATGTGTCTGGAAAGGGAGGGTTGATAATATTTACTTGAGTTGTCTGATTGGACTTTTATTAAATGTGCCACCAAACACCCTCTCAGCATTACACTGCCAAGATTACCAAGCTATCTTGGGTGATTCAAGGAACCTCAGTTCAAATAATTAGCCAGAGTTTTCAACAGAATGCTCTGTACACTGTGAAAAAAAAGGTACCAAATGGTCTTATACAAGTATGTACATTTTAGATTAGATTCAACTTTATTGTCATTGCACATGTAAGGTACAAGGAAACAAAATGCAGTTAGCATCTAACCAGAAGTGCAATAAGCAGTAATTACAGGATATACAGTGTCTACAATATGTTACAAATGTACAATAAATATAAAGATAAGGCAGTACTATGGACATTATTTACAGATTTTTTTTTTTTAAATACTATCAGCATGATTATACAGATAGGTGTACTATGAACATACTATACAGATGGATTATGTAATAAGTGTATGTACACTATAAGCAGAAACTATGAACATCATTCACACTAGTGCAATGAACAATAAAAAAGTGCACAGAAAAATATTCCAGTGTGCAAACGGATTATTCAGTATTCTTTATGAATGAACAAACAGTAGTGCAAGTAATAACAAGTGTAACTGTTTTGTTGTTGTTGTTGTTGTTGTTTTTGTAAAACAGATATAGTGATGAGGAAAGGGTGAGAGTGTGTGTATGTGTGTGTGTGTGTGTGTGTGTGTGTGTGTGTGTTTGGGTTCGGTTCAGTGGGCAGAATTCAGTAAGGAGGCAGCTGTAGGGAAAAGGCGTTTCCTGAGTCTGCTGGTCCTTGTCCGGAGGCTCCTAAACGGTCTATGGTCAGGGTGAGAGGAGTCCTTAAGAATGCTGCGAGCTCGACGTAGACAGCGTTTTCTCTGGATGTCCTCAATAGCAGAAAGTGTTGTCCCTGTGATGCGTTGGGCGGTTTTCACCACCCTCTGCAGTGCCTTGCGGTCAGTAACTGAACAGTTTCCATACCAGACTGTGATACAACTGGTCAGGATGCTCTCGATCGCACACCGGTAAAAGTTCACCAGGATGGTAAAGACAGTTGGTTCTTCTTCAGTGTCCTGAGGAACGAGATGGTGGTTGCCAGGAACTTGAAGCTTGAGACACGTTCAACAACCATCCCATTAATTTGTTTGGATCATGCGTGCTTCCTTTCTTCTTCCTGAACACCACAATGAGCTCCTTTGTCTTGCTGGAGTTAAGGAACAGGTTGTTGTCAGCACACCATGCGGCCAGGTGCTGTACCTCCTCCCTGTTGGCAGTCTCATCGTTGTCTCTGATAAGGCCAACCACCATGGTGTCATCTGCAAACTTTATGATTGAGTTGGATCCATGCACAGTCTTGCAGTCGTGGGCTGTCAAGGGAGTAGAGGAATGGGCTCAGCACACAGCCCTGTGGTACGGCGGTGTTGAGTCTGATGGTGGTGGAGCAGGTTTAGCCTGACCTAACATGCTGAGGTCTATTGGTCAGAAAGTCCATAATCCAGTTGCAGAGGGAGGTGTTAATGTCCAGGTCTCCAATTTATGTGGTCAGCTTGGAGGGAATGACAGTGTTAAATGCTGAGCTGAAGTCAACAAACAACATCCATACATATGTGTTGTTATTGTCCAAGTGTGTGAGTACAGAGTGCAGCACTGTGCATACTGCATCCTCTGTGCTCCTATTGCTATGTTAGGCAAAATGGTGTAGGTCCAGTGTGGGCGGGAGGCAATCCTTGAGGTGTGCCAGGACCAGTCGCACTTCATAACAATAGGTGTGAGTGTTGGGGGGGGGGGGGTAGTCATTCAGGCACATCGGGGAGGAGTGTTTTGGCACTGGCACAATGGATGTGGACTTAAAGCATGTTGGCACAGTTGCATGGGTGAGGGACAGGTTGAAAATGTCTGTGAAAACCCCTGCAAGCTGCTCTGCACATGCCCTAAGCACACATCCAGGAATGCCGTCCGGGCCAACAGCCTTGCGTGCATTGATCCGGCTCAATGCAGTGTAGACGTCTGTGGAAGTGAGTTTGAGGGGTTGGTGGTCTGCTGAGGGTGTGATCTTGGTGGTCATCTCCTTGCTGTCGCTGTTGAAGCGAGCATAAAAGTCATTTAGCTCATTAAGGAAGGAGACGTCTGTGACCGTTGGAGTGGAGTTGCTTGGCTTGTAGTCATTGATGGACTGGATGCCTTGCCAAATGTGTCGGGGGTCAGAGTTTGACAAGTATTCCTCTACCTTAAGCTTGTAGCAGTACTTGGCCTTTTTGTTGCCCCTCATCATGTTAGCCCTGGATTTGCTGTAGGCCTGAGCGTCATCTGATCTGAAGGCAGTGTTGTGGGCTTTCAGCAGGAGTCGCACCTCCTTGTTCATCCATGGCTTCTGATTAGGGTACGTTGTGATCTGTTTTTCTGTTGTAACACTGTCAATGGTGGTGTTGATGTAATCCAGAACAGAAGAGGTATAGATATCAATGTTCGTGTGAGAGCCACAGGCAGCCTGAGAAGCAATCATACTCCAGTCTGTGTATTGAAACTTATCCTGAAGTAAAGAGTCTGCTCCAGATTGGCCACACTTTGATGCACAATTGATGGGGGTGAATTAGGGGTTGATGGGGGTGAAACAAAGGGGTGAGAAACAAAGAAAGGTGATCAGAGGGCCACAATGTAACCTCTGGGGGGGGGGGGGTCGCGATGTAAGCTCCATCAATGTTTGTGTAAACATAATTCAAAGTTTTGTCTCCTCTAGTGTGACAGGAAACATGCTGATGGAATTTGGGAGCACTGTCTTTAATTTGGAGTGATTAAAATCACCCGTGACATTAAAAGCAGCCTCCGGGTGAGCAGTCTGTTGTTTACTAATGGCTGCATGCAGTTTATTCAAAGCAAGCTTGGCATTAGCATCCGCAGGAATATAGACTGCATAGACAGTTATAATGGTGGAAGTGAACTCCCGCGGCAGATAAAAAGGTCTACACTTAACCATGAGAAACTCTAGGTTAGCTGAGCAATGTCTCCCAACAATGGCAGTGTTTGTACACCAAGCTTTGTTAACATAAATGCATAAATCCACCTCTTGTCTTGCCGGAGTCATCTGCTGTTCTATCTGCCCAGAGCGTGTACTGTCCGGCTAGCTCCGTAGCATTATTGTGTACGTTGCTGTGTAGCCATGTTTCTGTGAAAACCATGACATTGCAATCCAAAAGTCTCTTACTGTGGGTGATGCAAAGTCATAACTTGTCCATTTTGTTCACCAGTGACTGCACATTAGTGAGGAAAATGCTGGGTAAAGAGAGCCGGAGTAGTGTTAGCTTTAGCTTAGCTCTTAGACCTCCATGCTTCCCCCACCTTTGTTTACGATCTCGACGCTGCCCGCGAGCATTTCTGCCCGGCCGTGTAGAGGGCGTAGCCTCGGGTGTTCTGGAGATCTCAGGGATGAGTCAAGGATTGGTGATAAAACTGTTGGAAAAGTGCACACCAATATACAAAAGCTGCTGTCGGTGTAAGATGTTAAAGGGGTCCTATTATGCTCATTTAGAAGGTCTTGATTTTGTTTTGGGGGTGTGCTAGAACATGGTCTCATACTAGGTTGTTCGAAAAACACATTATTTTTCACATATTTTACATTATTACATTACCTCTCTCCCCAGTCTGGCATGAATGTCTGGAATAGTTCCTGTATCAAATGAAGGCCCGCCTTCTGAAATACGAAATGCACTGTTTATCTTTACCAGTGCCAGCCTTGATTGTGATTGGCAGCACTCGGTGCCTGGTCAGGAAATGTCACGCTCCTTACCATAGCCGCCTGCTGTGAGCTTCAGTGTAAATACTGCGTCGAAATCAAATCAATTTGAGCATGATTTAAACCCGGATGATTGTAACCGCTCTAATCTTGTCTGCCTTGGTAAAGCTAACGTGTCTTCAGCATAGTGATAACACTCATTGCCTTTTCTAGTGCAGCTCAACCAGGTCTCGTCCCATTTGTCGATCTTTGTGATATCACAAATCCCGGAAAATATGCGTTGTAGTCCAAACGAATCGTTCATTGTTGTTTTTGAAAAGTGATTTCTGTTGAATAAAATATATCTGTTTGAAGTGGACTTTGAGCTTTAGAACTTTGCAGATCTTTTTTATGCTCAAACAGCAACATTACAGACTAACTAAAATTGAAAAAGTGAAAAAGCATAATAGCACCCCCTTAAGGCAAATCTGTTCAGTATGAACAGACCAAGATGAGCAGGAAAAATGCTGCAAAATTGCAAAAACTGGAGAGACGCTTGGTCTAACCAGGTAGCAATATGTATCTTTTAAGTACCATTATGTACCTTTAAGGTACTAAGTATGTGCAATTTAGGGGTAAATAATGTACAAAGAATGTTTTTTCTCCTTCTATAAGAATACTCTGGGGAATCCATGAGGGGGGAAAAAAGTACATTCCTAAAAAAATTAATTCATATTGATGTCATACATTTTATGAATGTGGGTTTTTGTAGATTTATATTTTAAATTGTCATTTACATATTTATATTGAGGGTCTTTCCATGAGTTGAGTCTATGAAGAAGAAAACGAAGGAAAAAAAGAATGTTTAATATCTATAAAAAAAATCATTTTTTTTTAATAAAAATAGATTTTTAGGATCATGTGAGCTTTACTGTGCTAAAAAAAAAAAAAAAAAAAACACAGTTGTTACAAAATTTGATATGACTTGTCAATGGCTGAACTTCTATTTAATACCCAAATGTCACAAAAAGTGGTGTCATATCAGGGTCAGACAGACAAGGAACCACAAAAAAACACAAAAACAAACAAACCCTTATGCAAAACAACAATATACAATTCAATTGGCATTCTTATGATATATTAATTAATCAGTAAAATTCTCAATATTACCAAGCCCAGTAAAATAATGGTTTTAGGTTAATGTCATGACACTCACTGTTTGATTGACATGTTTCACTTTGTGGTTCTGTGAGATTTCCTGACCAATTGTCCCCATTGTCGCCTTTAAACAGGGTTTCATAGACACTCCTACAAACAGGATATGGGATAACATCCTTCAACATGATTATTAAAGTGGGCACCAAACAGTATCCAACAATTCAGTTAAAAGAATGCAAATGCAATGCTTGGATTCTTATGCATCACTGCATCTTTTGCAGAAGGTCACCATCACCGAGCAGAGACGCTAACCCTAAACCTAACAACACTGAAAGAATGTTCTAGAATAACAATGAAAGCATTGTCAACAGGATATGGGACAGAAATAGTTGGCCAAGGGGATTCTGTCTTGAAAGCTAGACATTTCCTTTTGGCAAAATCCCAAATGTCCTCTGAAAGTGAAGACTTTAATATACCATATCTCAAGTTCATTATATGTCTTTCTAATTACACACTGATTCACGATCTAGACTAAACATTGACAAAACATTGCAACAATATCAGTCTGGACATCAGAAGACACAGTGGGCCAGATTTACTAATAGCTTGCAATAGCGCAAACTCTCTTTTTGCCTTAAAAAACTACTTTCAGGATTAACTAACAACATGTAGTGAAAAGTGCATGGACAGTTTTTGAATTTGTTTATGAAGTGCACAGATAAATCATTTATGATAAACACTTCAATATTACATATAAAAATAAGAATTGTAAATTTTGATTTTATGGCTACTTTAAAGAGACATACACTGAAATTAGTTTTCACTTGTTTTTGACAAGTTAAAAGGGTGTTGCTTTACACGAACACTGAGGAGTTTTAACCAAAGTATGTTAAAGATATTTCATGAAGACCCAAAACAATCATACAAACTTGGGGAAAATGGGCATCCGATGTCCTCTTTAACACCCCAAAAAGCATGTATTAACCCATTTTGCACTTGTTATTAGATTACATGCACCTGCACCATCAGCTCTGCTTGTTTGTAACTTCACTCTAAGTTGCACTACTCTTGGTATATTGTGTTGGTAATTGGAAATGATCTAGCTATGTCTTTATTCTTTAAAGATTTGTTTATATGAAAATAATGTGCTAAAAACAGAAACGTTTTTCCTCTGCATTTTTCGTGTACAGATTATAAGAAACACTTTGCAAAACCAGGCATGCCTACAGTGCGACATCTTGTTCCCGCTTTTTCAGGGAAGAGGGTTACAGTCAAGAAACCTGAGACATTCCCTATTCAAAGCTAATCTTGATTCTGCATTTTAATAATGCTAATGGGAAAGAGAATACCAATGCTGCCGCACTGGAAGTGTCTGAACCCCCCGAGGTTGTGTAGTGTGTGCGCACAAACATTGAAGAGGTCTTAGAAATGACTCTGGGATGTTGACTCAAGGACATGCAAGCCCGGAGTAGCATGGACATCCAAATTGTGGAATCTGACAAATGTGTGTGAGGACCAGCCTGCCGCATCAAACACTTACTGCAAGGGGACACCTCTTGCCAGAGCAATAGAGGATGCAACCCCCTGACTGAATGGGCCCTAACTCCTAGAGCTAAGCTTGACCACACGCCTCATAGGCTAGGGCAATAGCTTCCCTCACCCAATGTGACATTGTTTGTCTAGTGGCAGCTGCCCCCTGGTTGGACGTAAATCTGAAGAGCACGTGCTAGACAGTAAATTAAGTCTTTCTTGCTTCGGTGTCATGAACGGCATAGAGTAGAAGGCTTCAAGAATGACCGGGTGTATGGTCTAGAATGGAACTTTGGAAAGATAATTAGGTTGAGGATGCAAAATAGCTTTGACCAACCCAGGAGCAAAATCTAAGCAGGATGGCAAGACTGACAGAGTATGCAAATCCCCAGTTCTCTTCAGAGAAGTAATAGCCATTGCAAAAAAACATCTTTAGGGTCAGAAACCTGACAGGCGCTAACTCTAGTGGTTCAAAAGGGGTCTCAACCAGACCCTCGAGCACTATAGTTAAGTCCCAACAAGGAACTATTGCTCTAGTGGGCTACCCCAAACGCCTTCCACAAAGAATCAAAGTGCTCTGGGTCTGCATGGTGTGCCATACACCAACTTTTGAAAACACACCATTCTCTTCTTTTTATAACAGTCTGCATACGTCTGGGGACTGAGGAGACAAGTTGCTCAAGTTTAGGAACAGGAATGTTGTCCCATTCTTGTCTAATACAGGCTTCTAGTTGCTCAACTGTCTTAGGTCTTCTTTGTCGCATCTTCCTCTTTATGATGCGCTAAATGTTTTCTATGGGTGAAAGATCTTCTTCTACGCACCCATGATGTTGTAATTGATGCAGTATGTGGTCTGGCATTGTCATGTTGGAAAATGCAAGGTCTTCTCTGAAAGACACAACGTCTGGATGGGAGCATATGTTGTTCTAGAACTTGGATATAACTTTCAGCATTGATGGTGCCTTTCCAGATGTGTAAGCTGCCCATGCCACACACACTCATGCAACCCCATACCACCAGAGATGCAGGCTTCTGAACTGAGTGCTGATAACAACTTGGGTTGTCCTTGTCCTCTTTAGTCCGGATGACATGGCATCCCAGTTTTCCAAAAAGAACTTCAAATTTTGATTCGTCTGACCACAGAAAAGTTTTCCACTTTGCCACAGTCCATTTTAAATGAGCCTTGGCTCAGAGAAAATGCCTGCGTTTCTGGATCGTTTAGATATGGCTTCTTTTTTGACCTATAGACTTTTAGCTGGCAATGGTGAATGGCACCGTTGATTGTGTTCACCGCCAATGTTTTCTGGAAGTATTCCTGAGCCCATGTTGTGATTTCCATTACAGTAGCATTCCTGTATGTGATGCAGGGCCATCTAAAGGCCCAAAGATCAGGGGCATCCAGTCTTGACCCTTACGCACAGAGATTGTTCCAGATTCTCTGAATCTTTGGATGATATTATGCTCTGTAGATGATGATAACATCAAACTCTTTGCAATTTTTCTCTGAGAAACTCCTTTCTGATATTGCTCCACTATGTTTCACCGGAATTGGTGATCCTCTGCCCATCTTGACTTCTGAGAGGCACTGCCACTCTGAGAGGCTCTTTTTATACCCAATCATGTTGCCAATTGACCTAATAAGTTGCAAATTGGTTCTTCAGCTGTTCCTTATATGTACATTTAACTTTTCCGGCCTCTTATTGCTACCTGTCCCAACTTTTTTGGAATGTGTAGCTCTCATGAAATCCAAAATGAGCCAATACTTGGCATGACATTTCAAAATGTCTCACTTTCAACATTTGATATGTTATCTATATTCTATTGTGAATATAATATAAGTTTATGAGATTTGTAAATTATTCCATTCCTTTTTTACTCACAATTTGTACAGTGTCCCTACTTTTTGGGAATCGGGTTTGTATGTATTTTGTGTATGTGTGGGGTGACAGGGCTAGGAAGAATGGAATTGAATGGAAGAACCCAATACTGGTACGCTTCTCCCTCGAAAGGAAACCTCAGGAACGCCCTGTGTCGTGGCAAGATTTCCACGTGAAAGTATTCATTTTTAAGATTGATTGACACAAACCAATCCCCCGATTGGATCTGAGACACAATCATCTTGATTGCCAGTATTTTGAACTTGTTAGTTCAACTCGTGAAGATCTAAAATTGGACAAAACCCCCCATCTTTCTTGGGAACTAGAAAATATTGGCTGTAATAGCCTGACTCTCTGTATGGTAGGGGAACACATTCTATGACCCCTTTGTCCAGCAGAGCCTGCAATTCCTGTGTCAACAAATGCGCTCATTCCGGTTTCACGGAAGTGGAGACCACACCGTTGAAACACAGAGGCTGATATGGAAACTGAATCATGTAGCCTTTCTCTACAGTCCTTTTTACCCATAGAGAGATGGTTGGCAGTAGCTTCCACTCTGCCAGTTTCTCTGAAAGGGGCAATGGTTTTGACACTTGATGTTGGGTGTCCTGAAACATGCCAGGAGGCAACCAAACATGTTACATTTCGCTGGAAGCCGCTGCTCCCCGAAACAGCAGTGGCGGCGGAGATAGCACAATGGTCTCCTGAGGGTGCCGGGAAGGAGCACCTACTTGCTGGTGGAATTTTTTCTCACCTCTCCACAAGAAGACACACCCCCATGGTCCTGGGCACACCAGCCACAAGACTTTTTATTTGAGAAGATGATGCTCATCAGGTCTGGCCTCTTAGCAGAACTGTGGAGTGCGACGAGCCGCTCCCCAGTCTCTTTGAGGGGCAAACAACCTGCAACACTCTCCTTCTGTGCTTCTCACCTCAGAGAAACTGGACCTGGTCAGAACTGGGTGGCCGACAGTCCAGACGCTTGAGCACAAAACCTCAAAAAAGCTTCTTCATAGCGCTTTGCCTCCCGGAACCTACTGACGACTTTGTTAAAAGAGTCGTCAAAAATGCCTGAAGGCGAGATGGGGGCATCAAGGAAGAACACTTTGTCCCTGTCCTTGATGCCCGAGAGGTTTAGCCACAGGTGTCTCTCCATGGAGACCATAGCAGCCATTGAACGGCTGATGGGATGGGCCATCTGCTTAGTCGCACAGCGAGACAGGTCTGTGGCCCACCAAAGTTCTGAAAACGCCTCTTCATTGATTTTCCGGCTGTGCTTAAGTCCTTGAGCAGGTCAGCCTGGTACGCCTGCAAAACCACCATGGTGTGCAGGGCAGCACCGGCTTGACCCACAGCTTGGAAGGCTTTCCCCACCAGTAAGGATGTCAGTCTGAAAGGTTTGGTGGGGAGCATAGGTTTCTTCAAAGAAGATGAGCTCCCAGGGGAGAGATAGCCAGTGAGCGTCTCTTCCACCTGGGGCATCATGTAGGCCTGCGCCCTTGAATCTACGATGGTCAAAAAAATTGATGTAGATGGCCTAAAGACATGGGACAAGTAGGGCTTACTCCATGCATGCTCATCCCCCAAACACTCAAAGCAAAATCTATGCTGATCATCCTTCGAGATGAGCCTCTGACAAGGAAACACACATCTCTTCTTGGACTCCGACATGATACAAATAATGTTCTCTCTCTTTGAAGAGAACATAAATGAATATGAACTGCAATGCAGCACACAGAAACTCTGTCTAACACACACACACACACACACATACACACACGCACAATACGGTCCTTGAAGACAAAGAAAGCTGAAGGTGTGAAAGGTGAAAGCAGGCTGTGGTCAATTTGGTTCGGGCCAGAAATTATAATCACCTTACAGAGATTTGGCAACAGATCTTGGACAACACCGACGTATTCAGCAATGTGAAAGCCATACATTTGCACACTATTGCATGTGTGCTGGAAAGGCATCAGGTGTCTTTAAAACAACTATACCGTGTGCCTTTTGAAAGAAATGCAGAGTGGAGCAACTAAGGACCAAGTACGTTCAGGTATGATCAATTTCAAGATATTTGTTTTTGGGGAAGGAAAAAAAAATCCCCAAATATTCTTTATCATTGTAGTCAGTAACTGTTTTAACCTAAATTATTTTTTAGAGGGTGATGGAGCGGGATTCTGGTGAAAACCATCGCCATATTTTCATATTTCAATTAATATGTTTTGGATGAGGCAGGCTTTAATCTGGCCACGACAAGGAATAGAGGTCGGAATTTAATTTGCCAGCGGGCAACTGTCCAAGTACCTGGACATGCCAGAAGATTCTTTCCCAGATGTTTAGCTAATGAAAATATCCATTGTGATGTGGATGAGAACCTGTGGCCAAATCCACAAGATCAGGTTGATGGAACGTGAGGAACACTTCAGTTGACACTTTAGAGTACTGTATTTTTATTTTATTTTTATTTTTTTCCTTTGAAAAACCTTTAGAACCTCTAGTCTACAGTTTTACAGTGGCATGAATGTGAAGAACCATAATTAAAAATGAATCACATTATTATTAATTAATTATCTTATTTTGTTTATTTGTATTTGTATTTTTTTAAATGTATTTCATGAAAAATAAATTTTAACCAATGATTCTGCAAATGCAAGGCTTCTTTAAAGATATGAATGCAACATGTAATGCTTTGGACATTGAACACCCTGTGTTATACATAATGACTGTTTTGAGTTTTATGTCTTAAGTTTTGAAAAAAGACAGCTTTTCACAGCCCATGGAGAAGATACATGAAGATGCGTTTCCTCTAAACCACTGTATTCTGGTTGGGTTCTGTTGATTCAGCTGAGAGGAAACCTGGTCCAGAGGCCCAGCAAGAGGTGGTGGACATGTGAACTGAAACTGAGCAAGTCACGGCTGAGAGAACCAATTCAAAGACCCCACTGTCCTACTCTCCTCAAGCTTTACAGAAAACAGGTTGGGAAAAACAATCAGATACTAAAAATTTAACAACACAGCCTCCCACTGCCTGCCCAAAACACCAGAGTAAAAATAGCAGTGTACTTCCTTTACAGATTTTTTTTTTTTTTTCTCAAAATGAGAAAGTAATGCACAGAAATATTCAAAAGGAATGAATGCTTCAAATTTACAGAATGAATGAATAAATGAATGAATGCACTGAATGAATGCACTGACAGAATGAGTGAATGCATCAATTGAATGAATGAATGAATGAACATATTAATTAATTAATTAATTAATTAATTAATTAATTAATCAAATTTATAGAATAAATGAATGGATCAAATTCATAGAATTAATGAATGAATGAATTGCTTTGAACGAATGCATGCACAGAATGCATCAAATGCATCTAATGAATGCATCAAATGCATTGAATGAATGCATCAAATTCGTAGAACAAATTAATCCATTGAATGAATGAATGAATTAATTAATTAATTGCACCAAATGGATGCATCAAATGGATGCATCAAATGTGTGAATTGATTGAATGCATGCATTTAATGAATTAACTGAATGCATCAAAAGCATGAATCAATGTGTGCATGCATGAATGCATGTTGCCTAGTTGGGCAAAATTTAATGGCACAACAGTTAAACTTCCAAACTTTACCAAACTGTGACCAATAAGTTCAAAATATTCAAGAAAAGGTAAAAAAAAAAAGGTCAGGATTAGGCTAACCCTACCTCTTGAACTTATAATGTCTCATCACAAATCTACAGAAAATGTTGCTTATGAATTTAAACCCTAGTATTTTCCTCCTTGTTTGGCAACCAGGAAAAAACTAGAATGAATTCAACAAGAGAGTATACTGTTAATAGTTATTCATTTTCGAGAAGACATATACAACATACAAAATATCTAATATTGTATGCATATTGTAAAAGAAACATCTCTGTTACCTATGCAACGTCTCGGTTACTTACGTAACCCTCGTTCCCTGATGGAGGGAACGGAGACATTATGTTGAATGAAATATGGGGTCTCACTTGGGAGGCCAATCATCTCTGAGTTTAAGAGAAAACGCCAATGAAAATTGGTTAGTGGATTTAATATACCTGAGCCACTCCCCGTGCCTACGGGTATAAATAGGCGACAGGTGCATCCACTCATTCAGGTTTTACGCTGAGGAGCCGAGAACGTGTCCCGGCAACAGCGAATGGTTCAAGGTTGTGGCATGGGGACATAACTTCTCCATTCCCTCCATCAGGGACGAGGCTTACGTACGTAACCGAGACGTTCCCTATCTGTCGGTCACTACGAGTTATGTCAAACGACTTATGGGGTCCTATGGAAAATGCCACAACCTGAACACCGTCACAACCATGTGGCACTGCAATTGTCGACAAGCTGCGGCATGTCACAAAAGCTACGCTTAAGGTCGTAACCTTCCCAACGGCCCAGGTACGCTCGACCAAGGTACGCTAACCGGGGAACTCTACTGGGAGAAGAAAGGCGGTCACATCCCTGTGTTAGGGGGAATGACACAGCAAGAGTGACACTGAGCCAGTCCTCCCAGTGGTGGCGTTTTGCGGACATAAGTGCACCGCAATCGCACTCTCCTGCTGGGGAATGTCGACGTACCCCCTAGCTGCCCCACCATCGAGGGTAGTGAGGATGGAGGAAGGAAACGAGCGGCTTCCGGCCGTAAAAAGGGGCCATCCACAACTACGTCACTTCCCCATGCACATCCATGAAGAAAGGAACCAGAGCAAAATGCGGTTGTAAGCCACACTCTACACCGAGAACCAATCGAACAGCCGTGAGCACTCAGGGCTGGGCGGTGTATTCACCTCCATCATTATGCTCACATCTGCCCGGGCAAGCACGGCTGTCAACTCTGGGTTCGATTCGGCAGTGGCGACAAAACCCGAGGGGGGCAGCCCCGACGAATCTTCATCCATAGAGGTCAACAGCTCATCCCCCGATGCTGCAATCGACATCTGACCCCCCGGCGGTAAACCGAATGACATGCTGGGACTGCCGTAAGACAGCCGAGCAGAATCACACCGCACAGGACAAGCACTGCGGGAGGGGTGAGAGGTCTGTGGGGGTGTGGCCCGGCAGAGAAGCTCTCACTGTCACCCTCAAATCTCCCAGAGCGCCAGCCGGCGGTCCTCTGCTCGTGTCAGACAAACCGGGACGGGTACTGACAGAGGGGTCTGCTCCTTTCCTTTTAAGAAAGAAGAGACGCAATCGCAGCGTTGCCATTGTCACACACGCAGTGAGGGCATGAACCATCCACGAACGCGTCTTCAGCATGCTGAATGCCCAGACACGGAAGTCAACGCTCATGGCTGTTGTCAGAGGACAGGAAACGACCGCATCCAGAAGGACACGGATGAAACGGAGTCTTTAAAAAGACCCGAATTGTCCGTGATTTGCTCTTTTAGGAAATCTGCTCTTTTAGTTGAAGCGCCAAGGGGAATCGCTGAAAGGGACACCGCTGTTCGCACCATACCGCCAACCAGAACAGCTTCCCGACACAAAGCAGATGAATGGCTTTGTAGAGTATAACAGCTTTTCAAACAACCGGCGTAATTTCCTATTTGGGACAGGGGGGACATGTCCCCCCACTTGGCTCCAAAGCAAAAACCGCGCGCCGTAATCTGAGGAGAAGACCGAGCCAGAACAGACATGGATGCCTACGTCCGCGTGTCGCCTCGTTGAGACATAGTAGCCGGTTTCAGGGATATTAGCTCAGGTCAGTTAATCAACTAGCCTGTTTAACTTGGTGTTTTACAGTCTTAAACTTCAAAAGACATTGGCCTCCCAAGTAACCCCAATGTCGTTTCAAAAAAAATGAAACCTCACGGTACGAGGTTACTAAGTTTACCGATAACTCGGTGAACACCGGATAGGGCATACAGTGCTATGGGGAAAAGGTGGCGTCATCAGTCACCAAAAATTGTTACATGTTAAATCAAATCTACTCTAGCCCAAATTTTCATTGGTAGTTTTCTAAGCCCAAAAATCTTGAAATAAATCTCAGAGATGTCCTTTGATGAATCACATCTCCGTGACCCAAGTCTGCCGTCTCAATGCCTGTCACCATAAACCATTGACCTCAACTGTTCGAAGTGTTTTCAAAGCATTTTATGTTCTTCCGTTCCAGTGTCCATTTGGGTATGACACGGAAACGAGGGTTACGTAACTGTCAACTGACGCCACAAACACATTTTTTCACAAAGGCCTATGACATAACAAGAGCGGAAGTGCCCCGACTTTTAGCACTATTATAGGGGAATTTAGAACCAAACTGCTTTGCTGCCGTTAGTGGCTCTACATCATATCATGCTCTTACATGGAGCCTTGTGTGAAAACTGCAACCCGTCAAAAGGAGGGGAAAAGGTAAGGACCCTACTGACGTTACCTGTGTAGTTGTCGGTGACCAACCGCACTTCCATGTTTAAATTGAAATTTGACGCAATAGAATATAAGATAACAAGTAGAATACAATTACACCAAGTGATATTAACAGTACATAAATGAAAACATACCTGGACTATAGTGTTTCAAGACATATCCTTGTGTTTTGCCTTTAAACAAATAGAGAGACCAATTTAGTCGAATCTACTTCGAGTGTAAACTAAACGAGCCAATGCACACTGGCATGCAATTATTGCATCTAGCTGCTGCTGATCAAAGCGTGAGCATAAAAAGGCAGACATTTCCTTTCAGTCGGTCACTCTCGACGGTGACCCCATATGTTTTAAACCATCCATTATTGTTCCTTTGTCCCTACAAATCCCAACCCTCCTGTCTTAATGACTGTCACTCTGTAGCATTGACCTCAATTGTGATGAAGTGTTTTGAAAGACTTGTTATAAATTCCATTACCTCCTTTGGTACCTGACACCCTAGATTCCTTACAGTTTGCCTATCGTCCAAACTGCTCAACTGATGATGCCTTTACACATCTCCTCCACAAAGCCCTAGATCATCTGGACAAGATGAGGGGGAATTATGTTAAAATGCTGTTTGTTGATTACAGTTCAGCTTTTAGCACTATTATTCCCTCAAAACTAACATTAAAGCTGGAGAACTTAGGATTTAGTCCAACCCTGCGTCAGTGGCTCTACAACTTTCGATCTGACAGGCCACAAGCAATAAGGGTGGGCAGACAGATCTCATCCTCACTCACCCTCAGTACAGGAGCACTCCAGGACTTCATACCCAACCACCATCTTGCAATTCTTCTGAAGACTCCATTATGATAGGCTAGATTTCTAATGCACTTCAGACTCCACTACCATCGTCAAGTTTGCTGACGATTCTGTTGTGGTAGGCTTGATCTCTAATGATGAGAGAGCTTACCTGCAGGAGATTAATAGAATGGAGACCTGGTTTCAGGAGAACAACCTCCTTCTGAATGTCAGCAAGACAAAGGAGCTGATAGTGAAGTTCAGCACAAAATAGGTGAGGAGCTACCAACCCACAATGATCAATGAGGCTTCTGTGGAGAGAGGAGATAGCTTTTACTATCATGAGTCCACATCTCACATAACCTGTCATGGACAAATCATATCACCACCTTGGTGAAAAAAGCCCATCAGCATCTTTACCACCTTAGGCACTTAAAATATTTTATATTGTCCATCAAAAGTGCTAAAATATTTCTACAACTGCACTATTGAGAATATCCTGACAGTTAACATCACAGCCTGGTTCGGGAATGTCATAAAGCAGGACAGATGTGCCCTACAGAGGGTGGTGCAATCAGCTGAGCACATCATTCACATTGATCTCCCTGACCTGGAATCCATCTACAGCAAACAATGCCATACCCAAGCCAGGAAGATCATGAAGGACCCTAGCCATCCTAACAATGGTCTTTTTTCTTTGTTGAGGTCAGGGAAATGCTTTCGCTCCTTGATGACTAAAACAGAGAGAATGAGGAACAGTTTCTTTGCACAGGCTATCCGTGTCCTGAACCAGGACAATGGCAACAAGATTTAGTTGCACTTTACATCACCATATTAACATTATACTTATTTTATTATTACAGACTGTATAAGCATAATTGCACTCTACTGCACATATACTGCACATATATTGTCTGATTGTTGCTGCTAGCATCTTTTCACATCACATCTTTTGGTACATATTTTAATTTTTTTATTTATTTATTTATTTTTTTACTTTGTTAAATTATATTTATTTGTTGTAAATTTTAGTAATCTGTATATATATATATATATATATATATATATATATATATATATATATATATATATATATATATATATATAT
The DNA here is from genome assembly GCF_018340385.1 of Cyprinus carpio. Lineage (NCBI taxonomy): Eukaryota > Metazoa > Chordata > Actinopteri > Cypriniformes > Cyprinidae > Cyprinus > Cyprinus carpio. Next base: position 5,146,381 of record NC_056595.1, on the reverse strand, counting down.
AATTGTTGTAATATATTAGTTTAATTTCTTCTGATAGTAATTTGTAATTATATTCACTATTCAACTTTTCCTAGGATACAGTTTTCTTTCTCTTCTTATTACTACTTTTATAATATTTCTATTTTTATATATAGTCTATTGAATTCTGTGTTGAGAGTCATACCAAGCATTTCACTACATTGTACTGTGAATGATTGTGCATTTGACTAATAAAATTTAACTTGAACTTGAATGTTACCTCGGTGACCAACGAATTGGGATTCCCTACCGAAGCACCATGGATGCTGCCCCTTCCAGTGCCCTGTTCGAGCCGCCTGCACCCCTTTTTGATGTAGGCTGGAGCTTGCAATATCAAGACCATTCACAGTTGTTGAAGCACTATCCACTCAGTGAGATTTGATAACACTGGGAAAACCTGTTCCACTTGGAATAGGGACGTCGCGAAAGCCCCATCCTTCCCGAAGGAGATTTCGGAAGCAAATACACATATGAACATCCGTTTAGGGCCATATGGAAGATTGGAGGTGATTGTAACCCTCTTGGAAATGGCTGAAGTCTGCCGGGAAAACACGGGCTCTGAGGCTATTCTGTTGACTTTATGCATCTACTTAGGTCTCACATATGGAACCCAGCCTTCTACCGGTTCTTAAGGATTCATCAAGTGAAGGCTTGGAGCCGGATGTTCCGCCGCGTCTGGCTGCCAAGGTGATGGAGGAGCTCGACAGCGTCTGCAGTACGGACACTCTGGAGCAGTTATAACAAGCCAACACTAACTGGGCCTCTCAGTGCCTCTACCCATTTGAGGTGAGAACACAGGAGGATACCGGCTCCACACGAAGGCTATAGAATCTATCGAACGTGTTGGGGGTCGCCCAGCCCGTCGCTCTACAAATATCTGTCAGCGAGGCGCCACGAGCCAGCACCCAGGAGGATGCAACAATTCTAGTAGAATGAGCTCACAACCTAAGCAGGCAGGGCACACCCTGTGCCTGATAAGCCAGGGCGATGGCATCCACAATCCATCCTCTGCTTAGAGACAGCCTTCCCCTTCTGCCGGCCTCCGTAACAGACAAAGAACTGGTCTGAGGTCCTAAAGCTTTGTGTCCGGTCTACATGGCATCTCAAGGCTCAGACGGGGCAGAGCAAAGCTAGGGCTGGGTCTGCCTCCTCCAGGGGCAGCACTTGCAGGCACACCACCTGATCCCTGAAGGGAGTAGTGGGAACCTCGGGCACAAACTCTAGGCACGAATCTTTGACTGAAAATGCATGCAGGTCTCCTACTCCCCTACATTGCAAGCAGGAGCAGAGTTTTCAATGAAAGAAACTTTAGCTCGACTGACTGCAACAGCTCAAATGGGCCCTGCTGTAGTGTTTTAAGCACTAGAGACATGCTTACCTACTGACTTCCCTTCGCAGCGACATAGACTTTAAGTGTGGAGGGAGACAGCGTAGATGGTGCTCTCGCCGAAGTGATGGTGTCAACTCCTGCTTGGGGTAGGTCACCAAGACCCTCCACGTCCCATCCACTGGACGTGGGTGCCACAGGGTGCCGCATATCTGAGTCAGTAGATCCTTCCTCAGACGGATCTGCCAGTGAGGGGCTGTCACGAGGAACATTAGTTCTGGGAACCAGGATCTAGTGGGCGAATACGGCGCCACAAGCAGGACCTGCTCCTTGTCCTCCCTGACCTACTTCCTGACTGTCAGGGAGTAGAACAACTGGCAGTGAGACGTTTCTGGAGAGGCAAACAGGTCTACCCAAGTGGTTCCGAAATGTCTGCAAGTCAGCTGGACCATCCAGGGATGGAGTCGCCACTCTCCCAGGAGTGAAGCTCAGGCCCGAAATGTGAATGGCACGAAGTGACCTCAGAGCCTTCCGACTCCAAAGGAGGAGGTGGCAGGCAAATTGTTGGTAAGGCAAACCTTGTCGGTTGATATATGCAACGGTCGCTGTGTTGTCCGTTCGGACCAGAACATGCTTGCCTCATAAGCTCCCTTTGAGACGGTTCAAGGCAAGGCGCACTGCTATTGACTTTAGGCAATTGATATGCCAGTGCAGATGGGGGCCCATCCAAACCCCTGACACTGCGTGTCCATTGTACGTGGCCCCTCAGCTGGTGGTGGAGGCATCCGTGTAAGCAGCATGCCTGGAGACCAGTTCTCCTCCTGCTCGGAGGAACGTAAGATCTGACCATGGGGTGATGGTTTGGCAACAGGCCGTTGTAACTTAGACCCGGTCAGTGCCACTTTGCCAGGCCAACCTCGGGACTCGGCCATGAAGCCAGTGCAGAAGCGGTCTCAAATGCAATAACTCTAGCGGTGTAAGTGCCGCTGCAGCTGTCATATGCCCCAGGAGCCTCTGCAATAGTTTTAGTGGGAACACTGTCCTGTCCTTAAACGAATTCAAGCAGCTCAGCACCGACAGCGCACATTCCTCTGTGAGGCGTGCTGTCTGTTTGACCGAATCCAACTCCGTACCAAGAAAAGAGTTCCTCTGCATCAGGGAGAGTTTGCCCTTTTCCCAGTTGACCCGAAGACCCAACTGGCTGAGGTGCTGGAGCACCAGGTCTCTGTGCTCGCACAACTGATCTCGAGACTGCACTAGTATGAATTAATCGTCAAGATAGTTGGAGATGCGTACACCCTGCTCTCTGAGGGGATCAAGAGCCCTCTCCGTGATGTTCGTGAAGACACAGGGAGACAGGGACAGCCCGAAGGGCAGGACCTTGTACTGGTATGCACGTCCCTCGAACGCAAACCACAGAAATGGTCTGTGGTGCAGAAGGCTCGACACATGAAAGTACGTGTCCTTCAGGTCAATCGCTGCCAATCTCGGGGATGGACACACCTGACAATACGTTTCTACGTCAACATCTTGAGCGGTAACTGGTGAAGGGCCTGGTTCAAGACATGCAGGTCCAAGATTGGTCGTAACCTACGGCCTTTCTTGGGTACAGTGAAGTAAGGGCTGTAAAACCCCATCCTCATATCAGCTGGAGGGACCAGCTCTATCGCATCCTTCGCCAGTAGGACTGCGATCTCCGCACACAAGACAGGAGCATCTGCCACCTTCACTGTCGCGAAGCGGATGCCATTGAACTTGGGGGGATGCTGGGTGAACCAAATTTGGTAGGAGCAGAACGATGTTGTCACTTGGCTCTGAAGCGAAAAGGTGGTATGCGTTGCATCTGGTGCCTTGTTATGCTCACGGTGTGATCAGCGGCAGCTGGATGCAATAATCACATGCATTGGCTCGTTTTAAAATTATTGAACACATCAACATTTATTCAACACATCATGAGGGCAAAAAGGTAACTCATAAAAAGAATAACTCATAATGCAGTACTAGCAATGTATATTTTTTTTCATTCAGTGTGGATAATTGTTTGTTACTGAAAATGTATTACATCAAACATAGCTAAGATATAGGCACCCATCTAACAGTATATATAAAAATAAATCCTTGTATTTTCTCAGATTTAGGCTTGCCACAACTAATTACACATAAAATGACACATATTTAGTTATGTTTGTCATGGCACAACATGAAACACAACGCTAAAGACAGTGGAATTACATTCTAAATTGTTATATCAATCATTCTTCAGTTCAGTGAACCACATGGATTATCTATAAATATATGCATGAATTATAAAACCTTAACATCCATCATACCAAATAAATATGATTAATTTTAAAAGAGCTAAAATCATAGACAAAATAGTGGTTAATTCTCTTCTCCTTTACAGTGTCTTTCCCATCATTTCCCCCAGTATATATTTCCTGTTTGGGATAGTGCTTTTTTGACATTTGGGAGACTGTCTCTGACAAGCTGTAGTTTCTTTTAGAAACATTTGTGTTAATCTAGGGTCAGCAATTTCCATAAACTAGCAGACTGATTTCTGCCTATTCCAAAGACTTTTGTGGAATAGTGATCCCGAAGTGTGCACTCAATGGCAGAAATAGAAGATATTTGCTGTAATAATCTCTCAAATGTCACTGTCCTTCAACCCACACTGACATTAGGAAGCCGCACAAATACAATCATTTTCTTTGAAGATCTGTGGACCTGGGATTTGGTCTCCAATTGCCTTTCATGTTGGTTTATGGGTTGTAACACTTGGCTTGATATGAGCCATCCGAAGCTAATGCATCATGGGCAGTGCTTGAATTGGAAAAAAAAAGAATACACACACACATACAAAATATATATAAAATACAATAAATAAATATAAATTTTCATAATTCCAAATGTGTGCGGGTGTGTATATATATATATATATATAATAGAATATATATATATATATATAAGCTTATATATATATATATATATATGATATATATATATAATATATAAAAGCACCAGTTAAGCTGTGATATCAAACAGGACCACAGGGAGACGCCAAAAGACCACTAAACCTGCAGCCTTAATCTGACTGTACATGCTACAATACGGAACCATTCAGAATAACTAAACCAAATATACCAGCGTATAATCTAAAACACTTTCAGCCAGCATTCATTATAAAACATTTGTGCTTTTAAGCCAAATACACGCTGAAAAGAATATTTAACTGCCATATGTACGTGAGTCACTATTCTCTACTCCATCTCTGATGAAATCGTCCTTGTTTTCTCTGCATTACTACTTATTACTAATGCATTCCCTTACTGAAATCTTGAACTTTCCAGTAGTTTACCGGTTTCAAATGACCTCCTCGATAGTGTGCTTTATAGTGTAATTTCTAATCACCCAGACACTGACGCTTTGACTCAGTACCTGCAACATGTCAGAAGTGCCGGTATACACGAAAAAGTGCCAGTATGCTTAAGACTAAAATATTGAAGTGTGTACCGGCCCACTTCAAGCACTGATCATAGTAACATGACCCAGTAAAACATTCTGGTTACTGTCGGTTACAGATAAAATGTCAGGCAGCAGCAGCTAAGGGGAAGTCGTGGCCTAATGGTTAGAGAGTTTAACTCCTAACCCTAAGGTTGTGGGTTTGAGTCTCGGGCCAGCAATACCAACGACTGAGGTGCCCTTGAGCAAGGCACCGAACCCCCCCAACGCTCCCCGGGGCGCTGCAGCATAAATGGCTGCCCACTAGATCTGCTCCGGGTGTGTGTTCATGCGTGTGTGTGCACTTTGGATGGGTTAAATGCAGAGAGCACGAATTCTGAGTATGGGTCACCATACTTGGCTGTATGTCACGTCACTTTCACTTTTTCACTTTCTAAGCTAACAATCTCTTATGTTCCCCCTGTGAAGGTGGCTGTAAATATTTTCAGAACCTTGGTGGTTGGAAAAGAACAGAGAAAAATATGTGCCCTTTGTCATTAACGTCATGCAGAAGTCATCATGGAAGACTGTCATATGAGTTATACTGCCACTAAACAGAAGCTTTCATAATGACGATAGTATATACATGCTTCCCATATTCACTGCCAGTAAAACAACACATTGTTTCATTGGGAAATTATAAGATGACACATAGTCACATAAGCTTGTACTTGTTATGCCTGCATCACTAAAATATTTCAAATGCATATGGTACAATGAAACTTTAGGAAAATTAAGCAAGTTTATTTATTTATTTTATTTATTTATTTATTTTTTTTTCTTTCTTTCTTCTTTCTTTCTTTCTTTCCTGGACAAGATGACAAAATGATGATGAAATAAAATGCTTAACTTTTTTTTTTTTTGGAACTAAATATTATATGTTATTATTTTATATAACATATTGACACTGTCTTTCAATAAATCACAACTCTTAAGCTTTAGAGTAAAAACAGTAACAGGGTTGCAGATTTCACCTAAATTACATTAGTACTTTGTAGGAGTTATCTAGTTTGGGACCACATACTGATGAATGAATAATGATCATTTCTCATTAATAAAACTAAATAAATATTTATTAATCATTGATCTTACAATAATTTCAGTAACAAGTTGAATAGTTAAACTTGATGAATACAGTCTACATTAACATTTGAGTGGATGGAATACAAGTACTTATCTGCCCACAACGGTGTAGAAAATACAAAAAAATATCCAAATTATTTCATGCACTTTTGTGTTAATTTTATGGTGGAATTTATTTCTTAATAATAATAATAATAAGGATTAAGCATACCATTTACATGTGTTGGCAAATATTTAAGCGAGTGCCTTATCAAATCTCTGTTAAGCAAACTTGTCATTGTTTGAGCCATTGACCTCATTGCTTGTTTCCTTTTTTACTTATATGTTATCAGTTAAATCCACACCACACAGACAAGTTAAGAGAGATAAGTTTGCATCCAACTACACTCATGAGGGGATGTGAAAAACATTTGGGAAGGTGATAAAACCAACCTTCACATCCTTGCAGAATTTGTTTTGGCTGGGTTTAATGCAAATCACCAGTTTCCCATAATGCAATTGTTTGTTATATGGAGCTGCATTTTCTCAAGGTTTGCCATTTTCACTGTTGATATACCTGTGTAATCTGCTCTGATGCTGTGCCTTGGAAAATGGCCAGACACTACTGATGTAAAACAATAAGATAATCTTATTGCACATTTAGTGCATAGACTCTGCATAGACATTATCGTTTTCAAGTTTCAAAAAGTAAATAAAGGCATTTTAAACAATTCATACAAATTGAGTGGTCAAAGTGTATTGAAGAGACATGATTGCCCAATATGATACAGATTACATTATGTTTTTGTTCACACATGAACACTGATCAACACACATACTGTAGATAGAGCACATCAAATATGATTAATTGGAAGATCAAACATGCACGCTTGACGTGCAATTTCTCAACTGCACTATTTTTTTATGTCTTTATGTACTTTTTGAAGCTTTAAAACATTAAATTATAAGCCCTTTACTGGATGAAAAAATACAGAATATTACAAAATCTCTTCATTTTTGTCTCAAAGAAAAACAACAGTCTTAAGAATTTGGAACAACGAGAGTGTGAGTAAATGATGGGTCAATTATAGGTGAACTTACTCTTTAGTTTTTTACTAAAAAAGAGAGGCAACAACATGTTTCACTTTGTCTTATCAAGTTGTTTGGTAATGAAAATAAGATAAAATGAAGTGAAATTACCACTGATATATATGAAATAGATAGTTAAGCAAAAAAATAGAGGTAAACTGGATTTGAACTGGCATGAAAGAACTTCCACCAACTGCAGGATCAGATCAGATGATCTGACCTCACAGGTCAGTACATCTAGCTTTCTCACAAGTTCTTCATGTTCTTTCTCATGTCTACACGTAGCCTGCTCCAACCTACCCAACAGACTTCTGCTTTCCTTCGTTGTTTTCCTTTCCTAACTCTTCTAGTTTGTAGACTCTGTTTGTCATTCAACAAGTGACATAATGGCCACATAGTGCAGTGTTTGTACTCAAATGTATTTTTATGTGACTGACAGAGGAGTCTGTAACAGAAAAAAAGTCACATTTGATCTTGAAGGATGGAAGAGGAACATTAGACAACCAATTTCCTCTTCATATCTGATGTCTGATGTTGGTGACAGTGCTATTAATATATCTTTGGGGAGGCCAATTAGAGATGTCATGATTTGCCATCGCACGATTCATGGCATGGGAGGACGACATGAAATAACTGACCGCTGAGCTGGAGATGTGCTTCTCAGATGGGAGGAGTGTTAATGCTGAGTAGGTGTATAATAGGGGCGCAGGTCTTAACAAGCAGATTATGTGGAAGTGCATGAGACGTGAGCCATGTTTTCATCAGTGGGGGGTGGACATGCTGTGTGTTTGTACATGCTGATGTGTGTGTAAGTGTCAAGCGCTTTGACTGTTTCTCGTCTTGTTTGACCAGTCCATGCAGCTTGGCTCACACTCTGAAACTGAGATTTCTTATCCACTGCATCAGGTAGGACCAGTTCTGGTTTATTTAGAGTCTTAAATGTGTTTAAATGTCAGTGTAAGCATGTAAATTGCACTAAAAGCTAATCCTGTTTATTGAGCAGGTTTGAATACCTATCCATTCATTTGGATACAAAACTAAATTCATGAATGCAGCACAGATCTAAAATCCTTATTCAGATGCTTTATTTGGTAACCATTTGTAAAATCATGCATTTTTAATGCTAAATGCTATTATTTTCTTTGCATAGATAAGATTTTGCAATAAATATGAAAATAAATCATTTAATTAAAACATCTCTTCCCACAACAAACATGAATAATATCTTAAACTTTGCAGTTTTTGTAAGCTTTTATTAAGCTTTTTTTTTATTTATTTATTTATTTATTTATTTATTTATTTATTTAGTTTTATTTTATTTATTTATTTATTTATTTATTTATTTATTTTTTAAGAGAAGTGTGTTATTATTTGTGGTTGTGTTTTTAGCATGGTGGATGATAAAATGGTTAAAAAAAACAAACAAACAAACAAACAGATTAGCAATAACCATACAAAAATGTAATGTATGACATTTATTGCCCTATATCAAAAATGTTACCTATAATGCAATATATAATTTTTACAAATATAAATTATCTGGGCAGATGACGATAGGATTATAAAATAAATAAATTTCACATTACAATTTGTAAAAACACATATAATAAATAATAAATTATTTTTTATGGTATTTTACATGAAGATACTATATGTGTCAACCGCATATATTTTATTTATATATTCAATATATTAAACAACATTTATACAAAAATGTGTGTCTATGGTTTATTACTACATTTTATAATAAATACATGTCTATATTTTATATCTACTCATATAATATCAACATGTATTGACAGGTTTTAGTATATACATAGTTAATACACTGTAAAAAAAAAAAAAAAAAAAAAAAAAAAACACCCCCTCCCCCCATGGTTGCTTGAGCAAACACCACTTTATAAAATGTAAAAGTCTACTAATTAATATTGATATTAAGAAATTATATTGTATATGGGGTTATTTTGTTTAATACAACCAAGATTGTATTCACCTTTATGAAAAAAGCCATGCTGAGTGATTCCTTTGACTTTTGTTGAATGTATGAACTGCTTAAAGATATGATTGTTACAAAATTATAATATTTTAGTAAAAGGCTGTTACGAGACTCATAGCACTTGGTTTAGTCTGGTGCATTGTTCACATTAAGCTGCGCATACAGTAAAGTATGGCATGGCTCATTTAAGAAGACCGACATTAACACACACACATTTACCTTACAATCTGAATGAGGACATACCATGGTCAAGTTCATTGCTGTTCTAGTCATGTACACATACTGTTAAAGAAAACAATATTTGTTTTTGTTATAGGAACAAAATCTAACTGCACTGTTCTTTATCTTACAAACAGAATGAGCCACGACTGACTCAGTGCTATTGCTTCACTGTAACAATAAACTACATAAAAAAAAATTAAATTAAAAAAAAGATTAGGGAAGTATATAGTGTACACATAATGTGTACTGTGAAAAATACAGTAAGACCATACTTAGATTAAAAAAGACGAATGGAAAGTGACAGGTGACTGTGTGATTGTTTAGTCAAAAAATAAATAAATGTTTAAAAATCAATTACTCAGTTTATTTCAACAGTCCTATGTTAGCATGTTGCTAAGCTAATAGCATGATCCTTTAATAGGCATAAAAATATGATATGAATTCAGCTTTACGCCGTAAAACTCAGAGTCCAATAGTCCAAGTACCCCAAATCCACTTAAGACACAGTCTTAACATAGAGGCTAAGTTAATGCACCTGGCCACTGAACTCATTTATTTTCAGTGACAGCTGGAGACTTTCACAGACGTGCGTTCAGTAATCATTGCTGACCGGATGTGGCCATATTCAGTGACACAACAAAATTACAGCTACTGTAAGTCGAGTCTCTGCAAGTTAGAGTTGGAATTAGCCATTTTTATCAACTTTTTATCATCTTTTACACATAACAAATAACATCATAACATCCATTCAGGATAAAACACAAAGGGGAAAAAAAGGAAAAAAAAGAGATATATAATCAATTTACATATTCCAATAAGAGACAGAAGGGGAATATATATATATATATATATATATATATATATATATATATATATATATATATATATATAATATAATATTATATATATATAATATATTATATATTCCAAACAGATTTGAAAGAGGTTTTGCTATGCAATCAATAATTTTACTATATATTAAGGAAACAGATGGTCAACCAAAAGATGGTGTAATACAATCTCGCACAGGATGAGAGGAAATAGGAGATGTCCAAGGAACTCCAAATGCTTTGAGAGCAGAAGGTAACAGCCAATTGTAACGACAAAGGATAGAAAGTCCCACCTTTCTATTAAAAGTGTCAATGCAGTATAAATGGATGTAGAATGTCTGGATTACATTCATACGATACAAATTCATACTACATAGAACATACTGTACTTTTTTTTTTAACATTGTGAAGTAAGTACAGTTGCAATCAAAATTATTCAACCCCCTTGACCTGCAAGGCATTTTGCTGTGGCGAACAAAATTATATGAAAACAATTTAACAAAGGCATCAGTAAAGTATTAGAGAAAGTTTGTTAATACACTTTTGAGTGATTCTGAGAATGGAACATTGATGAATTAAGATTAAATTCAAAACGGCTATAAACATTCATGTTCAAAATTATTCAACCCCCCCAAACTCAAATTTTGTGCAGAATCTTTTATTCTTTAAAATCACCAATAAACACTGTCTGTAAGTGTTTTGAAGCTTCTGACACCTCTCACTATGGTCTTGGCCCATTCCTCGCCTGAAAAAGCTTCCAGATCACTGATAATCTTTGGTTTTCACATTGGCACTGCTTTCTTTAAATTCAACCAGATATTTTCAATGAGAATTAAATCTGGAGACTGAACAGGCCACTCAAGTACATTCTATGACTGATCCCTGAACCAAGCAGAAGTTGATTTGGATGTGTACTTTGGGATGACGGTCCTGCAGGAAAGCCCATTGATCATCAGCTTCAGTCTTTGCACCAAAGGCATCACAATTCTTGTCAAAATGGCCTGATACTTCAAAAAATCCATGATGTCCTTGATACGTTTATGATTTCCACTTCCTGCTACAGTAAAGCAACCCCATAACAGGACTGATCCACCTCCAAGTTTGATGATGGAGATGGTGCTCTTCTGCTTATGAGCTTTGCCTGTTTTGCAGCAGACATACCGCTGGTCCATGGGTCCAAAAAGTTTCAGTTTGGTCACGTCACTCCATAAAACATTCTTCCAGAGCTCCACCGGTCTACACAAATGAATTTTATCAAGTTCAAGCCTGCCTTTATTTCTTCTTGATCTAGAGTGGTATTCAGCAGGATGTCTCAACATGAAGGCCATACTTGTCTATTGTTCTTCTTACACACTGCATTGAAATGGTTTTCCTCCTTTAATCAGGTCATCTTGCAAGTCTTTGGCTTAACATTGCAGATATTTTTCAGTTGCTCTGATTAAAAATTTTATGATATTGTGCTTTTTCTTCAACACCATCAAAGGTTTTCTGGTACAACACACTTTAAGCTAAGAAATAAGGCTGAGAGCTGTGTCTCATTAAAAGTGAACTTTTAATGTCTTGGAAATCTTCATATAGCCTTGGCCTTTTTAAAGTAATAAAATATGTATTCTCTTTAGCTCTCTGTTGACATTTTTGCTACTCAACTTCAGCACATGCATGGGCTAAATGTAAGTATGTGTAACAGCTCAAGCTAATTCTGTTTTTAATAGAGTTTCTAAAGGCTTAATTGTGTTTTATTCCCCACCATGCACATATGTGATTTAAAAACAGAAATGTTGAATAGGGGTTGAATAATTATGACATAGCAGTTTTATTAAAATATCTTAAAACTAAAAATATTACATTATATATTGACGATATCACTTTTAATATGTGAGTGAACTGTTATAGATGCAATTTTTATTTTATCCTGGATCTTCAGAAAAGCTTGTATTTGTAAAGTACTGCAGTCTCTGAGGTGTTGAGTAATTTATTACAACAACATTAATTAAAAAAACAACATAAAAAATATAATAACAACTATCTTCAAAAAAAAATACTTTTTTTGATAACTGACATAAATACTGATTTAGATCAGATAATTTATATGTATTACACTTATTTATTTTTAAACTATAGTTTTCAGTATTGAGCTTTCCCTTGCAAAAAAAATAAAAAATTACAATTTAGTATACTTTGAAAGAGTACATATTACAAAATAATATACTTTAAAACAATATACTTAAATGTGAAAATGTAATGTTTTCGGACACTTAATTACATGTTAATTTCAATTAAATGAAAATGTATTATTGTAAATGCAATCAGTTGAACTTAAGAGTCATTTTGGCCTCATTTAAGTAAGACTTAAATACATGTTTATATGTCATTTCATAATTACTTTGAAATATGGTTAATGTACTGCTGAATCTGAAAGCATTAATGGTCAACTAAAATATAATTTAATGTCATTTCTATTAAACTTTGGGTAACACTTTATTTTAAGGTGTTCGTGTTACACGTGTAGGTACTATTATAATTACAGTTAATTAAACATAATTGCATGCAAGTAACCCTAAGCCAAACCCAAATCCTAAACCTAACTATATAATAAGAAAATCTAGTTAATTAATATTACTCAGTACTTATATGTACAGTATAATTACACTGTAACAAGGACACCTTAAAATAAAGTGTAACCAAACTTTGTATTTCTAGTATTTAAATATAATTACATTTGTAATTAATTTGAAATTTAGTACAGTGCTAGTATATTAACGTCAATGGAATAAAACACTACAGTTAAAAGTAAATTTGACAAATTATTAAATACAACACACAAAAAAACAAAAAATACTTACAACCATGACAATTTTAAATTAAATGCAATTTAAAAATAATATTAAAATTAAAATAAATAAATAAAACTGTCCCCTATTTAAGTACACTTATATCATCTGCAAGTACAGATTTTGCACATTCTGCACAATTATATATATATATATATATAATATATATATATATATATATTTGATTATTATTATTTGATTTGATTATTATTATTATTATTATATTTTTATTCTTTTTTTTTTAACATAGGGTTCACAGTGCATTTTGGATTGTCTTCTGCACAAATGATACATGCGATGCTACCTTTGAATTTGGCACCGTAATTACGCTGTCCACTTTTCAGAACAGCCTCAGGAACTTATGATGCCTTACAATGCGGCCTCTTTAGGCAACTCACTATATTTTAGCACAACGTGATTGTGCTATCTCTAATTGTTAAAAACATTATCATCTCTTCAGCTCAGGAAAACCCAATGTTTTATTGAGCTGCAGTCTTAAGGCTAATATTTGTTGTCCACAACTCCCATAGCGGCAGCTAGCATCTATCTGATGAGAACTTAAAGACGATAACAGAAGCTAAATTGCCATGTTGGGCTTTCGTTTGTGCTCGGTTAAACAAAATGTTCGACAGATGTCCGTGTCATTCCATCTGTTGTTAATCCAAACAGCCTTTTTCTTTAAAAGCCCAGTCAACAGAAATATATAAACCCCGTCTCTGTCATCCCGGTGGGACAGGAGAGAAGATGAGTGTTTTTTTTTTGTTTGTTTTTTTTTAATGGACACCGTAGTGCTGATGAAATTTCCATGTGGTACCTCTCAGAAGTGAGAGAAGAGCAGACTGAGTGAATCTGTAACCAGATCAAAGACTTTTAGTGGGCAATCTAACGCTCTGTCAGATGGTGGTGCTCTCGCTACACTTCTGATTAAACAGAGTTCATTTTAGATGTGTTATTAGGCAAAGTAGCAAGCAAATAGTTGAATCCCATTAAATTACACTTGACCTCAAAATCAATCTCAAAATAAAAAGAAGAAATGATACCACACATCCATGATTTTCAGCGTTTATTTATTTATTGCTCATTTTTTTAAGAGCATGATGTCTTAGATAAAAATACCATTTGGGAAACTATTATAAAGGTGCATTTCTGCCTTTTACAGTCTCCATTTAAAGTTTCCATTTGCTCTCCTTTTTATGCAATAGCCGTCTGGGAGAAACAATTAAGATAGTAATTATTATCTTGCTCAAGGGTAGTTACTTTGATGCTGTGTGTTCCTATTTTGTGCTCTTTTGTTTGTGTACGGTGTGTTCAAGTTCTCCTGGGCAGTTGGTATTTACGAGTTGGAAAGTCGTAATTATAACATCAAGTCACTATGTTCACAACAAGATGGTGATGCATCTTTTTCCAAGAAGATTCAAAAACTGCTCCTACAAAAAAAGAAAAAAAAAAAAATTTTTAATCAATTTATTTATTCCTAATCAATTTATTCCATGCCTTTGTTGGTGAGTTCAACTCATAAATACGATCTTTCTGATATGACTTGCAACAATATTTGTTGCAGGTATTTAATGAATCTTGATTCTCAGTAATGTGTCTCAATAATCATGTTATCAAAGTGAAGCCAGAAAAAAAAAAAAAAAAAAAAAAAAAAGGCATGGGAACACATGCACAACTAAAAGTGAGCTAGTCTTGAGCATTTAGCTTCTGTGTTCCCTGTACAGTCAAATTTACAGCCGCCTACTGTTACACTCATTTAAAAAAGAAAACAGGACTAAATCAAATGGTGACATGTGTGGAACTGCTTTACTGCACCAGGCCTGAGGAGGAGAAATGCAGGGGTGATATTTCATATATCCTGTTACCCTTGGCACCCCAATGTTGTGCTCCTCTCGCAATGAATGCCACATCTGCAACTGATATGGATGTTGCTTTTACTGAAGAATGCATGCTTTTAAAAACGTCTCGACTGTGAAACCAAAGAAACCCACATTCACTTGACATATAAATGAAACTGCTTTAAATGTGAGGCGAGTAAATGAAGAATTGTATGGTCACATAGTGATTAATGGGATTTTTTTTTCTGAACAAAGTAATTTAATACAATTATTTTTTTTATAACATGTTTCTGAAAGAATCAAGAATTCTCTAAAAATAAACTAAAAATTACTATTAAATAACAAATATATAATTAATGTAGGAAACAACACAAATCAGAATTAGATTAAAATTGAATTTTGAATTCAATTACTGATTCCTATTTTTCAAATTAAATTGTAATTTTACTGCTTCCTATTTTAATTTGAATGCAAAAATGAAAGTCTGCGTAACTGTGTGGCATAAAGTAAGCTATGACATTACAAAATTTAATTTAAAAAAATAATCTATTACATACAAAAAATTAAATTACAAAAAAAAAATAGTCTATACAAATAAATATACAAAATTATACAATTAATTATATTATAATTAAAATAATCTATAATTCTTAAAAATAGACCTTAACAGGGAATGTAATTATTTGTTTGCAAAATTAGTTGAAATCAGTTATGACCAGTTGTTATCAGTTGATGACCTTTCTTTGACTCACAGTACAAAAAGTAAATTCCTCTTTCTGTGAGGTTGAAATGGAAGGGAACTGGTTAATAAAAGCACAACCCTAGTTTGTATTTGGATTTTGCTTAAATTTGCAGCTGAAACCATGTAGTGTGCCCCCTTGTGGCAAAATGAAGCTCATTTTGCCATAGTTAATTAAGTATGCAGAATACCTTTCATTTATTATAGTTTTAGACATTAATAAACAAAGTTCTAAATGGATAATTTTTCCTCATTCTATCCTGGTAGCAGCAAGCTCATTTTTTTAACCACAAACAGGTTTGATTTTCTCACAGGCACTTTCAACAGCCTAGACCCCTAGTGACCTGTTTATTTAGGTGCGTGCTGATTAGAAATTCTCATGCTGAGCTCCTTTCAGCACATTGTCAAAACAACACAACAATGCTCTAATGCACTCTCTCTCTCTCTCTCTCTCTCTCTCTCTCTCAATCTCCCTCTCTCTCTCTCTCTCTCTCTCTCTCTCTCTCTCTCTCTCTCAATCTCCTACATCAATTAATGGTGCAGTTAGAAAAGCACGTTTACTGCCATGCCACCTTCATGAGCACAAGTTCTGCTGTAGCTTGCACTTGCAGGTAACAGTTTCCATCCATCTGCTTATGTTCAACACACACTTTGAAAACAGGGCACCCTGACTTTGAGCAATGCATTTCCATGACATTTACATTTGTTTGTGACCAATTTTGAAGTGGATTTCAATATGTATGCACAAATGTCTCAAGAAAAAGACACATTGCAAGATCTCAATGTAACTTTCAGAGCCTCCATGCTCCCTTCAGTCGAGAGGACAAGATTCAAAACTCATTATTGAGATATGGGACAAAACTATTTCCTAATATGCTATTAATTTTAAATAGCTGCATTTTCTCTTTATAACTAGAACAGGCTTAACACAAAAGGACAATTTAAATGTTTATGTGGCATAATCTACATAACCAAATGGTCACCAAAGCACAACTAAATATAAATACATATGTGATGTGCAAATTCTGTCAACTGAAAATGAAACAATTATTCTCTAATTCATTAAATGTATTTATTTATTGAGCTAGCTAGCTTTTTAGCATCTGACCAAATTGACCCATAACCTACTGAGTGATGGTCAAGAAAAAAAACTGATTCTCATTTGAGAAAATGTAAAAAGCATGAGGTTTTACTAATGTAAATTAATACCTCTGAACTTAAGTAGTATCTAGCCAATTAAATAATTATCAGAGTAAAACTGCTACATATAAAGTGAATATCCATTGAATTTATTTGTGGGCCATTCAGAATTGAATTAAAATGTAATCAAGAATGCATTCTGAATTCCATTTCAATTCCTGAATTTTCCATTCAGATTTAAAATGTGCAGAAATGTATATAAAATGAAATTTGTTGAAACTGGGGAAAAAAGTCCTTAGGCAGGCAGACAAATAGATAACTTTTGCAAAAACCTACTGATGTTACTAGGCTTTGGGTCTGGACAATCTAGCAATCACTTTAGCACTGGTTCAAAGATGAATGTCAATCCCCATTGTATCTCTGGTCTGCGTAATGCCACAAGCTCCAAAAACATTTCAACATCCACTGTTAAGACATTTTAAGTGCAAAAGGCATAGCTGAAATTCTGTATTTATCTCTGATTTGGGATTTTGAATAGGTACTACAAAATATTTTTTGATCAGCCAACAACTTACTTGACCAATGCTCTAACAAAGCACAGTTCTGTTAAACATTACTGTATTAGTAACAATGCTTATTAATTGAGGGGCAACAGACAGACAGACAGACAGACAGATTCCCTGAACTTTTTAAAATGTTTTCCATGACCGTAAGGAACATTTTTAAGGGGTTCCAGGTGGACAGATAAGTGCAATTTCAAAGGGCTGAGTCATCAAGCATCTGTTTTTAATGGCATCTTATTTAGCAGAAGTAGCATGATCGGTGAGGACAGTTTTAATCTGTAGGCCTTAATGGGAGGGCATAGCAGGAGCTCTTTCATGCTCATGCATCACAGCCTGTGTTTATGATGCCTCTTCCTCTGAACTGTGGCTAACGTTTTTGTTGCTCTCCTTTATAGGTGTCAGTGAAGCCTTTACCCCGAAGCTGGTGTTGGTTAGTGCAGATACACCCTGTGGATAGCCGAACCCATTTGTAGTCAAATAATCACCACAACTGGGGACCAAAAATGGAGAACAGAACATCAGGAATGAGCAAGGGCCTCCATGTGAACTGCAGTATGTCTGGAAGACACAGCTTCATCTTCACCTTCATCCCTGTTGTCTACGGATGCAATTTCATCATCGGGATGATTGGCAATAGCATGGTGGTAGCTGTCATCTACCGCTACATGAAGCTGAAGACAGTAGCAAACGTGTTTGTGCTCAATCTAGCTATATCAGACCTCACCTTCCTTATCACGCTACCTTTGTGGGCCACTTTCACAGCTATGGGTTACCATTGGCCGTTTGGCACCTTCCTGTGCAAGGCAAGTGCCGGATTGGTCATCTTCAACCTCTACACTAGCATATTCTTCCTCACCGCTCTTAGCATTGACCGATATTTTGCGATCGTACATCCGGTGCGCTCCAGACGCCAGCGCACACTTTTCTACGCTAACCTGACGTGTGTACTCATATGGCTGTTTGCCTTGCTCCTCAGTGCACCTACAGCGTTAAGCCGGGATGTGTACGACATTGGGAACTCCACATTGTGCGCTGTGTGGCACCGCAGTGAGCAGATTAACTTGCTTGTTACCCTTAGCGTGCTAAAAAGCGTGCTAGGTTTCCTTGTGCCTTTCCTCGTCATCATCACCTGCTATTGTCTGATCGGTCGGGCACTTCTGGGTTCCAGGGGTCTGTTGAGGAAAAGCATTCGCTCTCGGGAAGACGAAACTCTACGTATGATAGCCGCTACAGTGCTTGCTTTCTTTGTTTGTTGGGCTCCTCACCAAGCTTTCCACTTCATGGAGCTGCTGGCCACGCTTGGTGTGATGGAAAACTGCCAAACACTGGATGTTATTGACACAGCCATGCCGTTTTCCATCTGCATTTCCTATTTAAACAGTTGTGTAAACCCCATTCTTTATGGCTTTGTTGGACACAATTTTCGCAAGAACCTACTGAGGTTACTTGGATGTGGGTCTGGACAATCTAACATAAACTAACTTGTTTTAGATTGCTGAATGTTTTCTGTTTTGCTGCATAATTTCTGATGTCACAAAAACATGTAATAACATAAAAAGTGTTTTTTTTTTTTAGGTATAAAATTTAACTTTTAAAATACATGAATTTCTTTTTCTCTCTTATATGTTCATTACATGTTTTGAATTCATCTACTGCTGTTTGTATGTTCAGTGTATGTGTATAGGACTACTCAAATAAAAGCCAGTTTTTTTTTTTTTTTTTTTTATATATATATTTTTTTAAATGATGGCCCCGTTAAGTTTGTTTTTTCTTTGTTAACATTTAAACATCAGCCTTTTAGCAGATTAATGATTAAAATATTTTTATTTGAAGCTGTTGTCATCTCAAATCATAGCTAAAAATATCTAATAAAGCATGTGCAACAGATGAATAATACATGATGCATAATGAAGGCATTCTCTGGAGAAGGTCAGGACTGGGTGGCCCTTGAAGGCCTGGAATTATAAAAAGAGATTTGTGTCAGGGGTTTGAACATGCAGGCAAAATGAGGGTCCTTTTGCTCTTGGGATTGGTGGCTGTTGCTCTCTGTGAGCCGATCAGATTTGTGGGGTAACTTCTTAAAAATATTTATCTTTAACCTGAAAGATTACAGCATGTTGAGATAATATCTAAGATATATACTGTACATATATGTCCCTCCGTGCTTCTCTAGAGACAAGGTCCTCCGTCTGACACCTGGATCCGAGGAAGATGTGACAATAATCAGGGAAATAGGCCACAAAATTAAGGTAAAATTATTTGTTTTTATTTAAGATAGAAAATATGGCCTAATTTACTTATTTATTTATCTTTATTTATTTAATTATTTTGTATAGAAGCACTGAACAGAAAGGTAATACAGTGTGTGTGTGTGTGTGTGTGTGTGTGTGTGTATTATATATATTTCATTTTATTATTATTATTTGTTTGAAAATTATTATTATTATTATTATTATTATTATTATTATTATTATTATTAACAATAATAATATCATTAACAAAACAACAACAACAAAAATAATAATAATAATAATAATAATAATAATAATAATAATAATAATATCTAACAATTATCATTTCAGTCACCAAATGGCAATTCTTAAAAGATATCAGAATTTCTGATGTATAGTAATGTAATTATAGAACTACAAGAGGTTTTTGCAAATACAAATTGAAATATTAAATACAAAATGCAGTGTTACATAGTCTTTTCATACAGCAAACCTTTCAACTGCATGAACATACCTCAGGTTACATGTTTTACATGATATTTGTTGTGTGACAAGTGAAGCTATTTTTAGTAGTTTTGTTGTATTATGGAAGACCAAGAATAAAAAAAGGCATCAGTGATTGAATCTTACACACACACACACACACACATACAGTTTAGGTCAAAAGACAAAAAAGGCATCAGTAATTGAATCTTACACACACACACACACACAGTTTAGGTCAAAAGTTACATAGACCCCTGCAAAATCACACACACACACACACACACACACACATACAGTTTAGGTCAAAAGTTACATAGCCTCTGCAAAATGTTTATAATTTTGCCAAAATACAAGTGATCATAAAAAATAAATAAAATGCATGTTATTTTGTATTTAGTACTGACCTGAATACAATATTTCAAACACAGGATGTTTACATGTAGTCCACAAGAGAACATATTAGTTAAATCTATAAAAATTACCCTGTTCAAAACTTTACATATGCTTGATTCTTAATACTGTGTTGTTACCTGGATGATCCACAGTTTTTTTTTTTTTTTTTTTTTTTTTTTTTTTTTTTTTTGTGATAGTTGTTCATGAGTCCCTTGTTTGTCCTGGATAGTTAAACTGCCCACTGTTCTTCAGAAAAATCCTTGGCCCACAAATTCTTTGTTTTTTCATTATTTTTGTGTATTTGAACCCTTTCCAACAATGACTATAATTTTGAGATCCATCTTTTCAAAATGAAGGACTCTTAACTATTACAGAAGGTTCAAACGCACATGGACACTAATGTGAACATTAAACCAGAATCAAGTATTACTAAGAGCTGTTTTACAATGCACTTTTCTAAGACACTGCTTCTTTGTTCTAAACAATGTTTGTAGTGATTAGATTTTTATTAAGACACATGATTGCACGTCCACTATTTCAGTAAGTGTACAAGTTCCACCCTCTGCAGGTGGACTTCTGGAAGCCTGATAGTCCTGACCTTGTGACCATTGGCATGAATGTTGACATTCACGTTCCTGCAGCCCAGCTTGACATGGTCTTCACCATTTTACAGCAAAGTGGCATGGAAGTTAAGTAAGTATTTGACTATACACACAAGTGGCATTAGACTTTGAAATGAATACAGCATGTGGGTGCTCTACCCTGGCACTTGTGTCTTATGGTTCAAAATGAATATCATGAAATAACCAGGCGTATCTCATGGCAATTCATACATATTTTACGAGGTAGCTAATTCATATAAATTCGTACGTCCTCATTCGTACAAATTGATACAATTTGTGCTGAATCGTACGTATTTTACAAGTTGCACAATTCGTATGAATTTATATGAATGGCCTACACCTAATCCCGACCCTAAACCTACCCATCACTGGTGTCTAGAAAAATCACACATAATCGTACGAGTGAGGTTGTACGGATTAGTATGAATTAGCCACCTCGTAAAATACGTACAAATTGGTCGTGAGATAGTGTTGGAAATAACATGTCATATACATGGCACCCCAAGTTACTGGTAATCTATGTTAAATATTCTTGGGATATTTTTTTAGCTAGAGTAAAGTTTGAAAAATAAGCCACTATTGTCTTTGCAGGGTCATGTTTGAAAATCTTCAGGAGGCTGTGGAGACTCAGATGGACAACAAGATGGCAACAAAGGCCCATGACTATACAAAGTACAACAACTGGGCAACGGTATGATTGCCAGTGCACTCATAATTTCCCTACATTTTATTTTATTTTTTTCTCTGTCCCAGGTGTTTTTTATTTGTGTTTTACTCATCTACAGATTAATGATTGGGTAATCTCCATCAGCTCTGCCAATGCTGACCTGATCAGCAGGCAGGTGATAGGGAACACTTATGAGGGACGTCCCATGCACCTCCTGCAGGTAAAGCTCTGCCTCTGCAAGTCACTGAACAGAACTCTGTATACCCTTGTGTAAAAGAAGTACACTTTAGCGTTTACAGAGATATTTATTATGGAAATAACATACTTTAATAAGTGCAAAATTAATGTAATGTTTTGATTCTCTTAACTGCATGTTAATTGCAATTAAATGAAAATGTAATATCATTTTAAATTATATTAAATACGATTTGCTGATTTTTCAAATTGAATTTCAAGATTACCTGCACTGATTACCAATACAACAACACTGTTTAAAAACAATTATAAATATATTTTGTTTTGAAACTTAAAAAAAAGGTACATTTTCCTCTTCGACAGATTGGAAAGAAGACAGGCTCTGCTAAGCCAGCCATCTTCATGGACTGTGGCTTTCATGCCAGAGAATGGATTACTCACGCTTTCTGTCAGTGGTTCATAAAGGAGGTACATACATATATATATATATATATATATATATATATATATATATTTATATATAAACTGATGTCTTTTATTCAAGAGATCTATAAATCTAAACCCTTTTTTTTTTTTTTTTTTTTATTTTTTTTTTTTTTTTACTCATGTGTTAGGCTGTGTCCACCCTATGGCAGTGACCCTGAGATGACCAACCTTCTGGATAGAATGGACTTCTTTGTTTTGCCTGTCTTCAACATTGATGGCTATGAATACACCTGGACTAAAGTATGTTCATTGCTCTCATATATGTTCTAGCCACACACACACACACACACACAGAGTCAAAAGTTTGGACAAAACTTTTGTTTCTCATCTTAAATATATATATTTCAAAATTTAATATTGATTTAATATATTTAATTTGATTTAAAATGCTTATGCTTAAATGTGTTTTATTTTATTTATTTATTTATTTATTTGCACTGCTGTAACTTTTCATTGTGTCCTTTATTTGCTAATGCCACAATGATGTTAGACTTCCATCATGTGGTTCAGCATATCATCTCTGCGTTTAACATACATTTATCTGACACTGGACAAACATTTAAGATAACACTCTTGAACATTAAAGGAAGTTCAACAAAATGATTGATTCCCTTAGGTGCTCAACAAAAAAGAAGCAACTTGTAACTCACGCTAATACTAGCATCATCAAACCTTCCACCGTATGAATGTATTAATGATGCATTTAAAAGTTAATGGCCAGATGGATGTTCCCTTACAAAAAATAACCATGGTTTTGTAGTAAAAGGGAAGTAACCATGTTCTTTGGCATATTGATTACCATTTGTATAACCACAGTTTTACTACAAATACCATGGTTAAACTATGGTTAGTGTAGCAAAACCATGGTTAAATTTGTGGTTACCATGGTTTAACTACAGTAACTATGATTGTTTGGTTTTATTTGTGGTAAAACCATGTCTAATTTTAAAATTCACATTGTTGTTGCAGATGAAATATAAGACAGATAAGATTAAATAACTGTTTTTTTGTTGTTGTTGTTGTTTTGTTAATGTTGATTATTAATAACTTTTTATTCACGTTTGTAGTTTTGAAACAAATCAAAGCGAGTGAGCAATTCTGACATTATTTTTTTTATAAAAATTGTGTCCATTTCTCAGAATTTCGAGTTTAAATCACCCAATTCTGAAAAAAAAAAAAAAAAAACGTAATTTACGAGTTTGTCTGACGCAATTTTGCGAAAACGTCAAAACTGCAAGATGTAAACTCGCAATTGCAAGAAAAAAGTTATAATTGTGAGATAAAATTAATTAAACAAAAAATAATAATAATAATAATTCAGTGAAAAAAAATTCCATACATAAATTACTCACTATTCATCATTATACATCAGTTAATTTTAATGAATACAAATGATTACAAAGGATTGTGGGTGACTGAAGGTTGTGAAGGATAGATCCCATGCATCCTTCAAATTCAGCTGAATGAAGGATGTGAAACGAAGGCCCTGTGCCAAATGGCACACTTCATGTGCATTCGCAGTCTTGGGAACTTACAATGGGCACCACGTGCGCGTGTCCGTTAAGTCCAGGAGACTGCAGGGTGTCCAATTCATCATTTTAGCTTTCAAAAGTGCCTCTTTGCGGCCGTTATGGACCCTCAATGCACATTTATGTTGAGCCCGCACTAAGGCGATCTCCGCAGCAGACTTCTACCCGACAGTCAAAGCAGCATTACGTCACGAAAGTGTGGACACAAAGAAAGCCCGCAAGGGTTTAGGGTGTTATCTGGGACAGGGCCGAAAGCTGCCTTCCAAGGATCCTTCCGACTGAGACGGCCTTCAGCGACATTTGATGACATGGCAGCCGAGATATGCAGCCTTCGTAAGATGCAGCCTTCCGTTTGAGAAGCACTCTATAGAATACCCAATACATGTCAATCATATAGTTTTGAATGGGGAGAAATGCAATACTCAGTATTGCTGCTCTATCGAGGGAAACTCTGCCTTCTGAATAAAGAGAGCCAATTGCTAATCGGTAAAGTCATCGCGTCACTGCAGCTGCCATTAGAAGTCTCGGTTGTTACAGAAACAGTCAGTATTCTGAGATGTGCGCTTGTCTACGTACACCATTTGGATGACTCCTAACAAAACACAGCCTCTTTCTTAATTGTGTAGACCGATAGACCTATAAACACTTTTATTTCAGAGTAATATTTTGTATTATGTCTTAATATTAATTCTAATATCTGGGTATGACTGTGAAGTGATAATATAGTATATATATGGTGAAGAGTGAACTATTATGATCTGAAAGGTCTTGTTTTTATGCCACAGGACAGGATGTGGAGAAAGACCCGATCCAGGAACAGTGGTAGCAGCTGTATCGGTACTGACCCCAACAGAAACTTTGATGCTGGATGGTGCAGTAAGTACTTGCTTCCTATTAAAGCTAGTAAAATCAATAGTATTTTGGAAATTAAGTTGTCCACACCACATTGCTTTACTAGCTTAACCAGAAAGGAAACTTAGTAAGTGGTCCTTCATGGCATTCACAAATAATAGCATATACATATTACCCTGTTCCGTGAAATATGTTTGATGTATGCCGTTCACTTCCCAGCCACTGGAGCTTCCA
This sequence comes from Cyprinus carpio, assembly GCF_018340385.1. Classification (NCBI taxonomy): domain Eukaryota; kingdom Metazoa; phylum Chordata; class Actinopteri; order Cypriniformes; family Cyprinidae; genus Cyprinus; species Cyprinus carpio. The sequence continues at coordinate 5,121,535 of NC_056595.1, read as the reverse complement.
GCAACCCTTGCAGTGAAACCTACTGTGGAAGCAGCATAGAATCTGAGATTGAGTCCAAGAATTTGGCCAACTTCATCCGCTCCAACAAGTCCATCATCAAGTCTTACCTGACTATCCACTCATATTCCCAGATGCTCCTTTTCCCCTATTCCTACAAATATGATCTGGCTGCTCATCACTCAGAGCTGGTACTTTTGCATTGAAGCATATTACAAAATGTTTACTGTGTTTTCATGTAATTGAATGCAGTTACATATGGCACTCATGTACAAAATGTGATAATTTATTGCCATGTGCCTTTGAGGTTTCCGACTGACATGAGTCTTAACTTATATCTTGTCTTTATTGGTAGCTGAGTGTGTCTCAGGGAGCTATTGCAGCTCTGCGCTCCCTGTATGGAACCAGATACACTAGCGGCCCTGGTGCTGTGACCATCTGTGAGTATAAAGAGTCCAAGAAAAGCTCTGGTCCAAAACCTACATGCAGTGAGCTTCCTACTTCCTTAGACTTATATCCAGCATTCTAACTAAAAAAAAAATGACTATAAAAGAAACTATCAAAAGTAAGCAACTCGCAAATTAATACTCACTCACAGATGATTCCAAAAGATGCTAGCATGTTGCTAAGCTAACAATGTAATACTCTAAGTATGCTGCAGTGATGTTTGTTTTTTTTGTTTTGTTTTTTTTGGGAGGGGGTGGGTGGAGGGGCTCTTACACATTTTGTTCAGCATGATAATCTTTAAAAATGAACAACTTTCTTTATAATACAAATCATCAAGTGTGAACCTCTAAGCATATAACAACAAAAAAGAAGTTTGATTCAAGTGTGCTATTAGTATCTGTCTTTTAAAACTAAAATAGGAAAGTATCTTTTAGTTTACTTTTTATGTACTTCTCAGAAAATGGACTTTATGTACTCCTCCAGGAATATACTTTAAAATGACATTTTAAGTATACTTGACTTATACTTACAAAAAGTCTAAATATACTTGAACTTTACTTAAGTATACTTAATAAAATAAACTTGAAGTATACTACTTTTTGGTAAGGGTAGGCTATAAACAAACTACACCAATGTTTCATGACTTTAACGTCAACATCACTAAGCTTACATCAACACTTTCAGCCTTTTTAACATTAAACATTTTCATCACCGACGATTTGAGATAGATATTCAATGTCAAACATAAACACAATCACATCTTATGCTGACACATTTCACAACACTCCTCACATCACACACCCCTCCTCTTGTCTCCTACGACTACTCTTATTACCACCTCGTCGAGTGAAATACTCCTACACCTTCGAGCTGCGTGACGAAGGTCGTTATGGATTCCTGCTGCCTGAGTCTCAGATCAAGCCCACTTGTGAGGAGACCATGCTAGCTGTCAAATACATTGCTAACCACGTACTCAACAACCCGTACTGAGAGTGAACTGTCTAAAAAAAGCTTGACTGTGGCTGTGCATTCTGTGACATCAATCTCAAAATGCCATGATCAATAAAGCAATAGAATACAGAATACTGTTTGTTGAATCATATCTGATACTAAGCACACCATGATGAAGACATCAGTTTGATAGACACAATTAATTACTGAATGTCATTAGATTACATTAAAAATATAAAACAAGTGGCACATGCTAACAAATAATACTTGAGCTTGCTTGAAAAGTGTGTTTGTGCTATATTTATTTTAAATAAACAGCACTTGATATTGTTATATAATGAAGAGAACATTCATATAGTGTGGTTAGTGTATGCAATTTGGGGTATTTTAACTGTGGAATCCACTTTCGTAATTACAGTGTATAGTTGTACACATGCATTTGTTGCTGCTTTAAAGTAATCTGACCTGTTCACACAATTTCATACCCGTTCACCAAACTTACATACTCTCTGAAAGGAGGGAGAGTGAAAAATAAACAGAAGCCGTTTGCCTTTTTAGAAGTCAGTGTACAATTAGAAATGTTTTAAAACTGATATTTCAAGGAGGAAAACATACAGTTGCTTTATGTGTTCAAATAATTTTGGGGGCTGTCATATAGACAGGTTGAATTATCAATACGCACACACAATATATATAACAAATATGGTACATAGATTTTCTTTGTCTTTTTTTTTTTTTTTTTTTTTTTTTTTTTTTTTACATTTTTCATGTGTATTGAAAAAAAAAAAAAAAAACTATACCAAGGTTGCAAACTTTATGGAAAACAAACTTTAAATGAAAAAGATCATTTAATATGTTGTCTGAAGTTGATGATTGACATTTTCTGGAGATTAAGAAGAGACCTGTTATCATCGACCAGCTAAAAATATAGACTCGGGCCCTATTACTAATATAATAATAAAAATTACCAATATCATAACACTCATTAAAAATATCTTACAACACCAAAAAAAAAAAAAACAACAAAAAATAAAAAAATAAATACACCAGATTTGTACTCTGAGAAAATACATCTGACAAAAAACAAAGACATTCAAAACATCATGTAGAGTACAAGTTCCACCACCTGAAGTATACCTTGCACATTACAAGTTCCACCACCTGATGTCTTCCTTGCACATTAGTGGTATTAAGGCAAATGTTGCCCATAATGGAACAGTTCAAATAACACACCAAGGCAAATGTTGCCCATAATGGAAAAGTTAATTTCTGTCACTGTCTATAAAACACAAGCCCCTCTCTTAGAAGCCTCTGCCCTGATTACTCTTAATTAATTTTGATTGGTAATAACATTTCAAATTTCTTAAATGTAATCAATCATTTTAATTAGATTAATAGTATATGTAATTAAATAATAGTCAGGCCGTAAGGTATATGTAATGATATGTATATTAAGTAAATTGAAGAACTGAAGGCATACCAGCATGAAGTATTACATTAAACTGAAGACTTAGTTTATAATGGCCCATAAAGGTTAAGATGAAGCATACATAAAATAAGAATAATATTAATAAAAATATCATTGGCCAGCAAATAATAAAATAAAAAAGTCCATGGAAATCATTTTAAGGGGCAATAACTGAGGAAGCCTGCCAGTGCATGTTCAGAAAATATCATTGGCCAGCAAATGCGGTCGACTAATAACGATGGCCCTCTAAAAAAAAAAATACAAAACATATAATAAAAACATTACTTAATTTCAACTTGGTGCTTTCAAGCTCGTAAAACTTATCTAGGCAAAAATAATTCGGCAAACATTATTTATTTGCGCGGGTCCTTTCTTGTAAGATATGTGACTCTGACGCCATCTAGTGGTTTATCTAACCATTGCTTAAAATTTCCATCCCGACTAGCGCTAAGTAAAGTAACAGATAGCACGTGACAGCACTGTTTACATTCTTTCAGCAGTCAGCCGGACTACTTACTGCTTTACATCGGACTGCTCCACTGCTTTTACTTATCATTTAAAGATGACGGTACGACCGCATTTAATCTAAATTGTATCGGGTATTATTAAATATGAGAAGGAATTTAAATTAATTTATTTTTTAATTATAAAAATTCATAAATAAAAATGCTTTGAAATAAATTACAAGATTTAGATTTAAATTTTTTTTTTTTTTTTTTTTAATTTTAAAAAATGCATGAATGAATATGGTTTGGGATATGTTATGAGAAGGACACTCCTACATTTTAGTTTTGTTCAGTGCACCTCACAGAAATGCTAGATTAAAGGAATGTTTCTATAAGAAGTGATAGTTGCTTGGTAATGAATCACAGTGCTTCCAAAACCTTGGGACCCAGATAACAGAAATATGTTCAAAGAATGTTTTGCTAATGTATGTTTCTGATTGCTCCCTGAACATTGAAAATATAAATTTTCCAGAACATTATACAAAACCTTTACAAAACATTAGCCAAAATCCTGATAACGCCATGTATGACGACACATAAATACGATAAATAAATTTGAAAAAAAAATTGAAAAAAACAAATAATAATTAACTTCTGCAGATTTCATTTCAAATGAAGGCAGCAACTGTAACCATAAAAGTAAAGCTAAATGCAAATAACATTTTGCAATTAGCATTTACAATGATGCAAATAACATATTTGCAAGTAGCATAATTGAAAAACAAAAAAAAAAAAAAATAAGAGACACGTAGTAATGAAAAACTGACAAAATAAACATAAAGGTAAAAAGATTAGATAAAAAGTTAAATTGTTGCACACATGATTGGTGAGGAGTTCCTCGTCTTGTTCAGCAGTACATCTGTCCTGTACAGTCTTCAGTCCTGACTGACGAAGGAGTGTGATGTGGTTTGTTCTGAAGTGTTTAATTGTGTTTCTAGCTAAATCAGAGTTTGAAATGCACCTTTGCCCCGTGGCCACGCTCTCTACTGTGGAATTAATTTAATGTATTCTCAACCGCTAACAAATCTACCAGTAGGTGTCAATAAGGAAGCCAATTAATCAACAAATCTCCACAATGGTCAAATTGATTTTCAGTCAGCCCTGATCTACAAGTTGGATATTATTCATTTATATTGATAGGACATTATATAGATATATTATTAATTATATTATTATTTTATTTATTATTATTATTATTATTATTATTATTATTATTATTGAGTCTTTTATCTCACAATGCTCAAATTTCTTAGAATTCACAAGAATTGAGAAGAAAGAAAAAGCGTCAGTATCGTTAGATATAAACTCAAAATTGCAATTCAAGTAGAATTGTGAGATCATAATTCTGTCATAATTACCTTTTTATTTTATTTTTTATCTAATGGCAGAAACAAATTTACGTAGAATAAAAAGCACCCAAGTGAAAATTCATGACTTCTTGGGCTCTGATTGAATTGGATAAATGGCCTTTCTCTTTTTTTCAGAGCCGGTGGTTTCTATAACACCCTTGATTAGTGTTAAACCGGGGCTAAATAATCTTTGCAAAAGACTTTGGCTGCTTTTGTTGGCCTGTGAATGCAGCCCTCAGTGGTTTGTGAGGTCAAGCTGCTTATAAACCTTGGATCCACATGGCTGTATTCATTCTGCCCAGTTTACCCTTTTAATTCCCAGAGAACCTAGATATTACACTCTATTCATTTAGAATATGTAGCCTACATGATTGAAAGGACAGTAAAAAAAAGAAAAAAAAAAAAAGAAAAAAGAAATTCTGTATGTGTGCCATCCTTAGCATGTTTAATATTAAATGCAGTGTGTCAAACAGAAATGCAAAATTATGGTTGTTTTTTGTTTGTTTTATTTATTTTTAAACAGGTTCCCATTTAATACCATGGAAAGGCAGTATTGATATGACAGGCTAATGAAACAAACAGACATAGTTCTGTTTGGTGCCATTAGTATGAAATGTTAATTCACCTTGTCTGTTTTGTAAATCCATCTTATTGATATCATTGAGAATGATTTTAGAAATGAATTGTGTTTATGTATTTATTTATTTAACACCTTGTAATTTTTAATTAAATAAAATAACTTGATATTTTTGCTGAAACACTTTTCTCAGGTGGTGCATAAAGACTTCTCCAATCATTTAGTCTGCTTAAAGCCCGCCCCTTTCATACAATCAACTTAAAATTCACATTCAGACAGCTACGACAGCTGTGCCGCTGCTTCCCCACCAACCGTGCTGACTAGAGGTAAGATGGGAAATGACTTGCTGATAATGCAGCTTAATACTTTGGTGTGTGATATTTTGTTCTTGTCATATACATTAAATGTAAATATTTCCAAACACTCCAACAGTGCAGTTTTCTATGAGACAGGTGAACATGTGACTGTCATAATATCTAAAAAAAAAAAAAAAATGCGACTCTTTATTAAACTAAAAAATAAAAAAAACCACTACTACGACAACACAAAAAAAAATTATTTGTTTAGTATATCATAATATATAATACCATTTAAAAAGCAAATTAATTTAATATGGCTTATCCAGTCATATTTAATATTCCATTAATGTTTCAAGTCTTTTGTTTTTAATGTTGTGCTAGATAATATTTGCTTATTTTAGTTTTGTTTAAGAATAATATTTTCAATAATAATAATAATAATAATAATAATAATAACAATAATAATAATTTATTTTCAATAAATAATTAAATCACTGCATTATCAAACATAAGCACTGTTAAATGTATAAACATTATTTTGGTTGATTTTCCAGAAAAAAAAAATGTAAATAACAAATATTTAATAATACACAGTTTTGCTCATACCTCCCAACCCTTGCTAAAAGCCATGTCTAATTAACCCAAAATATTTAATTGAACTGAAATGAAAATATTTAATTTTATTTCATATAAAAAAATGAGGCATATTCCATTTCTCTGGAAATCTGCAGTTTTCTGCTTAGTTCTGTGGCCACAGATTCATGTGGGCCTGCATGTCTCTATATGTTTTTCCTACAACAATCGTCCGCACAACAACATACTCCCATTCCAGGTTTCTCTCTCCCTATTTATTTCTCCACCAACCCCCCTCAGTCTCTCTCCCCTCTCCTCCAGCAGCTCAATGGGCAATGACAGCTATTACGGGCCTCATTAGTGTGTTACAGTGGCAGAGAGGTTCAGCGGAGGGGGCCAGAGCCAACGTCAGCTCCCCAGCTGTCAGGTCCCAAGACATGAAAATAAAGCTCACCTCTTATCCCATCACACCACTTCATCAGAGCTCCAAACAGTGGGCCAGGCTTCCTCCTGGCTAATGAGAATGTGCAGGAAAGATGATTTCATATATATTGGACCCAGAGCAGAAAAAAAAAAAAACCTTGCTGAAGCCACCACAGAGCAACAGAACATCATCTGGAAATACAGTGGACAAAGCTGCCTGACAAATTTAAAACTCATTCCTAAGTCTATTATTTATATCTTGCTCTCACCTTGCCTAATGCACTTATTTATTTGTCTTTAAACTTCAACATTTATACAATGTTTCTCAATGTTATGTCCAATAAACTTGGTTTGAATTGTTTGAATCCTTGACATTTTGGAACAGGTGTATGCAGCACAAACATTTCATTGAATGAGGGATAATCCATTCTTACCTCACTAACTGTACAGCTGTTACAGCCTAATGAAACCACACTGTACGCATCACACTTAATTGCCTTAAAACAATTCACAATCGGACACAAAAAAAAAATAAGAATAAAGGAAAGGAGATATTGTAAAACAGAAGAATGTTCTGGGTTCAATACAAGTGACAATCGGAGAGAAAAAAAAAATAAGAATAAAGGAAAGGAAATATCTTATATAAATCTATGAAATGTTAATTCATAAATAAATATATATAACTGAAACACACACACACATATTTGTCACCGACAAGTTAAATGCTTCAAAATGAAGTTGGCTACAGAATGTAATATAACAAACATATCATACAGTATAATATATATATAAATATATAATACATATGCCTTGTAATGGGCCTTATAAGGCATAGTATGAACTGCAAGAACAGTAATAATACATTATACTCCTTAGTTATTAATTGTTACACCTTTAGTAAGTATAATGCACTTAAACATGTAAAGCAAACCTTCAAATATTACAATGCATTTTAACAATTACATATGAAAGATATAATGTATTACAACTTACATTATGAATACATTTAAAATGCACTATACTGGACATAAAGGCTTTAATTGAAGTGTTCCAAAAAGGACTCTTCTGATATTGGTTGGAAAAACAAATAGCCCCACCTCAAACCCACACAATTGGTTTAGATGTCTGCTGTGTCAGGCAGGTAATGACGATCGAAAAAAATAAAAAAATTAATTGTTTTGAAAGCGCCACACTGTTTACACTTTTTGGTATCTCAATCTGCATATGGTTTTCTTATACTTGTCTCTGCTTATTCAAGCTAGAATAGGAGAAAGTAATGAAATAATTACCCACAGTGCCTTTAAAAACTACTAATCTATGGATTATAGAACTGGCATGAGCTCTTGAGTCAAGGCTGAGGAGACAAGGAACGACTTCATCATGACAGAGAGAATTCCCCCTCACCGCCACCCTCCCGCTTCCATCTGCCGACGCTTCTGTTTGAAAGTATGACGGATGGGGCTCGTAAATGTGTTTCAGTTATAAGCGCATCTCTCTGTTGGACTTTATTTCAGAACTTCATCCGGTAGAGTCACAGCACGGCTTTAAGAAGAATGTGACTATTTCCTCTCTGGAAAAAACACCAGAGCCATCCATCAGGAGGGAACTTTTCCACAAGACAACGATTCACTAGTTGTACTTTCTTGTTTCTTGTCCTTTCTTGATCCTTCTCCCTTCCCTTTTTTTAACGTCAAACTTAACATACGTTAAACGCATTTGCTGTGACAGGTCTTTGGCATGATGAGAGGTTGTAGGAGCATGTGAAGTGTCTGCGGATGTGTGTGTGTGTGTGTGTGTGTCAGTGTGTATTTAGAGTCCTTTCATCAGGGAGGGTGAGAGCTGTTGATATAACTCAAAGCCATGGCCAGGCACGAGTATCTGCTAACTGTATTAAGCGGAGCTTCCAAAGGACCCATCCCCCTCCATTCGCTAGCTTCAGGGCTCAGCCAATCCCTGTGAGCCATCAATCTGAATTTAGCCACCAGGGTCTGCCATGGAGCGCAACAAGCTGTCTCAGGTTCCCCGCGATTCCCTGCTGGAACCCATGCAGAAACTCCAGTAGGAAATAAACATCCGCCCATGCCGCAAAGTTTCAGCAGATGTGAGGTATTCAGTCAGGTTTCCCAGAATAACATGATAGGCCTCAGTCTCCTGCTTGTAAATCATGGCCATGTCAGCATGGACCAAGATGCCAGAGGGGCTGAATGCAAACTTAGTTAAGCCAAACATGCACCTACTCTCACAGCCTGGAAGTGCCTTTAGACAAGACTTGAAATTTATGCCGTTGGCAGAGACAAGGATAAGAAGCTGCCTTACCTTCACTTTCCAAGCCATCACCAAACCAGTAATAAAGTGCATTTGGACAGAAGTATGGACGTTTTAGCTCACCATCAGTTAGCGTCTAAATAACATTACCATGATGTAGGGCTGTCAAATGATTAATCACGATTAATCACATCCAAAATAAAAGTTTTGTTTACATAATATATGTGTGTATACTGTGTATATTTTATGTATGTAATAAAAATACACACAACATGCATGTATATATTAAGACGAATATGTTATGTTTATATATTAAATATTTTTATTATAAAATAAAATATAAGAATATAATATATATAAATGTATATACATGGTAAATATTTTCTAAATATATAATTTATGTGTGTGGTGTATTTATATACCATAAAAATATACCCTGTACACATACATATATTATGTAAACAAAACTTTTATTTTGGATTGATTATAATCATGCATCATTTGACAGCCTACCTTAAACATGATGTCTTAACAAACAAAAGTTCAGTGTGTTGTTGTACACACAACAAAAATCAAAACATCACAAATCCTTTCATCAATTAAAAAACTCAAAAATCAAAAATTTTTTCATTTAAACAAGCAAAATCTTAAATCATGGAAAGTTTTTTTCAGTTAAAAGTTTTGTTCAAGTCAACCTTAAATCATGGTTCTTGACATACTCATACATTAACTGCAAACCATTACTTTTGTCATGCTATCTTCAAATGAGCTAAGCTTTGTGAGACGTATATCTGTGTAGTTACTGATTGGTTGTCCATATGAAAACATTCACATTCAGTTTGTTGTAATTAAACTTATGATGTGTGTGTGTGTGTGTATATATATATATATATATAAATACATATACAAAACCAGTTGTGCATGCGTCCTCAATAAAACTATAAAATAAATATATATATTGTTTAGTAGTTTTGTTTAGTGCATATCCAACACCAGTTGTGCATGCGTCCTCAATAAAACTATAAAATAAAATACAAAGCAATTCATTAAAAACCAAGATTTGAGTGGAATGGGAAGAATGATTGTTAAATTCCTTATGATTCCAATCACTGGAAGTAATTTTTAAAGGTCAAGCCAAGAAGAAATATTACCTAATCAACCCAGGTTCATTGAAAAAAAAAATATATGTTAAAAAACATGTCAACATTTCTGAAAAATCATATTATGTTGCTTCCTTTCACTACACTTTCAAAGGGAAACATTGCTAAAAGCACGCTCAGTTTTATCCAGAACAGATAAATGTGAGTCTGGCAATGGTTTATTACATTTTTTGAAAAATGAAATCTCCGGTGAGTGGTGTTAAAATGTTAATACTCCTTGCGTTTAAAAATAACTTACCAACTACACTAAAACTTACTCTTAACCTAACCAATAGTGTTAAATGCAAATGTGAGATAAAAGCTCATTTGCGGAAGCAGCCATGCTATTATAGCTTGATTCTACAAGTCTTTGAGCTCTCGCAACTTGTGTTTTGCGGGATAGGTGTGTTGGAGCTAAATTCTTAAAGGAAAGTGGCCCTCCTTGAGTAGAATCAGACACCCCTGTCCTAAGGTTAGCAAAACTACACAGCTTTACAGTGAACCTAGGTTTGTCCACCAGGGGGAAGCATTTCACCACTCTGTGCTCTGATGTCTGTTGCGTGTAGAATTCACCTTGGAATTCATTGTGAACAGTGTGGACAGACTGTTAACAAAGTACAGAGATCCATCAATCCTTCCTGTCAAATAGCTCAGCTTTGTTTCATGAATGAAAGACGTTATTTAAACAGGCACATGTGTTACGATGTTTGCTGCTTTGATATCGATTTGAGGACTGACTTGTTTCTTGCACATCTGACATGAGCTGAATTAGTTTTGCAAAAGGCAAGGTTTTGTTTATGTCCCAACAGTTTGGTTGAGTTGGCTTCCTGTTTGAGATGCAAGCCTCTGCTGTGTTCATTCAATGTGAAGGTTTATTCTGAATCCCTGTAGCAGGCTACTAGCTGGCCTCAAGCAAATCAATAAATTCAATCAAAAGATCTCCATTGAGGAAGGTGGATGAGCGAGAAAGTTGAGGAAGGGGGCACTTTTTTTTTTTCCTATTATTCACCTGCTGGCAATAACAATCTAAAAAATTATCTGCTATATATGTTCGGAATCCTTAAGAAGATCAGTCATGATTTATCAGTTTGACTCAGGATAGGGGGATGGTGTATTTACTTATGACATCCAACTAGGCTCCAAAAACAAACTCTTTGTCAGATGGCATGTGCAAGTGGCAGGACATCTCTAAAGACTGAATGCGCTTCACTAATATTCCATAATTTTTGAACTTCTTAAGTTAATTCAGTTGTGATGGGTAGTAATTGATTACATGTAATCTGGATTATGAATTCATATTACAATAATTAGATTATATTTCACTTTAAAATTTACTTCAAACACATTTGTATTGATTACATGATTACACATTATTCACAAACTAGCAATAAAGCATTCATAATTTATTGATTCTCCCTAACTCTTCTTCTTCTTATTATTATTATTTTTATTTTATTTTTTTATTTCCCTTCACATTCATTCAAAGCAGTCTTCCAGTTTTGTGGGCATTCACACAAAGCTTAGTCATTATTCAGGTGGCATTAATTACTCAGAAAATTGAGAGGCCACTGGATTTACAAAAAAAAAAAAAAAAAAAAAAATTAAGAAGTGTTTTCTCAACATATCAACATTGCATCAACTACCGATGAGCACATAATTTAACTAGTTAGGTCAAAAGTAATCAAAAAGTAGTTTGTTAATATTACCTAAAAGGTTGCTAACTACAATTTATTTGTAATGTAATTTGGAATCAGTAACGGACTACTATTTGTAATTAATCTACTCAGCACTGCATTTAGGAGGTGTAATTTCTAAATTAATTTGACATTGGAAATTATTATTATTATTATTATTATTACTATTTTTACCTTTTAATCTTTTACTGATAAAGTGAGTCTTGCAATGAGACTGTGGCTCAACCATCCTTACTTTAGGAGTATTTTATAAGGTGGTGGTTTCATATGAATGCATATGATGTGATTTGTATGAAAACAGGATTGTTGGAATAAATAAATAAATAAATAAGCATGAAGTTTCATCCCAAGTCTCAGCCATTAAGCTTTGTATGAAAATGTAATAAGCATGTTGGCAATTTGCCAAAACCTAAAATAGTTACAAACCCACAAAAAAAAATTTGCCAAAACCTAAAATAGTTACAAATTGCCATGAAAAATGTGTTGGTCTTGGAATTTATCCTAGGTAAACTTACTGGTAAACTAGTAAGAATCTCATTTTATTTACCCATCAAAGCCAATTGTATTTGTATTATTTTGCTGAGAAGAAAAAAAAATGACCCAGATTTGCTTGCAACATGGCAAAGCTTGTCCTCAAATATTGTAGATGGACTTCCAGTATAGCCAAGCTGGTGTTTAGCTGGACACTCAGCTGATCTCCTAAAATGGTTTAAGTTTTTCGTCTTCTTCTTCAGATCCTTCATTTCCTTGTCACAGCAGACAAGCTGAAGTGTGTTTGACAGTGATGTGATAGCATCAGTCCAGTCAGGCTGAAATGCAATTAACAGTTGCTGAAGAATCACAGTAAAAAGCATGGCTTCTTTCAGTAAGGTTTGTGAAGAAGATTTTTGTGCGTGATGCAAATTATACAATACTGTCGTAAAGTTTAATAATGATGAGCCATTCCACAATCTTCAATCAAAAGCACCCTAATTCAATTTTGTTAGAAGTCCCAACCCTCAAGCTGGAGTTTGCACTCTTTTTTTCTTTGTACTGTAGTTTTCTGTCTGCTCTGGACGTCAGCCCACAGTGATGCAACAGCTGGAGCATGTACAAGTCAATCAACAGGCAAACATGGGGGAGAGATCAGTGTTGTGGGTTTGGCGAGACTAATTGTGAACTAAAATAAAGTCACTCATACCTTTCAAATCGTAATGCACTTTTTTAAAGAAGAGTCCAGGTCTATGATGCCAAGTGGACGACGACAAGCATTTGTTTGTGTCAGAGGGTTGTATTTGTTCATATAAAATGAACCTATTTATCAAAATGTGTGAAAAAAAAAAAAAAAAAAAAAAACAGGGGCCCAGAGGCAGGTTTTTAATCGGATTCAAAATCGAGACTGCAGGTAGTAAGATAAAAATGTGCTTCTAAAATTATCTAAATAAACTGTTTTAAACATTATTTTTAAAGTAATAATAATAATAGTATGACTGATTTAATATCAGTCTACAGATTATACCTGTTATGGGTTGCTGTAGAATCAAAGTGTCCAAGACAAAGTTCTTAAATCAGAATTTGAATAGAGAATGCTAGAGAACACAGGAGCAAATGAAACAACCACTAAACTTCAAACAAACACAATACAGGACAAAGAACCAGAGGAGAACTCAAGGCTTAAATAAAAGAGCGTACCAAAGTGCCAAATTTTGAGCATAATATAATTTAAATATGAGCAAATATAATAGTGATGCTTGTCTTAGGAGTGTGTAATTTTATGTGGCTCCACAAAATAATCGCACATTAAGTACATTAAGTTTATTCATTTTAGTGAAAAGTATAGATTTATGTTGTATTAAAATACAATCAATATTATAAGTACCATTAAATACTATATTAAAGACTAGCAGAAATGTTCTACTTTTTTGGTAAAGCTGACATGAGTGACATTTGAATGATGTAAACAGGGACAAAACTTTCATCCAGCATTACCAAGTTGTGTCACTGTCTATAAAACAGGCCTACATCATGCCACTTGCACTGTACTTACAATGACAACGTCAGAATCTTGATTAAAGTAAATTTGACTATCCTGAAATCAAGTTGACAGTCAATTCATCACAGAAGGCTTATCAAAGCTCAGTGTGATCTGATAGCGGGGCCCGGGCACTGCTTTCAATCATGTGTCAATTTAAGACATCTGTCATCTTCTTCCAACCTTGTTATGGCACCATATGCAGTATCTTTCAAAGAACATGAGAACAGATTATAGACCATTTAGGGGCATTTTGATCTCATGCTATAGATCATGATTACTATCTATGACAAACTCTTCTTATTGAATAATCTCATCTGCAAAAATGTTTATTATAAATGTTTATTATTTAGAATATTATGATCTTTCTTGTTGACTAAAGAAGTCTTGCTATCATCCTGTCATGATGTAATCAATCTCGCGTCATTCCAAACCTCGTGTGGAGCACAAAATAAGGCATTTTAAAGAATGTTTCAATTGGTTTTGAACCCAAAATAGACCCCAACTGACTGTCATTGTATGGAAACAAAACGCTAGGACATATTTAAAAAATATATATTCTGTGTTCGCAGCAGACAGTTCATTTTTGAGTGAAATTTCAATTTGTTGAGTGTGTTTCAATTTGTTGTTTTGTAAAAATTTCAGCAGTGAGGGAGTCATTTTCTTGTTTTCCCAGAAAGTCTAAAAATGGCCACTTGCATGCATTTGTGACCAAACATATTGCTCTTTTAAATGGAGCAGGACTCTTTTGAAGGGCATAGGTGGTATTTTATCATTTCATTTCATTTTGTATATTTGAGAGCTATAATTACTTACAGAGGCATGGAAGCCTCCGTTTAAAATTACATGTCTCTTCTACTGTAGAGTGTAGTGTTTCCCCAATGTATATTTTTACCCACTCTATTTTAATTTTCTGTTATTTTTTTATTTTTATTTTTTTCATTTTGAATTCTTTTCTTTAATCATTATGTTCTGCTCAGTGTTTTCTTAGACATGCCAAAAGGGACTTAAAGTGGAGTCTTTATTTGACCTGCCATGGATTGGCTTAGTTTCAAGATTAAGGCACAGAAACTGTTATTGAGAACAATTATTAGCCATAACTAATTAGCCAATTATTAGCCACATAACTACATTTGAGACATAAACATGGTTTAAACACTGTATGCATATGGTCATTCTTTGTTTAATGAAGATGGGAAGTCTGCATAAGAGCAACCAAACTGCCTGTTTGTCTACCAAAGAAAATATAACAAGGTCATCCGTCCACTGCACCACCCTTTCTAATTCTAATTTTGAGTCCGATTTCCAACCAGAACACCATCCAACCTCATCACATCACATTGTGTGACCAAGGGAGGTGCTTACTGAGTTCCCGTAATTTAGAGGGGAAAAAGTATTAACTGCACACATGCAAGTACACATGCTTCCCTAAATCACACATGTACACATATCCCTGGGCTTCTTCATTTACTGACAATTACACGCCCCGCTGGATGTCCTTATATTAAAAGCTTCCTTTGTTGGGTGCCGCCCACTAAATAGCTTGCATGTGTCACCGTTTTCTTAGGTTTATGAAGCACAGCTGTTAGGGAAATGGAGGGATGAATGGGAGCCATCATTGCATTAACCTGCCCCTTAACCCTGCCATACGCTGATAGGCCCTACAAGGGTGTAGTGACAGAGACAGTTTTGTTTCGGCACAGTTATCCCATCATTAACACCAGTATCATGCCTGCAATGCTCAAATAAAAGATGGATGCATTGAATTACATGGCATATACATATTGATTTTCTAGATAATGCACAGTAATATTATATTTATAAGTGATGAAGCATATTCTTTTTCTTCTTCTTCTTCTTCTTCTTCTTCTTCTTCTTCTTCTTCTTATTATTATTATTATTATCATTAGATAACTGTAGAGGTGACTACACATAAGACATTTTTGTTTTCTATAAAAATATATCACATATATGATGATTTATATGCTGCCTATAGAAATGAATGAAATGGTTTGCACTATTTATTTCTCATCATTTTCAATGTGACTAATTGCAAATAAATGAAAATAATGAAAATAAATCATGAAAATAAATGGCACAATACTACTCACACACACACACACACACACACACACTCACACACACACACACACACGTATATATGTATAATTTATTAATTTATTTAATTTATTTAATTGTTCTTATGCAATGTGCTATTACTAATATTTTTAATACACTATTTTTTATTTTATTTTAATAGCAGGTCATATGATATTTTAAAGTGTCCTAATATTGTATTGGAGTCCCCTACAACAGGTTTAAATGCATCTCAGGTCAGAAAACATTGTAATTTTCTCAGAATATACATTTAATATTAGAATCATTTTTCAAAACAATACGTTCAAAGCAGTTCTGAGCTTAAGGTCTGTAAACCCCTCCCTTCCATAGGCTTACTCTGCTCTGATTGGTCAGCTGGCCAAGTCTGTTGTGACTGGTCTTTCTGTATACAATGCATGTCGGAAACAAAACTCCCATTACCATAATATTTTTTTTTAATTTTTTAATTTTTTTTTTGCTCCGGAGGGTTACTTGTAAAAAAAAAAGATGCCATAAGGTTACAAAAATGGCATCGATATTACCTTATCAATTCGAGCCAGAGTCCGCGGATGATACTGATGCAGTCGCTCAATTGAAAACTCCATTGCAAGCACGACTTGATCAGGATGTTTCTCAGTGGTAAGTTTAAACTTTGTATGTGGTACTTTACGTGATGTGACAGCAGTTTTATTGCATTCATTATTATTATTTATTTATTTGAGGTGCAGGTGTGGGAACTGTGTTAGAACGCCCAGTGAGGCTGAAAACAGGTCTTATTGAGCTGATATAAACACACTAACTAGCGGAAGTGTTTGTGGGAAGGTCAGAGTGTTCATATTTCGCGAGCAGGCAGGGATTATGCAAATGTGTTACCTTGTGACGTATATAGGTAACAGGCAGAAGATTCAAAAATACAACGACTCGTTAAGGTGGTTCAGAGTCGACTCTTTCTTTTGAGAGACAATATCTTTATTTATCATACACTTTTTTGATTAACAACTTTGCAGACTGTTTACATTGAAGGATAGCTATGTTACAAACTGCAATATACAGTATATGTCTATGTCTATGTCTATGCAGTTCTTATTAATCTTTATATCAGTTTTAGTACAAAATGAGAATATGAATGTTGCTCTGAAGCCTCTGGAGCCTACTGTATATATACATACATATATAATATATCAGTTAAAACAGAAAGGGGACAATTCCACCAACAGATAGTGTTGAATAATCTAAAGCTGTAAAGTTTGAAAAGCTGCTTGTCCCTCCATACAGGTGAAGTGTGATAGCTGTATTTCCTATTAAAGATGTCAGTGATGTACAATCAAGTGGCCTATAAAGGAAATAGTCATAAAAACATGTTTTTGTAGTCAAAGTGCCCTTATAGCGAAAGGACCCTGACATTGTGTAATACACATTCTCTAATTAGAGAGTCTGGCTTTTGCATGCTTCACTCAGGATGTTTGTTCTGAATCCTCAATGAAGTATTTTGCCACGCATATAGCTTTTTCCTTTTCTTTTTTGTCTTCTCTTGTTACAAGTTCTGTTTTTCTCTCAGGACTGTATATTGTGGTGAGATTTTCTAGTTGAGCAGCTCACAAAATCAGTGCAATACCAGGCTTCCACTAATGTTTCTACCTTCAGGACCTTGTCGGATATTGATTGAAAATACGATATGTTGTAATAAATAATATCATAAATAACTGAAGAACTCAGGAGCAGCAGCTCAATATCGTTTGCATAGCTGGTGCAGAATACTAGATTAAGTTTCAGCGTCTTCCACAAGCATTAATGCATATCGGATTTCAGGTATGAGTTACATTTCCTCCAACTTAAAGAACTGAAACGGTTTGGAAAACTGTGAAATAAAATGTCCTTACATTTCTAGACGTGAATGGATTTCCCAGATGTATTCTTAGAGTGTTAATCCTTTCTGAAATATAAAAAAAGTGATATGAGTGAGTCTGGAATGTAGCCTCCATATGGAAGGAAAGGAAGTAGAAAAGGCGGGGGGGTGGAGGTAAAACTCGAATACAATGAAGGAACTGCTCTTGGATACAGTGAAGGAACTGTTTTCAGGTTTTAACAGTATGTACAGTTAGCAAAGAGTTCAACTGTGCTCATTTACACTATTTCGGCGGGTTTGCACTTGAGGCCTTTACATTATTTGGTTTTATGAATCGAGCACATGGCTGAAATTTGATCGTGTAGACCTTCCTTTTCCCAGGCCTCTAGACTACACAGCACCTAGAGGGACTTATTAAGATCAGTATTTCTATAGCAGACTATTTCAGAGATTTACACAAGCAAGAACACCTGGAACACTGTGTTGCCACGTTGGTAGTTAAGGATCATGTTTGGTTGTTTGTTAAATCAGACTGCAGACAGAACCTATAACACATGTATCTAGTCCTCCATCAGGCCTGTATCTGAAAAAATAAATAAATAAATAAATAGCTGCAGTTAAAAGTAAAAATTTTCTTGAGGAAAAAAGTTTGGTGTAAACGCTTCCAATGCCCAAAAAGAGCTAATATTTCCATAACCCAACAGACATTTTTTTTTTTTTGAAATATGAAATGTTATTAAAAATATAATTTGACAGTTTATTTTATTTATTTGATTAGTTTTTCCTGTTTAATTAATCATTCAGTGAAGCCTCTGTCCTGAACTGAAAAATGTTTGAATTTGTTTTCAGACCCTCCTTCCCGAGGACTTGCTGTTGTGTGCACTGCAGGCAGATGTCTAATAGGAGAAACATCTGTCAAACCTGAAATATGAGCTCACAAGTAACAGTTGGTGCTCAGAGCCTGAAAAGATACAGTTTCTGTAAAAAATAAAATAAAAAAAAAAAACCTTTAGGATAAGACAACTAGTAGTAACACAACATAACAATTTAATGAGTGGTTACAACATTATTTTAATTAGTGGCAGTAAAACACAAACACACACAGACCAAAAACTTGTTTTCACTAAAATTATGATTACAGGCACAGCTTATGGATCAAGAAAAACTTATTCACACGGTTCCTTGTACATGCTATGACTTCAAAACATTTGTACCATAGTGCATTATTTATAAATTAATACATTTTGACTTTTGCATCACATATCTAGTTCCCTATGTATGGTTATTCTATTGTAGCAGGCCTACACTTGCTCGTTAGCTCACCTGGTACAGCACTGCACTTTTGATGTGAAGGTGCTGAGCACAAGTCCTGTGAAATATGACTCATCATAAAAAAGGCTCTTAGACTTGTAGAAGCATGCTAAAATGGTATGGAAATGCATTTTTATCTCACTTTTGCTTTTAACACGTTTACATGTGCACAAATAATGCAATGATTTCCAATAATCAGAGTAAGGATTTAATCGCATTATGATGTTTACATGTCAAGAGCAAAGCTCTTCACTCCCGTTTACATGCAATTTCCATTATTCTTATTATTCACTAAGAATTGTGGTTATTTTTTTTTACTGCCATTATTCACATACCCCACTGCACAGCACAAATGATGGACTCTTGAGCAGGTGTGTTACTAGCCACTGTTTTAATTTATTTACGTCTAATGCAAAACACGTTTGTATGGTTGTTTTCCATGTTTTTTCGGTGCCATAGAAATGTGATGGCAATTAGTTTGCCTACACTGCCGTTGCGTTTTACTCACCATTTCTGGATGAAGATAAGGAACACACTGGTGGCAGCGAGTTATGTTTTCCCCAGAAATGCGATGCTTTCTTCCCCGTCATCTTTTCTAATCTGCGTATAACTGCAGGTGTGCATCACGTCATTCGTGTATGCCACAAGCACATGCACACTTTGGTCAGAGAGGCAATACTGCGATTAAGGTGTTTTCATGCTTGTATATTTTGATTAAAATCAGCATACGCCACCTATGTTAATACAATTATTCTTGCTGTGATTGAGTTTAATCGCATTATTCAAATATTCAAGTATTGCATTTACATGAGGTAAAGTTTTATCGCAATATTGCCAAAATCTCATTATTATTGCATTAAGAGGGTGCATGTAACTGTTGAGACTGTCTGTTAGGCCTAGTGTAGGGTTCAGTAATGTGACTGAGCATTAATCTTTTTAGCGCCACTCACCAAACATTTCATTTCAAACTGATGCAATACAACAGTCACTGTAAAAAAAATAAATAAAATGTTGTCAGTTTCCCATTCATCTGTTTAGATAAAACAAAACAAGCCTTTAGTGCCACTCACTGAACGTTTCACTTTGAAAGTGATGCAAAACGTGGAAGAAGCAATGTTATATCTTTTTGCAGAAAAGTCGCCACAGGCACATTTTTCCAATGAGCCTGGGTTGCTTGGAATGAATCATTTTAATTTATTGGAACTAGTGAAGTAAGCAGTAATAAGTCTTTAGTACATTAGCTCTAAGTTGTGACATATGGCACAGGACCAGCCCAACTATGTTTAACACTTTTGGACTTTAAATCACCTAAATATTATTTGATTATCAGCAGCTGGTAACAGTTTAGTCTACAAATTTAAAACATATACTCAATGTAAAATACTGCACTAAGGACGGACCATAGAGCCAAATCAATTAAAAGTTTTTTTTTTTTTATATATATATTTTGTTTTGAGAACACCATGATTTATGCACGCAGTAAAAAAAAAAAGAGGAGTATGCAAAGAGATCAGCATTGATAAATAACATCTATGTCCAAACCGCAATTCACAGATGTCAGTGGCAGGTGATTTTCACATTGTTTATGGAATACCTGCATGATTTCTTCATTCCATAAATAAGTTATTTGATTGACTACATAATGGCGTCACACCACACCTCACTGCTCCTATTACTGAAGTCTTTTGTTAGCCCTAGTTTGTCTTGGCATTGATACATGCCCCAAAAGAATGTCCTTCATTTATAGTATCATATTCTAGTGGAACGGATCCCATTGACAAGACTAGTGTCTGCTTTTGTGCTGTAATTAGTGTATAAATAGTCATAGGATTGTACTTTTTTTTTCTCTTTTAGGGGGAGGTTAACCAACACACTCCATTTCAGGAACCTTCTGGAGCCCGGCAGCACTAATGTGTCTTCTGCCCTTGGATATTAACACACACACACACACACACACACACACACACACACACACACACACACACACACACGCACGCTTACTGCTCAGGCAGCACTTTAACATAATTCATAAATATGGATAACTTTTTGACAGTATTTTTTTTTTCAGTCTGACTCTTGCCGCCTTAAGGTTTTTTCAGTATGATTCCAGCTCATTACCTAATAATTTCATAGCTTTGGTGTCTGATTCATGTTTATGGATGTGAATTGATGTCATCCCATGTCCAGGTTTGTGAATGTTCATGCTTGTGTAAGTGAATAGCGATACAGAGATGCACACACACACACACGCGCACACACACACACACACACACACACACACATATATATATATACATATATTCATATATATACACATACACTTATTCTTACACACTTTTGCATAAAGATAAAAACAAAAAAGTAGCTAAATGTACTCAGCTGATTTTACCGTAATCTCCTTTTCTTTTATATTTATATTATATTTAGAAATGTATAAAACCAGTGATAAGAAGTCATAAAATATACAACAAAACTTCCAAAATAATTGTTAGAGGAATTCAATTTTGTAATGCAATAATGTTCTTTCAAATATGTGGCCTTTTAGTCAGGCTGCAGGACTAAATCTAGAAACCCGTTACACAGCTACATTATTTATTCAAATTAACTGTGAATAAATGCTATTGTGGATTTTAAAAAATCACTATGGTTTTTGGCTTTTTCTATTATTTAAATTTGCATTTTGTAATAAGAGACCATGAATTTGAGACAAGTTGAAATCCTGAAGAAGAGTAAATTTACTCTCCTTAAAAGCAGAATGTATCTGTAATGGTACATTGCTGTAGAGAAGCGCACGACGAAGGAGTTCAACCAAAACCAGGAGCATAACCAGATGATTATGCTTAATATAAAAGAAAAGGAGATATTGTATGATAACACAGCCACAAACAAGTTAAAGCAAATCAATAGAGGACCAAGACCACACTGAAGCTGAGGGCATATACAGGCAAACAAAGGAGCAAACAAAGTAATTAACAAGGTGATTAAAGAGGCACAGGTGAAGGCGATGAATGAATTAAACTCATGGGGAAAACTGGGTCAAAGAAAAACTAAAGCCAAGTTCACACTACAGGATGTTAAGCCCAATTTAAGCTCAATATACAAGACAACGAGCTCACCGACAGGTCAGGCTGTGATCGGGGGTAAATCAGCAGGTGATCAGTGCTCTGCAATCTTTATGTGTGAACTACTTAACAACACATCAGAGAGGTTTACTGATGCGTCGCCAACGGCAAACGAATATAGCATGCTAAATATCTGGACTGGTCGGCCGACTCGACATCACATGGTGTCAGGTGTAGTGATGAGCTACAGCAATTGAGACATCAAGGCATGGGTTAAGGTCAGGGGAAGAAAAACAGCAGCAGCAACATGGCATTAAGAAAAGTTTGGACGCAAGAACAGATCATCACACCAACAGCTTGCAGCACTGTTTTACTTGTTGTTGCACGTTCAACTTCTCATATTTGTTTTTCTAGCAAAACATGGTTTGGGGACCAGATAGAGTCAATGAATGACAGAGTTGTTGTCAGCTCGCGTAGTGTGTGACTCCCTGTTGTGAATCATTTACGTAGTGTCATGTAGTGTGAACACCACAATGACTTTAAGATAGACAGCAAATCATCTTATCTGAACAGCACAGCGATCTGCTGACGGTTAAAGTCATGTAGTGTCTTAACACAGAAGACAGAATTCCAAAAACACTAAGGCAACTGCCTTATTGACTGTGTCCTCTTTTTGGGACAGCAAGACTTATATTTCAGGGGACACAATGAATCCTGAGATTCGCTGAATGGGGGCAATTACTTGGAATTGTTAAGTGTTAGTTTTTACAGGAACATCAAGAAAAATTCAAAATGATCTAATAAATGCAGTGGCTGAAGTGTTAAATGGTCGCATCAATGAAGAGATTAAACAAACATAGTTTGTGGAGGTTATGGTGAATGAGACGACTGATTTCAGTAACACAGCACAGCTCTCATACAGTATGTCCTTAGTTACGTGACTGAAATAGGGGTAAAGGAAAGATTTTTAAAAACCTGAGGATGTTAGACAAAAAAACAAGCCCAGGATCTAATAGGGTTTGTTTTTGGATATTCTGGAGAGCTACAACTGTAAATCGAAATTAGTGGCTCAGTGTTATGACGGAGTGGCTGTGGCATTGGGGTTTAATGGAGCAGGCTCAGGTAAAAGACGGAGTCCCCCAGGCCCTCTTCATGCAATAGTTTGAATCTAGTGATGTCCCAGGGAACATCCAAAAAAAAAAAAAAATGTGTAAATGTGTATATTTATATATGTATATATATTATATATATATATATATATATATATATATAATATATATATATATATATATATATATATACATACACACACACAAACTCTTTTGTCATGGACGATGCACACCAGCCTGATGTTAAAATTCCACCTCACCTGTGTGACGTGAGGCAGCCGTCTTTGAAAGAACCCATCCAGTAATTTGGTGTATTTGGAAGAACATGTAAAAAATGCAGATAATCCATTTGCTATATATATATGTATATATGTATATAGCAAATGTAAAAAATGCAGATAATCCATTTGCTATATATATATATATATATATATAAAACAGGTGAGGTGGAATTTTAACATCAGGCTGGTGTGCACAGTACCAAATTACTGGATGGGTTCTTTCAAAGACGGCTGCCTCACGTCACACAGGTGAGGTGGAATTTTAACATCAGGCTGGTGTGCACAGTCCATGACAAAAGAGTTGTAACACAGTTTGACCTGAACAGACTCAAAAATGAGCTCAAAGTCATGTCAAGTCAAGTCACCTTTATTTATATAGCGCTTTATACAAAACAGATTGTGTCAAAGCAACTGAACAACATTAATTAGGAAAACAGTGTGTCAATAATGCAAAATGACAGTTAACGCAGTTCATCATTGAATTCAGTGATGTCATCATTCAGCTCAGTTCAGTTTAAATAGTATCTGTGCAATAATTTGCAATCAAGTCAACGATATTGCTGTAAATGAAGTGTCCCCAACTAAGCAAGCCATAGGCGACAGCGGCAAGGAACCAAAACTCCATTGGTGACAGAATGGAGAAAAAAAAAACTTGGGAGAAACCAGGCTCAGTCGGGGGGGCCAGTTCTCCTCTGACCAGATGAAACCAGCAGTTCAATTCCAGGCTGCAGCAAAGTCAGATTGTGCAGAAGAATCATCTGTTTCCTGTGGTCTTGTCCCGGGCGTCGTCTGAGACAAGGTCTTTACAGGGGATCTGGGGCTCATCTAGTTGTCCTGGTCTCCGCTGTCTTTCAGGGCTGTAAAGGTCCTTTTTAGGTGCTGATCCACCATCTGGGCTGGATACGTACTGGATCCGGGTGACTGCAGTGACCATCTGATCTGGATACAGGCTGGATCTGGTGGTTACGGTGACCTCAGAATAAGAGAGAAAATGTATAATATGTCAAACTTTTGTGGGAAATGTATTAGTGATCTCCTGAATTTTCTGAGGACGACAAGCCTTGCAGACAGTATGAGTAAACTTTGTGCACTCACATGCCTGATCCTAACAATGCCAGTGTTTACAGCCACTGTGGAAAGCTCGTTTTCAGCTCTCGAACAGATAAAAACCTACATAAGGACCGCAACTAGACAAACAAGGCTGTCTTCATTTGCATCTCTCTCCGTTGAGAAAGAATTGCTCAATCAACTGAAGCCAAAAGGACAACTGCATAAGGATGTTATTGAAGGCTTTGTCGTAAAAGACAGATGCATGGATTTTATTTACAAGTGACAGGTGAGTGCTTTTTTATTTGAAGAGTATTGTATCATGCACATCTGTGGTTCACATTTGATAATGAGCATTATTACTGGCCTATGCACATTGTTATTGAGGTGTAAGTGGTGCATTGCTAATACTGTGGTGTGTGGATGTCCAGCATTTGGACAGTTTTGCTGTTGTGGGCACCGAATCATTTTAGAGTGACGAGAATGTGCATAGGGACACGTGTATTGGTGGATTACTTTTATTGATCCATGTAAGGAAATTTACTCTGCATTTAACACACCCTTATCTAGTCTACCATTGTAATTGTTGATTAGCAGGCATGTTATTGAGAGCCTGTGTGTGGCGTAATACTGTATGTGCATTACTTGCATATGTCTGCATTAGCTGTAACAGAAATGTGTAAGATGTGGTTTACAGTTCCTTGAATGAAACCCCACGGTACGCCACTGCATCCAATGCTCTCATGGCTGAATTCTGGGACTGAAGATCATTAGGAATACTTTTTAATATCATTTAAAACATGAAACAGGAGAAAATACAACCACTATAATACGAACAAACATAATCAGTGCAGAACTAAGGAGAACTGGAAACTGAGGGCTTAAATGCTGATCAGAACAAAGTAAGAATCAAACTAGACACACCTGAACTGAGGACTCAAATGAATCCGTAACCATAGAAACAAACAGGCAGGGACCAAAAGAGAGCTGAACTAATAACCAAACTAGAAAAGTGATCAAGAGACTAAAGGTGCGTTCCAAATGGGATATATCGCCCTACGAAGGGCACAGAGTGAAAACTATCATGGCCGCCATACTGAATGATCGATCCAAACCGAAGTGTTCAAAACTGGCCGCTTCAAAGGGTACAACTGATGGACACTTCGGACTCCCATGATCCTTTGTGCAGATTCTTTACATGATGACGGTGCCTCCGTGTGGGCACGTGATGATGACACAGAAGGGCACTTAGAAAAACAGTTGTTTGGTCCTCTACACCCTTCAACCTTTTGAAGCTCTCACTCCCGAGGATAAACCCTTTGAAGGGATTAGGGCATAGGGATGAACCCTTCCGAATGGAACGCAGGGTAAAACAAGACATGAACACTAATCAAAAACAAACTGAAAACATGACAACCTTTTTTTTAATGACCAAAGGTCTTGATTGTTGAATTTCATACTTCATTTTAGACAGCACTGACAGCAGTTCATTCTTTTTCATTTTTGGGAGCTGATGAAAAAATTAACCATCTGTATTTGCATCCTAACAGATGGTATGTGAAAGTCCAGTGATTTCGAACTTGCAAGTGGTTGCTTATTGGAAAGAGCCTTGGACATTCACATTGACAAAACTCACAGCAAAGTGGTTTCTAGAATTTATCTTATCTTAATTTGTCTTCCAGTCTCTGTCCAGGTTCAGGATGTAGTGTAGACCCCTAGATGGTTAATAAGATCTCCCCAGAGATGTTCTGCTACCACAACACCATCTTGCCCTAGTAAATGGCAGCAGGACTTAATGTTGCCTACTCAGATTTCGTCTGCATGGGCATTTCCTTAATGCTGTAACAGCTCTCATCAACCTTTGCATATTTCACACATTTAATCCATACATGTGCATACAGGGACTTCTGGGATTTTACAGTATCGCTACAGTTTTTAGGACTAAAAATGATAAATATAAAAGTATTTTACAGAAAACTTACATGCAATGTGATGTTTAACCATTTACATTTTTTCACTGAATGTGGTAACGTTACTAAAAATTACCCAATTAATATGTTTTTAATGTAGCACTTTGCCATCTTTTTTTTCTGCAGATTTTTTTACAAAGTACCTCAATTCAGTTTTGAAAGGTGCACAACCCTGTAGTGCAGAAATCTGTCGGTAAGTAAGGAGTGAACACCCTGTGTCTTTGTAAAGCAGTTCTTTCACCCCAATCACTGCATCATTAGATCCACAACTGCAGCGTCAGTAAAACCATGCACATACAACTCACTAAATAAATCAATAAACAAACCCACCATTCCATCCGTCATCCCATATCATGTCTCCTCATTCCACCCTACCTTCTCTGTTTCCTTCACTCTGTCTCTTCGGGCCTCATCATGGAGTAAGAGGCAATCATTTTTACAAACACCTCTGCTATTTGAGGCCCTGTGGCTCTCGCCCCCTCCTTTCGATGAATGTCATCGACAAGACTGACAACTAATGATGAAATCCGAGCAAGTGATTTCTCGCCACCCGTCAGTGTGTGAGAATCCTAAGACCCTGTGGTGTGGAGGTGGAACAGATGTGTAGGAAGATTTGATACAGCTCGTATCTTGTCCACTGCCTCAGGCCGTGAGCTCTGCGATTCAGCATTCCCTCCCACAATCCCCTGCTAGCGAGTGATTTTTCTTTACAGAGTGCTTAATGTGTGGGCTGACACTATACTGACTGGCAGACGCATAAGGGACAAGCTCCACCTCTGGGATTACACACAACATGCGGAGAACCAGAGACAAGCACAATGAGTGAAATACAAATCTGTTCAATAAAACAAGGCTACCACGTGTTTCAAGAATTTTTTTTTTTTTTTTTTTTTTTTATGGAAGCATGCGCTAGACCGACATGGTTGACTGTTGTGCTATGCCTCACTGCCTTTTCAGCATCTCAAACACATAAAAGCCCATATAGCACAAAGTTGCTATACTAGCAGCAAATGCATTAATCTGTGCTCATGGTCAATAGAGTATACATTGAAAGGCTTTGGAACTAAAAAAAAATAAAAAAATACTTTTTACGCCTTAATACCTGACATTTTTGTTTGTTTGTTTGTTTGTTTTTTGTCAGATTGGACAGATAATGAAACTAAAGTGTTTCTCCTCATTTGGATGAATGAAAATATGGTGTAGCATTTACATATTTTACTGATATTTTTGAGCTGTGTGAATTGATTTTTGAGGTAAAACGACAGAACCCAAAAGCTTGTGTGAGCTGCAGTTATGTACGGTGCCCATAAGGTGACATGTCCGGTTCACTTAAGCCGAGTTCAGACTGCACGATTTTAGCCCAGTTTTTGGCTCGCCGACAGGTTTTGAGAAATTGCTGACAAATGCCCGAAATCACAGGCAAATCGGTGCTTGTTCACGCGAGTGACAATCACGCAGTGTGAATGAGCAAATACGCAATCTGAGAGAATCGCCGACGCCCATGAGATATTTGGCATGCTAAATATCTGGACCTGTCGGCGATTCAAAATCATGCTGTGTGAAAAGTGTTCTTACTGAAAACTACATCGGCGATGACCCACAGCCAATGAGAGAGCAAGTTACAGAGCAGCGGGGAGTTCGGGGAGGAGTTATAGACCACAATATCAGCAAGCATGGCTTCGTTTCTTTTTCTTGTTTTCACTGCAAATCAGCGCACAGTCAATTCGTATTGTAAGCTTCTTGCGGGCTACCATTTTTAATAATAATCTCAGTCTCATGTGAGAACTCCGGTCTTGCACACGTGATATCGCGTTGTTTCCTTGTCACATCTCATGTGTGTTTGGTTGTGAAATGTAGTTTGCATGCCAGACAGAGTTGTCGGCGATTCTTCCTATTGTAAAGTCATGCAGTGTGAAACCTTCTGTCGCCAATCCATCGTGCATTGTGAACACAGCAGTGAGTGAATGCTGGCCAAGATAGTCATGCAGCGTGAAAAGAACTACTTTGAAAATCGTGCAGTCTGAACTTGGCTTTAGTTTTGTTGTGGCCACGACATAATAACTCATACGTTATAATATGTCGTGGCCACGAGATATTATTTTAAGGGAATGTCATATTAACTTGTGGGAACGTGATATTATGTCATGGTCACAAGATCATTTTGTTGAGGGTACGACATCCATTTCTCATGGCCATCACTTCCTATGTTAAGGGAATGACTTATTTTTCTCGTGGCCACAAGAATATATATGAATATGAATATAAGAGATGGATTCCTTATATATATATATATATATATATATATATATATATATATATCTATATATAATGATATAGTTAAAATATGTTATTTGGTTATTAAGATGTTACATAAATTATTGATTATAGAAATTATTAAATTATTAAATTATTATATTAACCATAGGACTTGGCTACCCATCTGTATTATGTGCGATCGTCAGCATTCAAATTAAGTTTATCATGAATAAATGTTACATAACGTCCATAAAATAAAAGACTCCTACAAAAAATATTTGTAATTTTTATCCATCCTACAGTCTTGTAAGTCCATTAACTGATTCTCTTTTCCCCATAATATTTGTATATTTTTATTATTATTATTATTACTATTATTATTATTATTATTATTATTATTATAAGCATATTATTATTAACCAATTATTATTGGTTATATTTTTATATTTGTTTATATTTGTTTTTTCCCCCCCTTCATTTCAATCTCTTTACTTAACTTTGTAAATATTTTTGTAAATAATAGCCTACTGTAAATGCTTGACAGGCCAATAAAGCTTTGATTATGCTGACTCGAGTTGCATTTGTAAATGAAAACACAACATGCTCATTTATCATCACACATGGGCATAAATACAATCATAAAGTCAAAACTTTATTGGCATAATTGTCAGGTGTTTATTTACAAAATATATGGTAGGCTAGCAAATGCTAGCATAATTATACAAAACGTTAACTAGGTAAAGTATTGTGTTCCTGCGGCTCAGTGGTAGAGCATTGTGTTAGCAGCACAAAAGGTTGTGGGTTTGATTCCATAAAGAACATGTTAACCAAAAAATAAAATAAAAATTGTTAGCCTGAATGCACTGTAACTCGCTTTGGTTAAAAGTGTCTGCTAAATACGTAAATGTAAAATGTAATGCGATACACAAATTGACATATATAACAATAAATATAAAAATACAGACCTAATAAGTTAATGTTATAATATACAAATATTAAGTTTAATGTTAATAAAAATGTTTTATCTATTTTTGATAATCCCGGGTTGCTATGGTCACACAGGATTGTTTACACACTAAACTCGTGGCCACGAAAAAAATATGTGGTTCCCTCAACATAGCATCTGGAGGCCACGACATAAGGATGTCGTTACCTCAACAAAATGATCTTGTGGCCATGACATAATATCACGTTCCCACAAGTTAATATGATGCTCCCTCAAATTAATATCTTGTGGCCACGACATACAGATGCATCTCAATAAATAAGAATGTTGTGGAAAAGTTTTTTTACTTCAGTAATCAACTCAAATTGTGGAACTTGTGTGTTAAATAAATTCAGTGCACAGACTGAAGTAGTTTAAGTCTTTGCTTCTGTTAATTGTGATGATTTTGGCTCACATTTAACAAAGCCCCACCAATTCTCAACAAATTAGAATACTTCATAAGACCAATAAAAAAAAACACTTACTGAATGGTTGGCCTTCTGGAAAGTACTGTATGTTCATTTAATGTACATGTACTCAATACTTGGTAGGTGCTTTTGCTTTAATTACTGCCTCAATTCGGTGTGGCATGGAGGTGATCAGTTTGTGGCACTGCTGAGGTGGTATGGAAGCCCAGGTTTCTTTGACAGTGGCCTTCAGCTTATCTTCATTTTTTGGTCTCTTGTTTCTCATTTTCCTCTTGACAATACCCCATAGATTCTCTCTGGGGTTCAGGTCCGGTGAGTTTGCTGGCCAGTCAAGCACACCAACACCATGGTCATTTAACCAACTTTTGGTGCTTTTGGCAGTGTGGGAAAGTGCCAAATCCTGCTGGAAAATGAAATCAGCATCTTCAAAAAGCTGGTCAACAGAAGGAAGCATGAAGTGCTCCAAAATTTCTCGGTAAACGGGTGCAGTGACTTTGGTTTCAAAGAACATGATGGACCAACACCAGCAGATGACATTGCACCCCAAATCATCACAGACTGTGGAAACTTAACACTGGACTTAAAGCAACTTGGGCTATGAGCTTCTCCACCCTTCCTCCAGACTCTAGGACCATGGTTTCCAAATGAAATACAAAACGTTGCTCTCATCTGAAAAGAGGACTTTGGACCACTGGGCAACAGTCCAGTTCTTCTTCTCCTTAGCCCAGGTAAGACACCTCTGACATTGTCTGTGGTTCAGGAGTGGCTTAACAAGAGGAATACGAAAGCTGTAGCCAAACTCCTTGACACGTCTGTGTGTGGTGGCTCTTGATGCCTTGACCCAACCCTCGGTTCATTCCTTGTGAAGTTCACTCAAATTCTTGAATCGATTTTGCTTGACAATCCTCATAAAGCTGCGGTTATCTCAGTTCGTTGTGCATCTTTTTCTTCCACACTTTTTCCTTCCACTCAACTCTCTGTTAACATGCTTGGATACAGCACTCTGTGAACAGCCAGCTTCTTTGGCAATGAATGTTTGTGTCTTACCCTCCTTGTGAAGGGTGTCAATGATTCTCATCTGGACAAGTGTCAGATCAACAGTCTTCCCCATGATCGTGTAGCCTAGTGAACCAAACTGAGAGGCCATTTTGAAGGCTCAGGAAACCTTTGCAGGTGTTTTGAGTTGATTAGCTGATTGGCATGTCACCATATTCTAATTTGTTAAGATTGGTGAATTGGTGGGTTTTTGTTAAATGTGAGCCAAAATCATCACAATTAAAAGAACCAAAGACTTAAACTACTTCAGTCTGTGTGCACTGAATTTATTTAATGCATGAGTTTCACAATTTGAGTTGAATTACTGAAGAAATGAACTTTTCAACAACATTCTAATTTATTGAGTTGCACCTGTATTATCACATTCCCACAAGTTATTATGTCGTGGCCAATGATGGGGGTAACACATTACAAGTAATCAGATTACTTTTTTTTTTTCAAGTAACTAGTAAAGTAGCACATTACTTTTTAATTTACAGGAAAATATCTGAGTTACTTTTTCAAATATGTAACGCCAGTTACTTTTTTCCCATTTATTGATTGAAAGCTCTCCTGTCCCCATGTTAAGAGAAATCGGGAGTAAGATGTTACTTTAGTTCTAGAATAAATGTGAACATGAATTAATTAAACACACTCATAAAAAAATGGTGTGGAGATGCTGTTTCATTGCGAAAGTGAAAATACTTAGTTTGGCCTTCCAAAAGTGGACACAACTAGAAATCAGTGGTTAAGTTATATTTACAACACTGTTCCAGAACAGTTTAACCCAAATATTTAGTGTGCAGCACATTTTATGGAGGACTGTTTCCTGATCCATGAATAAAACACTACAATGCCAGCTGTTCTGACTCACAGTCTTTAAGTACGTTTACATATGTAAAGGATTTGCCGCTGATGATTCAAACCCGAGTTTTGAGCAGTGTAGAGCAGCAGTTCTTAATTCCAGTCCTTGCGCCCTCCTGCTCTTCACATTTTGTATGTTTCTCTTTTCCCTTCAGACGTTAGTTCTATTCGAATGTAAGTGCCCTGCGAAGTGGACATCACAGGATATTCTGCCATGATTCCAGTTCGAAGCGAACGTATATGTTCCATTTTAAAGTGCACTGAAGTGTGCGAGATGTGAATTTAAATTGAATTTATTTACAGAAGTATATGATGTCTAAGGGTGTGCAGCGAAGCCAGTATTTGTATCTGTATTTGTATCTGTATCAATCACAAAATTATTCGAATCTGTATTCGGATAAAACCGGAAGTAGGCAGAGCTTGAACCAGAACTTCGAAGACCGTTATGTTTATGGTTTTACATACTCTCTTTACACCCACTCATCACCCAAAAAAAACACAGAACAAAAATAAAATGATAAACTAATATATATATATATATATATATATATATATATATGATTATAACATTTAGCCTATTTAAGCATCTTCTAACAGTCGGAGACAATTTCCTTGTATAGGCAGTGCTTCGAGATGTAGTGCGGTTGTGCTTTGAGCAACATGAGTTCGAGTTCAAGCTTGGGGACCTTTCATGATCCAATAAATAGATATTTAATATCTAAATTAAAACAGTAAGTCATTTCCAGGAAATGCACAGAAAAAGGCAACTGCAACACTGCTATTTTATTTGCACTTATTTAATTCAGAAACTTATTTAGTTACTTCACACACTTGTTACTGCGTTGTAATTTTAGAGGATTATGTAAAAGAACATGATTATTTCACTTAAGTGATTTGCAGGTCTGGGAAACCTATGGGGGGAAAAAGAGAACAGAGTATGGAAAAATGTTTCCATATATATTTGCCCTATTCCGTGTTCTAAAATATAAAATTAATAATTTCTAAAAATAAATTAGTAGTAGGAATAAAGTAGGATGATTTCATGACAAACATTTAGTGAATGAATTAATTCAAGGCTAAAATTTCATTATGCAGAACTATTTAAACAAGTCTTTTTTGAACTTCACTAAACAAATGTGCATGTGCCACGCAAACCAGCAAAAGTTAAGGAAGCAAACATGTAGGCCTGGTAGAAAATGTATCTGTATTTGACAGAGAAGCGCAGAGACAGCAACGCGGCTGTTTGATTGGCAATCGCGCTGTGCTTATTCATTCTTGTATCATATCGTAGCCTATAAGGTTTAAATCATTGCCTTTTATATATACACAAATAGTAGAATGTGTATGATGTAATATTTTAGGTAATATTAGGCCTATTCTTGCCAAGCTCTGATTTCTGAGAGATGCATGGAGTGGCAACAGCAATGCAGTGTTTGATTTTCACTCTTTTCATTCATAAAGTTTACGTTCATTCTCTTCACACACTCATTGAGTGAATTTAGAGGGTTGTGTAAAATATTGCACTGATCCCTTGGCTCATCTGTGAATCTAGCAAACACCAGACTGTGTTCCAGCCTTAGCCGAATATTCGGGCAGAATTATTCATTATCCGTTATTCGTTTTTGAAGCCATTATCTGTGCCTTTACGAATAAAGTATCTGGCTTCGGGCACACCCCTAATGATGTCACATTTGTCTGTGTGTGAAGATGTTGCGCAGCGCAAATCCGTGAATGAATGTTCCGAAGTGAGGTAACTTCAACAGATTTACCCTGCTCAGGGAGTAGGGAGCAATGAACACTGTGTAGGGACCATGTCAATGGGAACACAGTTAATGCACGGAGCTCACTTCAGAGCTGATTACCTGAATCAGGTGTGCTAACAAAGAGAGACGTGAAATATGCAGAGCTCGGGGTGTGAGGACTGGAATTAAGGTGTAGAGTAGAGCTTGTTTTTAATTTCTCCGATCACAAATGGATACATGGTTTTATGTTTATGCGGCGCAATGCAACGCAACCGTAAAAACACAGTATAAGTCATTACCATCCACAATTATATCAAGTGTGGCCAGAAGGGTCATCAGAGGCTCTTCAGAATTGTTTTGACACAACTGACTGGAATATGTTTAAGCAAGCTACCACATACAATAACACCACAGACCTCCAAGAGTAGAGAGACTGTCACTGCCTACATCACCAACTGTATTGATGATGTAACAGTCACAAAGACCATCACTGTCCGGGCCAACCAGAAGCCGTGGATGACTGGGGAGGTCTACAGACTCCTGAAGACGCGGAACGCTGCCTTCAGAGCTGGAGATGAGGTGGGCCTGAGGACAGCTAGGGCCAACCTATCCCGCGGCATCAGACAGGCTAAGAGACAGTACTCCAGGAGGATAGCCCATCGTTTCAGCGACAGCAGAGACACTCGGAGCCTGTGGCAGGGGATACAGACCATTACGGACTACAAGCCCCCACCACAGACCCGTGACAGCAACATCTCCCTGCTGAATGAGCTGAAGGCCTTCTTCGCTCGCTTTGAGGAACAAAACAGCACCACTGCACATAAGACTCCACCTCCTCCCGGTGACCAGGTGATGACGCTGACCCCAGACAGCATGAGGAGATCCTTCAGCAGGATCAACAAACGCAAAGCTCCGAGTCCTGACAACATTCCTGGGCATGAACTGAGAGACTGAGCAGCGGAACTCATTGATGTCTTCACAGACATTTTCAACATCTCTCTTAGTCAGGCTGTTGTTCCCACATGCTTCAAAGCTACCACCATCATTCCAGTCCCGAAGAAGCCATCTCCATCCTGCTTCAATGACTACTGTCCAGTTGCACTTACCCCTTTTCTCACAAAGTACTTTGAACGACTAGTCATGCACCATATCAAGTCTGCCCTCCCCCACTCCCTGGACCCATTTGCATATTGGTCCAACCGCTCGACCGATGATGCCATCGCAACTGCCCTCCACTCAGCACTCACACATATAGACAAAAAGGTCACATACGTCAGAATGCTGTTCATAGACTTCAGTTTAGCGTTCAACACAATCATACCTCAACAGCTCATTTACAGACTGGTCCAGCTGGGACTCAACACTTCGCTGTGCAACTAGCTGTTGGACTTTCTGACTGGAAGACCTCAGGCAGTACGGGTCAGTAGCAAAACATCCAGCACTATCACACTGAACACTGGGGCCCCCCAAGAATGTGTGCTGAACCCCCTCCTCTTCACACTGCTGACCCACAACTGCACACCGCCACACAACTCCAACCTCTTTATTAAGTTTAGGGATGACATGACTGTGGTGGGTCTCATAAGCAACAGAGATGAGACAAACTACAGGAGCGAGGTGAGCCGCCTGGCCGGGTGGTGCAGTGACAACAATCTCTCTCTCAGCGTCTCTACTTCCTCCGAAAACTGAGAAGAGCTAGAGCCCCCATCATGTGCACCTTCTACAGAGGCACAATCGAGAGCATCCTGACTAGCTGCATCACTGTGTGGTATGGCGCCTGCAATGCGTCCTGCCGGAAGACTCTTCAACGCATAGTGAGAGCAGCTGAGAAGACCATTGGTGTCTCTCTCCCCTCGCTCCAGGACATTTACGGAACCCGTGTCACTCGCAAAGCCCTCTGCATTGCAGGTGATCCCACACACCTGTCACACAGCTTCTTCAGTCTGCTGCCATCAGGGAGGAGACTGCGGAGTCTCCAGTCCAGGACCAGTGGACTAAAGGACAGCTTCATTCATCAGGCTGTCAGGAAGCTGAACTCGCTCCCAAATTTGCAGCCTACAGCCCTCACATTCTTAGTATCCTCAATTAAAGTTTGGATGCGTGTCTCTAATTCTGAAATCTTCTCTGTCAGCCTAACTATTTCCCTGCATTTATCGCATGTGACATTACTCACTGTGAGTGAAGAATGATTCTGACTTACCATTGTTGTTTGATGAACTCGTGACAAAAAAAGGATCGAGAGAGAAAAGAAATGGAGCAAGAAAAAAAAGAAGACAGCAATAGATGTGAATAGGAACACAAATGACAACCTAACCCGCTAACGAATGCTAATGCGCTGGACTCGCGGTTTTAGAATAAAAGCGAACGATCAAATTAATCAAATGATCAGATTTGTTTAATAGATAATATCAGAAATATGGTGGGAGTTAAGTTATATTTTATCACTTTAAACAACAGAGAGTGATAGTAAGATAGAGATTAATTAGAAAAGTGAAGCTACATGGAGCTACTCTCAACAACCTGGAGCTTAACACGCTCAAAACAGTGGAGATGATCGTGGACTTCAGGAGAAACCCCCCTGCTCTCCCCCCACTAACCATCATGAACAGCACTGTGACTGCAGTGGAGTCATTCAGGTTCCTGGCCACCACTATCTCTCAGGACCTGAAGTGGGACATTCACATTGACTCCATTGTGAAAAAGGCCCAGCAGAGGTTGTACTTCCTTCGCCAGCTGAGGAAGTTTAACCTGCCACAGGAGCTGCTGAAACAGTTCTACTCTGCCATCATTGAATCCTCTGCACTTCAGTAACTGTCTGTTTCAGCTCAGCTTCTAAATCTGACCTCAGAAAACTACAGAGGGTAGTCCGGACTGCTGAGAGAATCATCGGTACAACCCTCCCGTCTGTTCAAGAACTGTACTTATCCAGAGTGAGCAAAAGGGCTGGCAAAATCACTCTGGACCCCTCACATCCAGCACACTCCCTGTTTGAACTGTTGCCATCTGGTCGACGCTACAGAGCACTGAGCACCAGAGAGACCAGACACAGGAACAGTTTTCTTCCCCCCAGGCAATCCATCTAATGAACACTTGATAATAACTGTGGAACACATTACACTATTATCTAACACACACTACTTAGTGTACACTTAAATTATTATTTTTGTGCACATAATATACCTGTACAGACATAACTGCTCATTGTAATATATCTGCCATACAATTGTCAATTTGTATATTTTCATTCCTTACCTACTTATTTGTATTTTTTGTATTTTTTTTTATTCTTTTATTGTGTGTGTTTTTTCTTCTGTCGCTGTCATTCTGTTGCACTGCGGAGCTTCTGTCACGAAAACAAATTCCTCGTATGTGTAAACATACCTGGCAATAAAGCTCATTCTGATTCTGATTCTGATTCTGATTCAATCTCAAACTACTTAGCAGCATATAGCAGACAGGAACCGGAAGCCCTCAACCCACACCAAAAAAGTTTTCAAACTCCTGTGTGTGCTCCTGTCAATTTGTTATTCTGAAACACAGGCAGATGTCAATACCAGCTATGTGGCCACAGCTGAATCAAGAGTGTGTCTGTGCTGTATACAGAGCCAAGCAAATGAATTGGTTTTGGTGGCTGCAGCTCTCAAGTTAAATTTCTCTTCCATGCTTCAGTTCTGCAGTGTGAGTTAATATTCTGCACTGAGTCTGCATGAGGCGAAAGGCCAACTGGCTCTTTTCCCATTGTTAAGTGCACAATTCAGCACTGAATTCTGAACATTTTTGTAACAACGAGAATAAGAGTAAACAGTTCAATGAGATCGCTGTAATTTGAGTGCTATATCTTCCAAACAGGAAGACACAAAGTACCACTGCATTGATTTTAACACAAAAAATACTCATTTCTGCTGTAAGTATAGTATTTATGAATTTAATGTTCTACCTAACTGAACAAACACATATTTATCTGTCTTAACATTAGTGCACAGGTCAGCTACTAAAACAAAAATATGAGAATATATTTTCCCTCCCTTGCTCTTTTTCAGCCATCAATTACAATCCAAGAAACCACTTAACATCTATTTGAGGTTGAAATTTATGTTCCCCCATCTGTTTATGCTAAAGCGAATAAAAGATTCTTTCAAAGCTGGATTGGCTTT
This sequence comes from Cyprinus carpio, assembly GCF_018340385.1. Lineage (NCBI taxonomy): Eukaryota > Metazoa > Chordata > Actinopteri > Cypriniformes > Cyprinidae > Cyprinus > Cyprinus carpio. The sequence continues at coordinate 5,083,649 of NC_056595.1, read as the reverse complement.
TAAAAATGTTAAAAACAGACCTCATTATCTAATGACAAATTTTCTCCTGCTCTTTAACTCTATGGGACAGACTGAAGTTATGGAGAGGAAATATTTAGCTAAAATTACTAGTATTCAGTATTCTTTGGAAAGGCTTTTAATGAAAATGGAAAAGTCTAAAAAGAAAAAAAAAAAAAGTATATATCCTGAGTAGAATGTTCATGACACAGTATTGCCACTGACAAAGAGTGATTTGTGCTCGTATTTTTTTCATTTTTCTTCTTCTTATTTTATTTATTTTTTTATTCATTGTGAAAGGGTTATATATATATATATATATATATATATATATATATATATATATATATATATATATATATATATATATATATATATTAGGGCCTGTGGATAAAATTGCAGATTGCAGATATTAATTTATTAATTTATTATTTAGTAAAATTACATTAATTTTAACCATTCTGGAGAGAGAGAAAAAAAGGAAAACCATTTTGTTATTATATGGGTAAAAATACTTTTTAAACTTTTTAAAAATGTTATTGGATTTTAAAAAATAGTAGTGCTTAGCATATGACTAATGATGAAATTCATCACTGGAGTATGTACTTCAAAACAAAGAGCAAGAGAGAATGATGATGGCTATATCTATCCCACAGGCATACCCCAGGTGATGAAACTTCGAACCCAGTCTCATGAAAATGCATATAAATAGTACACCAAATAAAAACGAAAACTCGTGGTATTGATACGCAAAAATTGACTTTTGCATATGATACAAAATTTGTTGGCGTGCATATGATACGCAGGTTTCACGTACATATGATACGCATCTACCCCACAACGCTAAATACCCACAACACATAACATACACACCAAAAACTCTTTTTTTTCTTACCAATAAAAACAACTATTTCTCGTTTTTATTTGGCATACTATTTATACACACTTTCATGAGATTGGGTTAAAACATCAAATGCTCTCAGAGGTAAGAGGTTGTGGTATTGGATGGAGGATATTGCATTGTGTGACATAAAGCAAGAGAGAATTAGTCTGTATTTATACCAAGAAAGTCTGCTAGTACACTTGCTTTGGTCCGGACCAAATACAATGTAGATTTTTTTTGTTTGGTGTGGTTCATTTTCACACTGCCCTTTTTTCAAGTGAACCAGAAATTGTGTGCTAAGGTCATCCATTGACTGAACAAAAATTCTCAACCGTACCAGAGTTTGTTTGGAACCGCACCGATACCACCTCTTCAACTGGGTCTCAGTGATGTTGTTTGGTCCACACCCGACTGCGATTGCTGTATTCACACCTGCACAAAAGATCTTCACCAAGGGGGGAAACAAACTTGAGTTCGATTCAATCGTAACAAACAAGACAGGTGTGAATACACCCTTATTCTCAATTTGGAAATCTGTTCTTGTTAAAAAAAAAATATATAATAATAATAATAATAATAATTAGTATGTATGTATGTATGTTTATTTATTTCAGCTTAGCTTTAGATGCATACATACTTTTTGATTATTTATTTACTTTCTAGTGACTAAATTTGGCAGATATGCTAGGGTTATGGCAATACATTTTTTCTAATATATATATATATATATTATATTATATATATATATATATATATTGTATGTTGTCATGAAAGAATAACAGTTTCAGTTTATTTGTTATTGTTTATAAAGTCACGTTTTTATTTCTATTTTAGTTTTTCCACAGCTAGTATTCATTGTCATTATAGTTTTAATTTAAGATAATAACCCTGATAGTTGTGAAGTCATGTCAGAATAAAAGAGTCTATATTATTTTGAGATTAGATGTGCTCTTTTTTTCAGTAGTTCAGCCTTCAATTGGCCAATGTATGCACATATATGGAGTCTTGTGTAACTGAAAAGAGAGTTATATCCCCAATGGTTTGATTACTAGAGGGAGAGATATTCTACAGCATGACTCACCTCACAACCGCATTTAGCCTCAAACAACATGGGAAACTCACTTGATGAGGTTTAACGTGGAAACCAGTAACTATACTTAATCAATATCCCTTTCTTTGGAAAAGTGGCTGAGAGTTCTTCATGGGAATGTAATTGCTTAACAAGATCCGTTACCAAATGTTGCACATTATAAGGTATACAAATCTTCATTGCCTTTTGCTTACATAGTTTGAGAACTAGGTCATACATCCTTGTGAAACTGTCAGATAGGCTCTCCCAAAAGCCCATGACTGGTCAAAAGATAAGATTTCCTCAGGGAACACTTTGTGACCCAATTCTTTCACAAGCATATCTTCAACATCTAGAGTTGTATCCTAAAGATGTCCCTGAGTGTGAGACCAGCCAATGGTCCCAATAACAGACACGAACAGCTGATTCAGATTTAATTTGATTTACTGTGCCTTTTGAAAAGATACCGCACCAGTGACACGTTTTGTACCTTTTTTTCTGAAAATGTAATCATCATAGACTACAGCATTCTGGAGGCCTTTTTGAAACATTTTTGAAAATAATACCATTATTATCTCTGTGTAAACTACGAAAACATGAATTTGTGAAAATGGCATATACTGTAATGTGTTCAGTTTACACATGTGCAGGTACTTCAAGAATCTGTATGTGTGCATATGTGTAGTGTTTATTATGCGTATACATAGTGACATTGCCAACTACTGGCCTGGCATATTGAGCAGATTCTGGCTAACCTTGAAACCTCTGACTGTAATTATCATCTGGTTGACATTGAGTATACAAGTAGCTAAGTAGCTGATGCCTGTTTAACCAAACTTTCAGCACTTGCACACACACACACATGCATAGCCCTCGTTCTCTAGAAAAAGCAGGTGAGGTAAAATACGTTGTGTATCCCCCAGGCTTGGGAATAACTTCTCCAACTGTCAGTCTCAGCTTGACATCAGTTTGTAGACATGCCGTACACAATACACACACACACACACAAACCCATCCCTCTAGGAAATATGTGTGGCATTAGTGGGAACGCTGCTTTTATTAACGGTTTTCTCTCATGTACAGAGTCCGTGAGCCTCCTGGAGGTATTTTTCTCCATGCATTGCATCAGGAACTCACATTAACCATGCAGGAATTATTTAATATGTGACACCCAAACCACATGCATAGCAAGCACAGTGCTTCTCACTTTCTGCCAATGAACAGGTTAATTTTTAACAACTTTTATCATGTTGGGGAGTCTGCAACTTGGGGTATGTTGTTGCATAGTCTGTTTAGAAACCTCTCTCCAAACCATTGCTTATCACTTATTTATGGTGGTTTGTTTGCCTTGTCAAACTGTGGACGTGCTACTGTTGTCAGCGTGTGTCCAGTCTAGGTTTTTGCATCTCACAGAGCTAACCCATATTAATACTTCACATAGGCAGTGCAAACCAGTCCAATATTGGCTTATGATTGACAGTAAATATATTGTTTTATTCACATTATTGATGCATTGTTGAGAAGTGCTAGTTGCGTTGAAAATTACTTAATGGAAAACAGTCCATTGGATCTTTAATATGAATAAATCTTGTGTTGTTTGAGAGATGAGGGGGCTGCAGGCATAGATGTAGTATGGATAAAACACTGAAACTTCTGTAAAGTTAAGTATATTTTTTAATGATACTAAAATAACACAGGATTAGGTACAATCTCATATGTATTAAGTTGATATTATATAACAGATAATTTCTCTTCTGGAACTTGATCAGTCAGTAGTGTATAGTATAGTGACAGGAGGATTTTATGGTGAGCATAAAACATTTGATAGAGTAGTAATTCACACAAATCATTGTATTCAATGTCAGAATGAGGTGCATGGTTGTAGCGAATAAATGCTAATTATGCTAACATTAACATGGATAGATGTATATCTGTTTGTGTTAATAAATAAAATTTGACCACACTCTAAGCACATCCATAGAGCCCCTAAGGAAAAAATAAATAAATAATAAATAAAAAAAAAAAAAATTTTTGAGATGAGATGAGAGAAAAATATATATAAAAAAAAAATATATATATATATTTTTGCATTGGCTTGCCAAAGTTTGGCATTTCATAGAGAAACGTGTGCTTGCTCGCAAACTTTTGCATTCTCTAGCAAAAAGAAAAAGAGATTTCATCTCATATTATTTCCATACTTTCCAAACAAGCTCGGAAATAGTTACCAGCATGATTAAAATTCATTTCCAATGAGAAGGAAGAGCAGAATGGAGAGTGTGTGCAATCCTGTGAAACTGCCCAGAATATGGAATGTGTGTCAGAGGCCGATTTTCCACCCATATGGCACAGATCGCATATGACCCAAGAATGTGTAAGCAGGAAAAAAAAATTGCATGGATTCCGATATCTCAGGTCAGCTTCAGGCCAAATTCATATGTGTAAATCAGATATGAATCGGATACATGCATTTGCATCTCACATGTAAGCAGACATATCAGATATTCCACTTTCAATGCGAGTCATACTTCACGGAAAAAAACGATGGAGGCAAATGACGTCAACTCACTAACCATGATCACATGACACTTTTCAATGGTGCAATGGAAGATGAAGGCTGAGCCCAGTGGAGTCATTCTGAAGTTTTATGTATTTTGAGCCTTGAAAGATAAGCAAAAGCTTGTATTATCATTTTGTCTGTTTCAATTGCAAATCACTGTGTTTTTACTTTATTGTTCCAATAATGAGGCATCCATTTAATAATTTTAATACAAATGGTAATTTACACTCAATACGTTATAAATGCATACTGTTTTATAATGTACTACAATACTGAGGTGCAAATATCTGCCACTTGCACTTGGTAGTATAAACAGATTCTAACTAATATTACTGCAAAGAAAATAATGATATTTTAGCATAGTGTAAAAAGAATAAAATGCTATTTATATAAAGATATCCAGTTTTTTCTGGACACTTTTTGCCATTGAGATGACTGCTCATAAAGGTATTAATGATTAGTAAACATTTATAAACATCTGCAAATGATGAATAGTTTCCACTTTAGATTGGGTACTGCAAAAACATAAACAAATAATGAATAGATTAATTGTTAAGATGTGTAAATAGAGGCCTACACAACAAACCAAGACCAACAAATGAAGATCATATGAACTAAAAGTTTACTGATATTTGTAAACATTTCAATTTACATTAAATAATTGTATGCTAATCATTAGGTAATGTTTAGTAAGTTCATTATATGAATATATATATTAACTAATAATCTGTTAAGCATTATATAATGTCTGTTAATGATTTAATTATGAAAGTTGTTATAATCCAATGAGCCCTCTCTCTCTCTCTCTCTCTAACTTTCCTGAAAGCCCTCACCCCCCCTTTAGGTCACGACTGGTCTGAAAATCTAAACTTTCCTGAAAGCCCTCAGAAGTATCAGTACATGTGAGCCAATGAGCCCTCAAATCTCTCAAGGCTTTTTGTTTTATCAGTTTGACAGACTAATCATCTCATCAGATGTACATGACAGCACTGTCACGCTCCCTGACACCGCAGTCTAAACCTCGCCATCTTGTCAGAGCTTGCTGATTCAGGAAAATTCACGTTTTCTCAGTTCACCACATAGCGATCCACATCAGAGCAAGACATGAATGACTGCAAGCATGTGTCTGCCTTAAAAAGCAACACAATGTCATGACATATGGAAAAGGTTTCTTTCTTTCTTTCTTTCGTTCTTTCTTTCTTTCTTGCTTTCTTATTTAATTCAAAACACAAAACATATATCATACTATATTTTCTTACTTAAACACTCAAATTCTTAATAAATACAAAAAAATATATATATGTGTGTGTGTGCAGGTCCTGCTCAAAAATTAGCATATTGTGAAAAAGTTCATTATTTTCCATATGAGGGTGATAAAACATTAAACTTTTCATATATTTTAGATTCATTTGCACACCAACTGAAATATTTTCAGGTCTTTTATTGTTTATATACTGATGATTTTGGCATACTTCATGAAAACATGAAAACCCAAAATTCCTATCTCAAAATATTAGCATATTTTCATCCGACCAATAAACAGAAAACGTGTTTTTTAATACAAAAAAAAGCCGTCAACCTTCAAATAATTATGTTCAGTTATGCACTCAATATTGGTCGGGAATCCTTTTTGCAGAAAAATGACTGCGCCCCCCTCAATGTGGCGTGGCATGGAGGCAATCAGCCTGTGGCACTGCTGAAGTGTTATTTGGCCCAGGATGCTTCGATAGCGCCCTTAAGCTCATCAGAGTGTTGGTACTGCGTCTCTCACTTTCTCTTCACAATATCCCACAGATTCCTCTATGGGGTTCAGGTCAGGAGAGTTGGCAGGCCAATTGAGCACACAGGAATAACCATTGGTCAGTAACCATTTACCAGTGGTTTTGGCCTGCTGTTGAGCAGTGCCAGGTCGTGCTGAAAAACGAAATCTTCATCTGGCATAAAGCTTTCAGCAGATGGAAGCATGAAGTGCTCCAAAATCTCCGTGATAGCTAGCTGCATTGACCCTGCCCTTGAATAAAACACAGCGGACCAACACCAGAACTGACATGAACCCCAAAACCATCACCTCAATGACTGTGTGGTACTAAACTTTGACACTGAAACTTCAGGCATTTTGGCATTTCCTTCTCCCCAGTCTTCCTCCAGACTCTGGCACCTTGCATTTCCGAATAGACATGCAAAATTTGCTTTCATCCGAAAAATAAGTACTTTGGACCACTGAGGCAACAGTCCTAGTGCTGCTTCTCTGTATAGGCATATGGCGCGCGGTTGTCCTCTACCTTGTTCAAAGCCACGCATTTGGCTCTGGATGTTTTCGCTACTACCCGACTACAGTCCGACTGCTTCCGCAGCCCAAGCCAAGGTCTGGAAGATTCTCCACAATCTTTTCCTCAGGGTCCCAGGTCACTCTTGGCCGTTGTGCAGCATTTTTTGCACACACTATTTCTTCACAAATATGTTGAACAGTAAGGCATTGTCAGTCCCCTCTTGCTTATGCTTTCTCACTTGGTGGTCCTGCATCATGGTTGGATTGTATATTTTGTTTACTAAGAGGGCATGAGCAATAATTTCCCCCTAGAACACGGGAGGTCCATGAACAGGCGTCAGGCCTCTGATGAGGAACACTTGACTGCTTCTGCTGACAAGTCACCACAGGACTCTCGCAGACTGATTGACATGTCAGGAAATGAGCAATCACTCCTGTCCAGTTTGCCTTTAAATTGCATTAAATGTGTATGCCAAGATGATGATGAAACACTTGGTCTTTTCTCACTACTTGCTGACCAATACATTTCCATGACTCTCACAGTCATTCGTCATTGTGTGATTACTGGACAGAACACACTCACATCAGTGAGAAATATCTATCTATCTATCTATCTATCTATCTATCTATCTATCTATCTATATATATATATATATATATATATCTATATATATCTATATATTATTATATTTTTTTCTTCTCTTTTTTTTTGAATATTTTTTATTCCAACCTTAAATTCCTTATTATTTCCAGGTTTTGCATGATCATTCAAACTTTGATAGCTTTTTGTCACTTCTTGAAGGCCTATAAATGAACATAAACAACATAAACATGACCTCTAAAATATTTTTGTGCACCTTTACTTAATGTAAAGGCAAATTCATAGTTTTATCTTCGTACCCACTTCACACAAACCTGGAGCTTGCAGGAGCCAGGAGATGTATGAAATATGATATTAGTGAAGTGGAAGGGCATGGTTTCCTGTCTCAGGTGTCTCAAATCTTTCATCAGGCTTTGCTTTCACCACACCGACTCAGAAAGAGACGGGCCACAGGGCTAACGGATTGCTCTGAGGAAAAGGCCAAGCTCCCTTTGGAAGAAATGTGGTCAGCCCAGCTGTTGCCATGTACAACAGGCTTTTCACGTCAACCAAACCCAAGACGGATGTTAGTGGGATTCCAGGCTTGCTTATCCTCCGGTCGAATGGGCCTGCGGGGGCTGTGGGAGACCCCCTGCCCAACAGCTCCTAGATAGATTGGGGCAGCCCCAAGATCTGCTGATTATTTCATGCCCAACCACTGTGTGGTCTGAAAAATGATGGGTCGCATAGGTCAAAGGGTGGAGCTCCAGTATTAGTACAACGTTTGACCTGTCGTCATGTGAAGGACGTGCTGGGATGTTGGTTTGACAGACAGCTGGTATAAAGATCCCTTCGAAAAGAAGCACAACGTTAACAAGAAAGGCCCGTTTTACTTCAGAATAGCCAATGAGAAATAAATATTTGGGACCAAATCCACAAAGAACTAATTGAATTGGGAAAAGTGAGCACTATATATCAAAACAGACATAAAGAGGATGTTTAAAGAGGATGATTGAATAAGTAAAACAGTTTGGTGGAACATTATTTCAGTTCATTTATATGAAAATTACAAAGATAAACTTTTAACTTCAGAATAACAATAACAATTAAGTAAAATAGAATAAGGAAGAAAAAATAGGGTCAACAAGCTAAACAGAAGCTTGGCCAGGCTGAGAGTTTATCTTAAACTGGCTTAATTCAGCTTGAAACAGATAAGACCAGAAAACTAGATTTTATTTATTTATTTATTTTTATAATAGTTGAGCATTTCAGTTGTACTTAGTCTAAATTAATATTTAAAATTTTACTGCTGTCATTCTTTCTTTCTTTTTTTTTTTGTCAGAAAAAGTATGGGTCATATTACATAAGTATATCCTTTTCGTATCGTACAATTATAATTTAAATGACAGTACTTGCAGATAAAAAAAATAAAATGCCACTTAATATATATATATATATATATATATATATATATATATATATATATATATATATATATATATATATATTATATATATATATATTTTTTTTTTTTTTTTATGTTGACTAATGTACTAAACCACATATAAAGAACTTGATTATAATTGTAACTATAGTGTGTTATTCAAGATTACATCTAAAATTAATATTTTAAATGGACTAAATTGCAACTTATCATCACAAATGTTTAGTATATTTTAAAATACATGACATGCAAATTTCAGTAAAAATGACATTAAAGTATAAAAGTTTTTCCAGTACTTTCAATATACTTTAACCAAATTTCAAAGACAGAAGTAATTATGGAATTACATATAAAGGTGTGCTTAAGTCCTAAATAAGCTAATTGCGTTTAATATCAGTTTAAACAAATACATCTTCATTCAATTTAACATCTAATTAAGTATAAGAAAACATTATGTTCACTTTACACAAGTATATTATTTTAAATTATAATATTTCTGTGATAATTTTTCTTTTTAAAAGTATGCTAAATTGTACTTCTTTTTTTTAAATGTATTGCCTCCCAAGTAGCTTACTATTTTTCAAAATGTTAGCTTCACTCTAGTCTAGAAACTTATATGTATTTTAGATGGGAAAGCTTCAGTTTCAACAGCTGACAATAGAGTGTGTAAAATTTAGCACTTTGTCTAGCGCTTTCCAACTTGTATCATTTGTTGAAATTGTCTCCCTGATCTTTTGTTTTTCTGCAAGGCTGACCAAACATATTGAGGTGTTTCCCACCGTGGCAAACAATCAACACCACCACAGTGCCTTTCATCAAAACCTTGGAGCGTGCAGTCAAATCTGTTGGCACTGATTTATTTCATTAGCGTAATAAGAGCACCACAGAGAGCTGTCCTTCACTTTCCTGTTGTGAAAACATCATCATTTATTTCTGCAGTGTGAGCTCCCTTTTTGACTTGTCCTCCCTTCACCCCAACGGGTTCATCCATTCGGACGGTGAAACTCATGTGATGAATAAGATTAGGTTCATGCGCGAGATGCTTGGAAAATTGATTGAATTACCCTTTGCAAGGCTACATTGCCTATCTGTGCTACTTTGCTTTTATAAGCTCTGTGTTTACATTCATTAGCACTTGTCTGAAATGTGTCACATTCGCACTCCCCTCCATGTTATGCATTGGCTTGGCTCTTCATGTCTATTTAAGACTGCCAAAGGACCGTTGACAAAGGAATTATTGAATAAAGTCATTATTTTTTATATATAATGACAAAATTTTCATTTTGGGATGGAGTATCCCTTTAATATCTCATTAGACTTTATTGTCATGGTCTCCCCACAAACATTCTGCTGACTATAAGTAACTTTGCAAGTACATGTCAACTTATTCTAACCCTAACAGTCTACTGATACTCTACTAATAGTCTAATGAGATGTAGTAGACATGTAGGTGTTATTTAGCGTTACTTATGAAAGTGAAGAAAGTGACGTGACATACAGCCAAGTATGACCCATGAAAGACCCATACTCAGAATTCGTACTCTGCATTAAACCCATCCAAAGTGCACACACACAGCAGTGAACACACACACCGTGAACACACACCCGGAGCAGTGGGCAGCCATTTATGCTGCGGTGCCGGAGAGCAGTTGGGGGTTCGGTGCCTTGCTCAAGGGCACCTCAGTCGTGGTATTGAAGGTGGAGAGAGCGCTGTACATTCACTCCCCCCACCTACAATTCCTGCTGGCCTGAGACTCGAACTCGCAACCCTAGGATTGCAAGTCCAACACTCTTAACATTATATTTTTGGGTAAAAAATACAGTTGTAAGAATAGAATGTTGTAAGAAATGTTTTTGTAACATTTAAATAATGTTATAATCCAACGAAAAAACAAACAAACAACAAAAACAACTGGACATGTCAACGTTTCACATACATGTCAAAATAATTTTCCCATAACATTCCTGTAACAACCACCCAGAAAACAGTCAATATGCCTCTTGTCCAAACAGAAGAAGGGAAGAAGAAGCTGTTTAACACCTAGAACTGCACTTTTATGCAGACAGCAGCATAACTAACTGTTTCTTCAGAAAATGCAAAAAAAAGACTTAGTACCAGAGACAGAAATTGTTTACACAGAATAAGTCCTCCATTAAAAACAGATGTTTTGAGTTGGGGAGACAAGGTTACAGTAACATTACACACACACACCCCACAACACTGTCTCTCCCAACACAACACACACACAAGTGTGTGCTTTCCAGACTTCATAAGACAGACAGTCTTGAATACCAAGACATATTAGCAGAATGGTCCTCCATTAAACAGATGGCGCAGCAGCCAAAACTGATCTCCCCTGTCCATCTAAGACAGATCTCAACTTTGTATGTTTCTATCTCAGCCTTTTTTTTTTTTTTTTTTTTTGTCTTTTGGCATTAATGTAGTCCACCAAGGTCAAACTATGTAAACAAAATGAGACAGCAGTCGTGACTGATGATCTAAATATATGTTTGAGTGATAACTTCTTGCACATGAGTGAAGCCTCTTTCTCCACCCCTGGGAGTGGTTAACGGCAAACCTTTTACCCTCAAAATCCTTCATCAACACTTTTGGACCTTTCAGTGAGGCAAAAGGGCTACTGAAATATAATGAAGAGATGGTAATGTATGAGTGATAATTGCTACATTATTTAAAGGAATTTTTCATGGATCTATGATTTTTTTTTTATATTACTCAGAATCCATTAGAATGAAAATGGATTATTCTGAAAAATCTTCCAAGTCAATTTTCCACTAAATATATGTTGAATACAGTGAAAATAAATAAATACATGTTGGTTTTATCTCTTATTTATCTTTTCATTGTCAATATTCTCTTTGTTGTTCATCAATGTAGTATAAGTTGTGCTGAGCAGTGTTTAGTACAAACCCTGGGTGACATGCTGGACTTCCAAAAAGCGCAAATCATAGAAGCCCATTTAGCATGAGCACCTATAAAAGCCAATTTAAAAAAAAAAAAAAAAAAAAAAAAGCATCTGCTCTGGCCAGACAAGTCACTTGACTTGAAAATTTTCAAACCGCTGTGTACAGTGTTGGAGAGAAGAGAGAGAATCAGATTTCATCCTCAAATATCTGTGATTCAACTGCCAGATGTTTTAATAGGCAACATCCAAATGGAAACTATTCAAAAGTTGCATGAGTCTATTCTAAGGTTGGAAGCTGCATTAAGAGTAAATGGTGGTAAACACCTTACTAATGAAATATTAGAAATATCATATATATATATATATATATATATATATATATATATATATATATATATATATATATATATATATATATATATATATATATATATACTAAACTTTTTGTTGTATAAACTGAAAACAAGAAGTTGAGAAAACCCAAAAAATCTGCTAAAGTTTTCTCAACTTCATATTTTTTACAGTGTACCAGCAGGGGCTAACAAGGCCAGGCCAACTAGCTTAACACAAAATGAATGATGGACTTTCATGTGAATATATTAATTATTCATGTTACTCAGCATTAGAACATAAATGGATCATTCTGAAAATAAATTTAAGGTGCCTTTCCACTTCATTTTGCATGTTTTTTTTTTTTTTTTTTTTTTTTTTTTTTTTATGCAACCATCCTTCATTTTGTTCGGTTTTGATTATGAACATACCAGGCAGACCCTTTAAAAATGATTTTGTGTAAAGTGAACTGTAAACTCTAACGTGACTTTATCACTGACAAAAACAGTTTGGCATTTGGTCATTATTTTCCTGTTGGAGATTATAAATTGGGGCCTGTTTTTTGCACAGCCAAGGCACTGAAAAGGGGATGAGGAATGTTATTACAGCTGTGTTCTTTCTTAATGCAGGGTAAGTGAAACAGCAAATTGACTCATGAAGGAACAATTAACAGTCTCTCTTTGTGGGCAAGGACTGAAACAGCTGAACTTTATGATGAGAGAAAAATTAGCCACAAGAACCTTCTCAAACTGTAACCGCTAAACTCCAGTCTGCGTGCAGCCAGTATGGCGGTTATTTGATTAGACTGATGGTCTAATGGCGTTTGAAGTGAGCCTGGGGCCCGGGCCCCAGCGAGGGGGCTGAAATGCAGTAAGACGTGTGGAGCTAACTGATGAAACTGATGCCTGGTGACTTAAGCAAAGGGGTGGCGAATTAGAGCATTGTGACCTATCAGCAAGCATCAGCTCAGGTCACTCAGTGACAGCCCCTATTAGACGTACCACTGCACAAACCGCACATGCCAAGCAGCGTATTGAAATGGAGGAGACCTGCCGGCTGCTTGGTGGGGCCATGTCATGAGCTTTCCGTACCAGTGACCAGGATCAAGGCCGTCTGAGCAGGCCCAGCCCGACACTTTCTGTCACTCCATTACATGGCATGGCGGCGTGTTTCATGCCTGGTAAATGAGGTGACAAGGAAAGTCAACCTGACCTTCAGATGAAGGGTCCACCGCACTGTAGGTTTCCACTTCTCAACAATGAACGGAGATGTAGGAAAAAAAAGTTCTAGTTTGTGCTGTGTGCTTACATTTAAATTCTATATGTACGTTTTATGAATCAACTAAAATCATAGCAGATGGATGGATGGATAGAAAAAAAGCCTTTTGTTAAATATATTGCAAATATATATTTTAAATAGAGCTGCCAATTTAACATGCTAATTTATCACAGTTAATTATACAAAATAATATTAGTGCCAAAAACAGCAGTTTAGTTGTTGTCCATTGCAGAAATATTACACTGAAATAATATTGAGAAAATGTCATCAAACATAACTGCATGTTATTTAAAAATGTATTATAGTTCAAATTTATATTAATTGCAGTTAGCTGAACTTCAGAGTGTTTTTGACCGACTCAAGTAAGGATAGACAGATGATATATAATTTCAGATGATATATAATTTATGATGGTTACTAAAACACGTGATAGGGAAAAAGGAAGCAAAGGAGATTTTTTGTGACAAAGGTCATAACTCCTGTTATGATGTATATGTTTTGAGATGCACTCTTATCATAAATTAATCTATTACTGTTTTTCTTCAGATTTTTTAACAACAAAGAGTGGTCAAATATCTATTTAGGAGTCTTAGACCTTTCCAACGATATATAGTTTTTCATGATCAGATTAGGATTTAATTGTAATATATTGAAGTAAATTTAGGACGGTGACAGTAATTTAAACTGAAACTTATGTCATTTATTTAAATGATTGTCATCAATTTTGTACATTTAATAAACTTTTTTTTTTTTTTTTTTTTTTTTTTTTTAAGTTAAACTACCTCTTTGCATGTGAAATGAGTAACAACATTTAGTCATGGGCTCTCGGTTTTCTGTTGGGTCAATTATAGCCTGTGCTGCCTCATCCATAACAGCTTCCTTGCCAGCTGCATTACATTATGAAAGGATTGCAAAACAATCTGCTCTGAAATGTGCCACAGAAACTGTTGAGGTTGGACTGAAATCATCAGGGACCTTGTTAAATATAAACTTCAGCTACTTGTTTCTTTATGCAAAGCTGGTGGTGGGTCCCACATCCAGGGACACCACAATGTTTGGCAAACTCTCTTCACATCTTTCATTAATTATATGATAGTTTAGACTTTTGATTAAAGGCATAACATTCACTGTGCAGTTTATACTGGCAGAGAAGCACCTACTTGGATTATTTGACTGACTAGTAAAGTGACCGACTACAGTTGACTTGCTTCTAAGTACCTCAGACAAAATGCTAAAAAAAAAAGTGGAATGTGTACTTTCTAATTGACTTGCTTCTAAGTACCTCAGACAAAATGCTAAATACCTTTAAAGAAACTGATGTCTCCAATTTAACAAATTTTGGCAAATGTATGGCATATGTTTATAATTTAACATCAGGGATTAATGTTGCAAGGCTGTAGTGGTCAGTCACCACATTCCCATCTGTACTTTCTGCTGTCTGTACTTTGATTACTCTGGCCAAATAAAGGAAGATGAAGTCGTGTAAATATTTAGAAGCTTGTAATGTCTGCTCAGTGAACAAAACAATCTTCAGTCACGTTCTTCCCATCTCCGAAAAAAAAGAAAAAAAAAAAAAGAAAAAAAGAAGAAGTTTTATAAAAGCAAACATCCACAGGGACTTTCTGCCTCATCTCTAGAACATAAGCAGCTAACAAGGAATGTTTTCAGAACTTTGGCTAATATTATGGAATTGTTTTCATTTCAAGTTATGAACAATTATTCCAGGAATGTTCCTTCAACGTTATCTGGTCTTTCATAATGTTCTCAAAACATTAAAACAAATACCATATGTATACATCACCAATGGAAAGGTGTTCTTCTAAATGTTTGTCTAACTTTATTTATTTATTTATTTATTTTATGTTACTATTTGTTTCAGTACATTCAGGGAACATTCAAAAGTAACATTTCCATAAAGCTTGCAAAATATTTAACATTTGGAAAACAAACAAACAAATAAATAAAACTGAAGGTGTGTAGGCACCTATTGTATCCATTGGCATTCTTCTTTTTATTATTATTATTCCCCTCTGGAAGTCTAGGTCAGCCCATAGAACCGCCTGCAGGAAATTTGTGAAATTTGGCACACATATATGTCAGCAGCCATATCACCCTGCAGCCCATGACTGGTTGCCCACTGAAGCTAAGCAGGGTTGAGCCTGGTCAGTACCTGGATGGGAGACCTCCTGGGAAAACTAGGTTGCTGTTGGAAGAGGTGTTAGTGAGGCGCAGCAGGGGGTGCTCACCCTGTGGTCTCTGTGGGTCCTAATGCCCCAGTGTAGTGATGGGGAACCATCCTGCAGATGAAACACCAAACCTAAGACTAGACTCTAAACCGACAACAAAAATCCCAGTGGTCATTAAAAATCCCAGGATGTCCTTCAAAAAGAGTAGGGGTGTAATCCTGACATCCTGGCCAAATTCACACATTGGCCTCTGACTATCATGGCCTCTTAACCATCCCCATACACTGACTGGCTTCATCGCTCTGTCTCCTCTCCACCAATAAGCTGGTGTGTGGTGGGCCAACTTAAACAAAATTGAGTGCCCAGAAAAGTGCTATGCTACACACTGGTGGTGGTTGAGGAGATTCCTCCCTTCAATGTAAAGCGATCTGAGTGCCCAGAAAAGAAAAGCACTATATAAATGTAAGGAATAATTATTAATTATTATTATTATTATTATTAATAATAATAATACTCCAAATGGAAGTTATGTAACAGATCTGAATAACGTCTCTGTTACGTATGGTAACCCTCGTTCCCTGAAGGAGGGAATGTAGACATCACGTCGGATGACTGATGAATTGGGATATCGCTTCAATAGAACAATCTACTTCGAGTGTAAACTAAATGAGCCAATGCACATTGGCATGCAATTATTGCATCCAGCTGCAGCTGATCACAGCGTGAACATAAAAAGGCAGCAGGTGCCATGCATACCAGCTTTTCGCTGAGGAGCAAAGCCGGTGACCTGACAGTTACAGGAGCCGTGGCGATGGGACATGATCTCCGTTCCCTCCTTCAGGGAATGAGGGTTACCATGCGTAACCGAGACATTCCCTTTCAGTCGGTCACTCTCAACGTCACGTTGGATGACTGACGAATTGGGATTCCTACCAAAGCACCATGGATGCTGCCACTTCCAGTGCCCTGTGCGAGCCACCTGCGCCCCGTTTTGGTGTAGGATGGGGCTCGCAACAAGAAGTTCCATCCACCATTGTTGAAGCACTACCCACTCAGTGAGAATGGATAACACTGGGAAAACGTACCCATTCCACTTGGAAAAGGGATGCTGCAGAAGCTCCATCCTTCCTGAAGAAGGTCTCGGGAGCAAGTACACATATGAACATCCGTTTAGGTGCATATGGAAAATTGGAGGTGATTGTAACCCTCTTGGAAATGGCAGAAGTCAGCAGGGGAAACACAGGCTCTGAGGCTATACAGTGGACTTTACACATATGGAACCCAGCCTTCTACCGGTTTTCAAGCATTCAGCGAGTAAAGGCCTGGCGCCGGACAATCCGCCACGTCTGACTGCTGAGGGGACGGAGGAGCTCAACAGGGTCTACGATATGGACTCTCTGGAGAGGTTTTAACAAGCTGACCGGGGCCTCTCAGTGCCACTACCCATTTGAGGTGAGAACACAGGAGGATACCGGCTCCACATGAAGGCTATGGAATCTAGCGAACATTGGGGGTCGCCCAGCCCGTAGCTCTACAAATATCTGTCAGCGAGGCACCACAAGCCAGCACTCAGGAGGATGCAACACTCCTAGTTAAGTGACCTTGCAACCTGAATGGGCAGGGCACACCCTGCGCCTGATAAGTCAGGGTCATGGCATCAACAATACAGTGGGCCATCTTCTGCTTAGAGACAGCATTCCCCTTCTGCTGGCCTCAGTATAACAGACAAAAAGCTGGTCTTAGGTCCTAAAGCTTTGTGTCCTGTCTACATAGCATCTCAGGGCACGGACGGGACAGTGCAAAGCTAGGACTGGGTCTGCCTCCTCCGGGGGCAGTGCTTGCAGGTTGCCCCACCTGATCCCTGAAGAGAGTAGTAGTAACTTTTGTCACATAGCCAGGCCGGGGCCTCAGGATTACCTGGGAGTCAGACGGCCCAAACTCTAGGCACATATCGTCGACCGAAATGCGTGCAGGTCCCCAGCCCTCTTGATGGAGGCCAATGCAAGCAGGAGCAGAGTTTAATGAAAGAAACCTTAGCTTGACTAAGTGCAAGGGCTCAAATGGGCCCTGTTGTAGTGTTTTAAGCACTAGAGACAGGTCCCAAGAGGGTATGGAGGGGGGCGTGAAGGATTTAACCTCCTGGCCCCTCTAAGGAACCTGATAACCAGGTCATGCTTACCCACCGACTTCCCTTCTACGGGGTCATGGTAGACAGCAATCGCAGCAACCTGGACTTTGAGGGTGGAGGGAGACAGCCTTCGCTCCAGCCTTTGCTGCAAAAAGGAAAGCACGACCCTTCTCTGGGGGTCTTCTCGACGAGAACACCACCACTCGGTGAACAGATTTCCACTTCAAGGCATAAGCGTGTCTCGTAGACAGTGCTCTCGCCAAAGTGATGGTGTCCACTACCTCTTGGGATAGGTCACCAAGAACCTCCATGTCCTGTTCAGTCAGAAGATCCTTCCTCAGAGGAATCCGCCAGGGAGGAGCAGTTGCGAGGAGCACTAGTTCGGGGAAACAGGTCCAAATGGGGCAAATACGGCACCACAAGCAAGACCTGCTCCTCGTCCTCCCTGACCTTGCACAGCATCTGTGCGAGAAGGCTTACTGGGGGAAACACATACTTGTGCAGGCCCCGCGGCCAGCTGTGTGCCATTGTAGAACAACTGGCAGTGAGCAGTCTCTGGTGAAGCAAACAGGTCTACCTGAGCACCTCCGGAACATCTCTAAGTCAGCTGGACTGTACGGGCATGGAGTTTCCATTCCCCGGGGAGTGTAGCTTGAGACAGCTCATCGGCCATACGGTTGAGCAGGCCCGGAATGTGAATGGCATGAAGTGACCTCAGAACCTTCCGACTACAAAGGAGGAGATGGCAGGCAAGTTGCGGCATGCGACGGGAGTGCAGACCACCTTGTCGGTTGATCTGACCACGGGGTGAAGGATCGGCGAAGGCCTGTGTAACTCTTACCTGGTGAGTGCTGCACATCGATGCCCACCTTGGGACTCGGCCATGAATCCAGTGCTGAAACAGTCTCATATGCAATAGCCCTAGCAGTGTGAGTGCCACTGTAGCTGCAAAATGCCCCAGGAGCCTCTGAAATAGTTTCAGTGGGACTGCCTTCCTGCCCTTGAACAAATTCAAGCAGGTCAGCACCGACCACACACATTCCTCTGTGAGGCATGCTGTCTGTTCTGCGTCGACATCTTGAATGGTAACCGATGAAGGGTCCAGTTCAAGACTCGCAGGTACAAGATTGGCCATAACCCACCGCCTTTCTTGGGTACAATGAAGTAAGGGCTGTAAAACCCGTCCTCATATTGGCTGGTGGGACTGGCTCTATCGCATCCTTCGCCAGTAAGACTGCGATCTCCGCATGCAAGAAAGGAGCATCGGCTGCCTTAACTGTAGTGAAGCGTATGCTGCTGAACTTGGGGGGACGCCGGGCGAACTGAATCGCATAGCTGAGGCTGATGGTCTACAGAAGCCAGCGAGACAGGCTGGGTAGCACTAGCCAGGCACCCAGAAACCGTGCAAGTGGGACCAACGGAACCACTGCTGTATCCGCAGTGGTGCAGCAACGTGGAACGCAGGGACCCAACTCAGGCGGCTTGTGACCGGACTGGTGAGGGGTCTGAGTGTGCGGTGCAACGCTTAACTGGTTCCACAGGTTGGAAGAGTGAGTAGGACCTTTGTTGATGCTCTCGAACCTCCCGCTGCTGCCAGCTGGCAAAGGAAGAGGATGAGTGAGGTCCGGTGTTGGGCCGTTTGCAATTTCCATGCCCTCCTGGGACCCAGAGATAGAGAAAACAGCTCTCTCGACCAGATTTCCAGATTCTCCACCTGGCCCTCCTCCAGGGGAGGGAGAGGTGCCTTCACCATCCCCCCAAAAGCAGCTTCCTCTTTCTCTCTGGGTCACCCATCCCAGGGCCTCTTGCTCTTCCGTTCAATGCCAGGTTTGATGGGGGCCAGGATGGGTGGGGCGGCCTGCCTACGCCCAGCTTCACAGCACCACTTGCTGGAGGCAGATGCGGCGCGGGGATGGGAGGAGGCAGCAGCTGGCCGCCAGGCAGAAGTTTGGACCGCCTCAGTCTGCTCCCGTGCAGCTGAGAACTGTTGGGCCAGGTTCTCGACCGCGTCGCCGAAGAGGCTGGTCTGGGACACAGGGGCATTAAGGAACCGATCTTTGTCGGCATCCCTCATATCAACCATACACAGCCAGAGATGGTGCTCCTGGACCACAAGTGTGGACATCACACAACCCAGAGAACTCGGGGTGACTCACAGAACTCGCAGTTTATGCCATCAGGCTACGGAAGCGCTTACCAGATGGCAGCAAAGTGAAAAGACAATTACTAGGGTGGTTTGAGTCCTTGATGATTTTAACAGCTCTGCTTTTGCACTGTTTGAGGTTGATGTCCTGCAGCGAGGGAAGAGCAGACCCTGAGATGCGCTCAGCTAAGCGCACAACTCTCTGCAGGGCTTTGCAGTCTTGACTGGAGCTGTTCCTACAACCACACTGAGATACACTGAGTTAATACACTTTCTATGATCCCTGAATAGAAAGTTTTCTGGATTGCTGGTGAGACCCTGAATTTCCTCAGCTGTCGCAGATGATACAGTCTTTGCCTGGCTTTATTAACCTGTGTTTTAATTTGGGTAGTCCAAGTCAGGTCCTCGGAGATGATTACACCAAGGTACTTGAAGCTTCTAACCCTCTCCACAGGGGTCCCACTGATCTTGAGAGGAGTGTAGGGCCACTGCTGTCTCTTCCTGAAGTCAACAATCAGCTCTTTAGTTTTGCTTACATTCAGAGAGAGACAATTGTCCTGGCACCATGATGTGGGCTCCTACATTCAGGGTGATGGAGCTGGAGGTGAACTGGCCTACTTTCACCACTTGCGGTCTGCCGGTGAGGAAGTCTTGAATCCAGTCACAGAGTGAAGAGTTCAGACCGAGGTCTATGAGTTTAGAAGTTAGGTTGCTGAGGACTATAGTATTGGAAGCTGAGCTATAGTTGATAAATAGCAGCCTTACATGGTTCCCGTTGTTGCTGTCAATGTGCGTGAGAGAAGAGTGCAGGATGTGAGAGATGGCATCTTCAGTGGATCTATTGGGATGATAGGCAAATTGAAAAGGGTCCAAAGTATCAGGGATGGAGGAACAAATGTAGTTCTTTACCAGTCTCTCAAACACCTTCATGACTATTGGCATGAGGGCAACTGGGCAATAGTCATTCAGACAAGAGGGTTTATTGTTCTTAGGCACAGGGATGATGACAGATTTTTTAAAGGAGGTGGGAACCAATGTTGCCTCTAACTTTTTTTCTTGCTGAGCAAAACTTTTCTCTATTGGGCAGACATTTCGGCCATCTGAGCAAAAACATTATTTATACCAGACCTGTACAGCACGCACACACAAAAAAAGTGTATAACTTAACTTTAATGTGCTATTTGTATTTATTTTGACCTGTGACTAAATTAGGTACATTTTAGATTACCTTAGAAAACTGAGGAATAATATTAATAATATTAAGCAGCATACTTGTGCTGCTTAATATTTTTTTGGGACCTCTGATATTTTTTCAGGATTCTTTGATAAATAAAAAGTTAAAAAGAACAGTGTTTATTCAAAATAGAAGTTCTGTGTTACAATATACACTACTAAAAAGTTTGTGGTCAGTATTTAAGAAATTAACACTTTTATACAGTATATACAGTATATAATATTAAGCAGCACATCAGTAATAATAAATCAGCATATTAGAATGATTTATGAAGGATTATTTACACTGAAGGCTGGAGTAATGATGCTGAAAATTTAGCTTTGCTCCACGGGGAAAAAATATATTTTAAAGTATATTAAAACAGGAAACCAATATTAGAAATTGCAATAATGTTTCACAATTTTTTTTTTCTGTATTTTCGATAAAATAAATACATCCTTGATGAGCATAAGAGGTTTATAATATAGGCCTAACATAATATAATATCAAAACAAACTGAAGCATTTAAACTGATAGAATAGAATAGAATAGAATAGAATAGAATAGAATAGAATAGAATAGAATAGAATAGAATAGAAAACAAACTAAAGCATTTAAACTGAGATCTGTAAGTTAATTATAAAAAAAAAAACGTGAATGTCAATTCTTCTAACGCTATCTAAACATCCCTATAAAGTACAGTTTGCACACTAAACCTGTGTCGGCTCTCAATTTGAGCTATTTTTATCCACAACCATCAAAATATTCGGTTTCTAAGGCAACTCATTTGGTGAACATCATTCTCTTTCTATTACACCTGTAAACCATTCTAACTCTATCGTGATATCAACTCTATAGCAGTTTACCCGAGCATTGCAATTCATTCGCTTTCACAAATGGCTTTCCCAAATGGCTTTCCCAATTCATTTTTATTTGTGAGCGGCACATTATTTCTTCTGCAGGGCTGAGAGGGAACATTGGTGGGAAGCCGAGGTAGCAAGGGACTCATTAAAGATGTAAGTAAACAAGCCAGTTGATCAGCGCAGGATCTCAGAACTGCCGTAGAAAGAGTTTAACTCATCAGCCAACAACGGATCTACTCTCACCTCTGCAGAGGATTTATTTCCAAAGGCACAGATGGTCCTCAGTCACTGGGAGTCATTGAGCTGAAAATGAGACTCTATTCATTCCCTGTATTGGAGTTTGGCGGATCTTACTGAGTGTCAGAGAGCATAGCACGATGCTTAATACTCACTCATGTTCCCCGAAAAGAGACTGGCATGGTGTGCGGCAATGCGTTTGTTTACCGCAGAACGGATTGATCTGTCCACTCACGGTCCTATAATGACCTTCTCTGATTTGAGAAGGTACTTATAGTTGTTTCAGTTGCTTGCTTGGCTAGCGTGCTTATAAAGCTTAATGCTACATCTGTGAACCTGCTGACGTCAGATGAACTCACCCGAAACATGTCCCAGTCTACGTCATCAAGAGACACCTGTAGCATAGCTTCTGAGATGGAGGACCAGCACGTCACTACTCTCTGCACCGGGGTTCTTGAACGAGCCTTTGTTTATATTCCGGTGTGAGAAAAAGGGGGCATGGTCTGATTTGCCAAAAGCTGGTAGTGAGAGGGCTTTGTAGGCATTCTTAAACTGAGAGTAGCAATGATCCAGTGTATTCAGTCCTCTGGTTGGGCAGGATACATGCTGATAAAAGTTCGGCATGACCTGCCTGAGGTTGGCTTTGTTAAAGTCCCCAGCGATGATAAGAGCAGTGTCAGGATGTTTGTTGATGTAGCCGCTGAGTGCAACCTTGAAGCTTAGACAAAGCCAAGCCAGTGTCTGCTTGCGGTGGGATGTAAAAGCTGTAACAATGATCGATGAAAAATCCTGGGGTTGATAGAATGAGCGGCAAATAATGAATAGATGTTCCAGATGAGGTGAGCAGGAGTGTGACAGTGTTTCTTGATCTGTCGCCTCGGGTGGTTATTAAAGTGGCCATTGTTCATCACCGCGTTTCGAAGAATCTCAGATGGTCAGGATGGGTTGGAGGATAAAGTGTCCTGAAACAGGTTAGTGTAGTCCAATGTCCAAAAGTGTTCCTTTGTCGTAAATGATCAGTGCAGACGCTATGTGTGTAAAAAGAGAAAGCAAAAGTAAGTAAAAAAGTAAATAAAAGCACAATCTAAGCGGAGCGACCTGGACTGCGTCAGAACTTGGCGGCACCATCTTGGAAAAAAATAAAAAATAAAAAAATAAATACGATAAATCGAAGTGATATCCCAATCTGTCGGTCATCCGACGTGACATCGCGAGTGATGGTTGAAAGGGAACTACTAGCCTTCACATTTATTTATTTTCACGTTTATTTAATCAGGTCTCTAGTCTTAAAACTGCATAAAGTCATGAGATACTCAATTAGAACACGTTTAACATGGCAGTGACACTTTAAAGTGGCTGAATGTGTTTGCATGCAGATCTGTTGGAATTAGTTCATAAATAAATTAGCCTTTTGACCAGCCTTTAACTGCTACCTCCTTAATTGCATGGCTGTTTACAAAGTATGTGTGGTCTGTTTACACTGGCGTACGTGGAGAGAAAAAAGTGCTGCTCACACACGAGTGAAAAAACCCAGCGGTTATAATTGAGTTATATTTGAAAGAAAAATAAGCAAATGCCTGGTAAATTTCAAATAGTAATATTTGCTTTGGAATCCACAAGCACAATGACCACAACCCAAGGAAAGACAAACAACGCACACCAAAAACATATTTATATTTTAATTAATTTATCTTAATAAAAAAAATAACAACCTTAACCCTTAATTGCTATTCAAGTGAATATAATCATCTGAAGTCATTTTAAAATTGAATGTATTTATTATACACATGCTGAAGGGGACATTTTTAACATGATGTGGCTAGTTTATAAGAGAACTAAAATGCTGGTGTAATTAATGTCTGCAGATCTTTTCCTTCTTTTTATTTATTTTATTTTATTTTAGTTTAGTTTAGTGATCAGGGTCAACCAGCATGAACATGTGACATAGCAATAATATGGGACTTATTTATTATTATTATTATTATTATTATTATTATTATTATATTATTATTATTTTATTCAGAAGGCTTCTTCTGGTAACAATAAAACATGTAATAATATTTTATTAATAATTTTGTAGGCCTGTGTGTTTTATTCATAATGTACAAATTTATTTGTCTTATAACAGTTTTAATTTTATTATTTTTATTTATTATATTATATACATTATAATTATTACATTTATTTATCAATAATATATATATATATATATATATATATATACATATATATATACATACAACACTGTAATATATATATATCTTTTAAAATGAATACAATGTTGTGAATGATAGTGGCATGCAGCATTTATTTTCATTTTCAGTGTATACAACCAAATTACAAACAAAACTACATATATATATATATATATATATATATATATATAAGGTTGTGGGTTCGAGTCATTATACAATATATATATATATTAATATATTAATATTTTGAATAACTTCAGGGGATGTCGTGGCCTAATGGTTAGAGGGTTTGACTCCTAACCCTAAGGTTGTGGGTTCGAGTCATGGGCCTGCAATACCATGACTGAGGTGCCCTTGAGCAAGGCACCGAACCCCCAACTGCTCCCCGGGTGCTGCAGTATAAATGGCTGCCCACTGATCCGGGTGTGTGTTCACTGTTGTGTGTGTGCACTTTGGATGGGTTAAATGCAGAGAATGAATTCTGAGTATGGGTCACCATACTTGGCTGTATGTCACATCACTTCATTAAGTTGTAATTGTAATTATTTAATTTAATTATTTCATTGTACTACTACAATACAGGGCACATCGGGTGACGAGGTTTCCTTATCATTGGTCCTCATCACTGGTCCTTTGCCAGCACTTCAGCTTCGGCCCAGGACACGCCAGCAAGCTTAAGATCATTGGTAAAGGTTCAGGGCCAGATGCATCTTGAGAATGTGCCGGAGACTTCGCTGGTTTAATGTGTTTATCCTCCGGACATTGTTCACTGTTAGCTTCCACATTTCACACGCATAGAGTGCAGTCGGGACGACAATGGAGGAGTATAGTCATAACTTGATCTTAAGAGAGACTATAGCTGATGACCAGAAGTGCTGGCGGTGCTGAAAGACAGCCAAAGCTTTCCTGATCCAACACTGTATATCGGTCTCGGCGTCACCATTGTGACAAACGATACTCCCCAGTTAGGTGAATTTTTCCACTGTCTACAGACGTGTTGTGTCTACAGTGATGTTGACTGGCATGTCTGTAGGTCCGAACTTCATGATCCTTGATTTGATTGAGTCTCTTGGTTGCATCTTGAAGCTGAGTTTCAGTATTCGTTTCTAAAATACTTACCATTTAATATTTTACATCATAAAATAATTTTTACTCAAATCAATATTTCATGTGCATTTATTTACTTTAGTGTGCAATTTAAACCCATTTAGCTTGAACAAAAGAAATGTGCTTTGCATCAAGGTCCTGAATCCTGATCATTTCATGATTTCTGTTGTGATAATGACTGGCTGACTGTGCAGTATTCCTTGCTTTTTTTTTTTTTTTTTTTTGACAAACTCCATCAAAACATAAAAAAACATCAAAACATAAGCAAATTTTTATTTGCCAGAAAATTCAAAAGTGGGCCGTATAGAGCAGGGATAGGCAACATCAGTCCTGGAGTGCCGCTTTCCTGCAGAGTTTAGCTCTAACCCTAATCAAACACACCTGAACAAGTAATCAAGGTCTTTTTAATTACTAAAGCTACAGACAAGTGAGGTTTTTTTTCAGGGTTGGAGCTAAACTCCGCAGGACATCGGCACTCCAGAACCGACATTGCCTACCCCTGGTATAGAGCGACCAGATGGAGAAAAAACTGACAGATATGGTTTGACTGGGACAACCTTTACCGCAATATTTAGCATCGCAATAAAGCTGAGGCCCTCCTCTGGTGACCTTCTATCAGGTCCAGGCCTAAGCACATAGTCAGCAAGTGCCCTGTAAATGCTTTATGAGTGCAGGCATACTTTCCAGCGCACTCCCCTCATCAGATAACCGGCTCACGCTGCAAATTCCCCTGATGACATGGGCCATGAGAAGTTGATTGCTGCAGTGATATCTGGAACAAGGTGCTGCAACCAAAGAATGCCTGACTGTAGTTGAAGGTTTCTCTTGCTCACCAAATAAGGAACAATCCTTTTTCATTGCTGTCTCAGCCTTATCTACAAGTCTGACAAGTCAGCTTAGATGCCATCAACCATTCATCTTGCTCATGGTTTATCTTTTTCATTGGCTGTGTCCAATCTGAACACCCTCTTCTAAATGAGAGTGATTCCACTTTTGGATTTTGATGTTAATTTACTCAGTGATACAGTGAAAGAAAAAGTCCTTCAAAAAATGCAAAAGGTAATGTTAAGTTTTCTGCCAGGACATTTTCCATCACATTTTCCTTTCAAACTTAAAACACAAGCACTTGAGAAAAAAAAAAAAAACAAACATCAGTGGATGGTCTCTGGCCTTTTAAAGTGACATTATATGATTTTTACTACATTGTTTTTACAGGCTTTTCTTAGAGTGTAGTATCAATCACTTCAGCACTTCAGTGGATGGTCTCTGGCCTTTTAAAGTGACATTATATGATTTTTACCTTGTCTACTTTTTTTTTCTTCAGAATTTAGCAATAGGACATTACTAGTCTTTCTATTTTTTCTATCAGCTAGGCATTCTGTTTCATCAGTTTTGTTTATTTGTGTTTTTCAACTGGACATGAAGAAATATAGAGCTGAGTATCATCAGCATAACAGTGGAAGCTAACATGTTTCCTGATGATATCTCTCAAGGGTAGCATGTTAAGGGTGAAAAGCAACGCTCCTAGTATTGAGCCTTGTGGTACTCCATACTGCACTTGTGAATGATATGATACTTCTTCATTCACAGCTGTGAACTGATGATGGTCAGATAAGTATGATTTAACCATGCCAATGTGCAATTCCACTAATGCCAACATAATTTTCTAGTCTATTCAAAAGAATGTGTATTTGATATTGTCGAACACAGTGCTAAGATCTAGTAACCACTAATAGAGAGATTGGTCCACGATCGAATGATGAGAGCAGGTCATTTGTAAATCTGATGAAAGCAGTCTCTATACTATGATACTGTCCAAATCCTGACAACAAATTCTCAAAGACTACCTTTTCTAGTATATTTGACAGAAAAGGGAGATTTGAGATTGGTCTGTAATTAACTTATTCTCCAGGATCAAGTTGTGATCCAGTGATATTCAGAAGAGGGTGTATGACTTGTAGGGTGTATGACTTGATGGTTAGATACATGTTGTTGGTTTCAGATGATATAACAAGTTTATACATATACATTATTTCTGTACTATAGCAAAAATGAGTGGAATTGTTCCCCAGGGAATCTATAGTGCACTGTCTGATGCAATACTGTAGCTGACGGCTACACGTTTATAATTTTATCTCTAATAGTATCGATCTTGGAAGTAAAGAAGTTTATAAAGTCAGTACTGCTGTTCTGTTGGGAAATGTCTGTGCCTGCTAATACTTTATTTATTTTTTATTTTTTGTTAATTTAGCCGCTGTATTTAAAGGGGTCATATGATGCGATTTCTATTTTTCCTTTTCTTTAGTGTGTTATGTAGCTATTTGTGCATATATAAGATTTACAGAGTTGCAAAGCTCAAAGTCTCCCACAAAAGGATTTATTCTATCTAAACGAGAAGGCTGATCCAGACCAGGCTAAAACGCCTCATTCAAACATGCCCCCACATGACTACATTATGATGTGGAAATATTTGCGTAATGCCGCCCAAATGTTCATACAGAGAAAGAAGGCGTGGTTTCACGTACCGCAGTAGTGTTTGATGCAGCCATGTCAGGGAGACACTGTATGTTTCTGTGTGAAAACAAAAGCACTTTATGTGGCTGTTAGGTCCCCAGCTTGTCTAAGGGTAGGGACCAACAAATAAATATATACCCAGGGTGGAAAGAAACCAAGGATAACTCAAAACACGTATCAAGTTCATGTATTTGTTTATTTCAGCCCTATATAATGTAAACTACTCAGTAAAAAAGTGCAACATAATCTACAGTCTCCACGGCTCTCACCGCGTTACCGGAACGCACATTGAGATTGCCCCCAGCTCACCACAAACCGACCTCCAGCTAATCAGGAACCTCGGTCCGACAGCCGCCTCCACAGAGTCCCCCGACAGACGTTACAGGGAGAAACTAAGATCAACACCCAGCAGATCATGCCGTTGTCCACACAGTTGTCCACACAGTTGTCCCACACAGAACTTCACCCAGTCTGACACAAGCTGCCCAGAAAAGAGAACACCTCAAGAGCACGTCACTGGCTCAACTTATACACCCTTACTAACTGCCACTGATCCACTTCAGCTGCGGGATTCTCACCTCGTCAACGCTCAAGATATTGGACACCTGCTGAATAGAGACAGAAAACACCAGAACACACAAAACGCACACAGACCTCACGGGTCGTAACACCCCCACCCATAAGAACAAACCTATCACATAGTTTGTATACCACTGTAAAAGTTTACCATTTATATGTTATCACAGGCCTTAAAAAAAACGGTCTTACCCACGGGACAGGGCATCCGCCACGATGTTGTCCGCGCCCCTCTTATGGTTGATATATGTAGGTTGTAGCCTTGGGCCAGGAGGGCCCAACGCATCAAACGTTGGTTACTATTGTACATGCGAAACTGTCAACTTTTGTAGAGCCAGGAGCATGGCCAATGTCTCCTTCTCTAGGTTGCTGACCCTTCCAAGCTCTACACTCAGCAATTAGATGTCCCGCCTTACGACAAAAAAAACATACTCTGTCCGCCTTTTGAATGGAAGCTACACTGGGATAACGGTCAAGGGGCTTCTGAACCAACTGTGGAGGAGAATCATGCTTAATAAAGGTGGACTTATGCAGAAGCGCAAACTCGTCTGAGAATATGGCTGCCTGCTGTAGAGAAACAATCTTTTGTTCACCCAGATATACAGCAGTACGTTCTGGCAAACAGTTCTTAAAATCCTCAAGCAAGATCAGCTCACGTACAGAGGCCACATCATCTGCTTTACATACCATACACCATCTATCAAAGAGGATTCCCTTTTCACGAGCAAAATCTGTAAATGTTTGATCGTGAGCTTTGCGTAAGCCCACGAAAATGCTGTCGGTATGCTTCTGGCACTAACTCATAAGCTCTCATAATAGCACTCTTAACCCGGTCATAATTCAACCCGTCCTCCACAGACAGTGCTGCGCACGTTTCCTGGGCCTTACCCGTTAATTTACACTGGAGTAAAATCTCCAACAACACCTTAAAAAAACAAAAAGCTACAGCAACACGTTCAAATGCCCCAAAATAGGCTTCCACTTCAGCCTCACGAAAAATAGGCACCAAGGAAATATATTTGCTCACATCATACCCACTGGCAGACTGTGAAGACAACACACTAGCAGAAGTATCGGGACGAGCAGCGTCAGTATTTGTCTGTAATTCTAATCGTCTCAGTTTAAGTGTGTGGTATCTGCTTCTATTTTCTTTAGTTCCAGCTCCCGGCGGAGTTGAAATCTCTCTCCCTCTCTTCCTTCTCTATCTGTAGTCGCAACAAACGAACTTTTAAGACAGGCCATCCTGCTTAGAGCCAGGAGATGACTCAACTGAGAATGGCACAAATTGGGGCATTGTTACGTGCTTCTCTGTCTGTACCCCCCGTCGACCAGCAGGAGTCCCATTACCAAGTTGGTCCCCCCCCACACTCTGCTCTGGGTCAGGGTTGCTCATAATTACCGGTAATGTGATAACCCCTTTACTGACAAGTCCATTTAAAACTACCGCTTTAAGTTCAGCTTTCCCTAACGAAGTGGACACAGAAATGTCATAATGGTCTGCAATGTCACGGAGTTTCAATCTTCTCGCATTTATCTAACTTGTTCAAATCTGGACTAAACACAAAAGCATTCAAATCAAAACCTGCCATGACCTAAAATAAAGCTAACCCAATGACTGATTTTAACCCCTCTAACAGGCAAACCGCCTCCCTCCACAGAACAAACCCCCACAACACCCCCCACAAAAAAAACCAACCAACCATCATAAGAATCCCAGGCTCCACGAGACTAACAACAAGCACAACATCAGCGGTCGAAACCCTGAAACACCAGCCCCCTTTGGAGAACCATAGTCTCCATCCAGGATTTACTTCCAAAATAATAAACTAGTGTCCGATGGAAAGGCTGTTTCAGCCCAGCTGGACACTACCCTGTGCTAAGCTGAGGAAGCAGTTCAAGTGGAAATTCACTCGGGGCAACATCAATGATTACATTACCATGAACAACAGTATATATAAAAAAACTAATCACAAATATAATATAAAGCTTAATCACCATACATACAACATGAAACATGAATCAAGCATCCTGGTTCTCCGAAAATATCTCGGACGAGCCCCCACTTTGTTAGGTCCCCAGCTTGTCTAGGGGTAGGGACCAACAAATAAATATATACCCAGGGTGGAAAGAAACCAAGGATAACTCAAAACACGTATCAAGTTCATGTATTTGTTTATTTCAGCCCTATATAATATAAACTACTCAGTAAAAAAGTGCAACATAATCTACAGTCTCCACGGCTCTCAACGCGTTACCGGAACGCACATTGAGATTGCCCGCAGCTCACCACACCGACCTCCAGCTAATCAGGAACCTCGGTCCGACAGCCGCCTCCACAGAGTCCCCCCCGACAGATGGTACAGGGAGAAACCAAGATCAACACCCAGCAGATCATGCCGTTGTCCCACACAGTTGTCCCACACAGAACTTCACCCAGTCTGACGCAAGCTGCCCAGGAAAAGAGAACACCTCGAGAGCAACGTCACTGGCTCAACTTATACACCCTTACTAATTGCCACTGATCCACTTCAGCTGCGGGATTCTCACCTCGTCAACTTCAAGATATGGGACACCTGCTGAATAGAGACAGAAAACACAAACAAACAAAACACACACAGACCTCACGGCTGTGGACAAACTCCTTCCAAAAGCAGATGCAATGAGGACTCATTGGTTAAGATTTATTTACAACAGAACAGCACAACCCAGATGTTTCTAATTTGTGCAGCACATTTTATGGACAACAGTTTTGTGAACCTAGAGTAGCCTAAAAGGTGGGCTGGTCAAAGGCTACCCTTACGAAAAATTAGTTTATTTAAGTGTGCTATTAGTATACTTCTTTTAAGCTAAAAATATGAAAGAATGCTTTTAGTTTACTTTTTATGTACTTCTCAGAAATATACTTAAAATGACATTTAAGTATCCTTATACTTACAAAAAGTCTAAATATATTTGAACTATACTTGTGCGCCTAGAATCCGTGTTTTCCATTATTATGCGGTATGTAGGGACCTAGTACACATCTTTTGTACAGTAATTTCCAAGAAAAACGCAAAAACTGAAGAAGAAGAAGAAAGAACAGATACTAACCACATGTAACGACGATTCATCTGACATGAAACAACATCAAACCTGTAACGTTATGGAATAAAAATGTCGACCGATGAAGAGGTAATAATACAGTCAAGCTTTGGGGTGTTGATCGACTCCATCTACGTTTTGAGTATCATTCTGAATCCAATCATAGTCATTTTTTCAGCTTTTTTCAAAATGTTATTTCTTATTTTTTTATGAAAGTTACCCACATTTAAAGATTTTTAAAACCAAGAGAAAAAAAAAAACATGCATGAGCAGGATAAAATTGTTTTTGTTCACAAGCAATATCCCTGTTTCTTGCTCCGTGGGATGTTTTATTGTTCAGCATCAATTCATATAACAAATATAACAATTAAACCTAATAGGGACA